>NC_045426.1:568506567-568817817 GCF_902635505.1 Sarcophilus harrisii | reverse complement strand
ATTTTACCCCATTTATAGCTTAGTTTGTATGTAATTGCTGGAATTTTGTCTTGCCCTATACACTGTGAGTTTCTGGAAACCAGGGATAATCATTGTATTTTGTATTTTAGTTTGTTTTCATCATATTTAGCACAATACCTGGAACTCAGCAGGCACTTAATAAACTTAATAAATTAATAATTAATAAACTAATAAAAAAGTATTAATAAAAAAGTCACATAAAAAAGTGACTGATACTTTATAAACTCTGACAGTTTATTCACTGATAGGTCTTATTATTTAGTCAATTTTCTGTTACTTTAGATGTCATGCTATTTAATATACTTGTATTTAATATTGATACTGCTTCAATATATTTTTTCTCTCCATAATTTCTATGTGGCTTTTCATGAAATCAAGATAGCCACTTTGCTGTTTTATGTATGTAGCTGAAACATAAAATTTGCTTTAATCCCTCATTTTAACACTACATGTATCTTTATGTTTTTTACATTTTCTTTTTTTATTATAACTTTAACAATGTTAAGAAACATAAGCTTTCCACACACACACACACACACACACACACACACACACACACACAAAATTTCAGCTTTTAAAAAATATACTATTTTTTTATTATGCACTTAACATTGTTAAGAAATATGAACTTTCCACACACACATACACAACCTTTCAACTTTAAAAAAATAGTATTATTAATATAATGGTACCATTACTAATCTTGATGTAATTTTGGTGCTCTTTAAGTATGAATTATAACACAAATATCTATTTTTCTAGTGAAATTCTTCTAACTTTTTTGGTGTATTAAAATAAGTTTCCTTGATCCTATTATTTTTCTTTTCTTCATTTTTAGAGACCACTGAGTAGTACAAGAAGATATCCTGAGACTTGGAATCAGAAGACCTTATTTAGAATATTTCCCCAGATAGCTATTAGTTGTATAACATTGAGCAAGTCACTTAAACTCTCTCAGCCTGTTTCCTTATCTGCAAAATGTTGTTTGTCCTTTTTGGAAGAGGACAATGACATTAGAGAGGTGGTGCCATGACACATGATTCAATTGTGTTTAAATGAGGGAGGGCTATGCAAAGTAACCAGCCTCTCTTTTTCCTTCCTATCCATCTGCATCCAGTGGTGAGAAAGGGTTCAAGGGGAAATGGAGATGGCTCTGGATGCTGTGGGATTTGTAGACCTTTTTAAGCTAAGGTCTTTAAAAGGTCTCATTTTGCCTAAGGCAGCACAAATCAATGCTTAAACCTAGGTAAGAAATGAGGAAAGAAGTGTTTCATACTTAATCAAAAAAAATCCACCAATCAATTTGGATGGGGAAGACCCTCAGGGTTTCTTGGCAAAACAGAAACAATTGCTATTTATATTCACTGTGAACCAATCAGTGCCCAAACAATGATCAAATGAAAATTGGCCTGGTAGTGGCAGGGTAATTTCTCTTTAAAAGCTGATCCTAGCCCATAAGCCCCAACGTTTCATCAATCAAAATTTATATTTCTTTGGTCAAAACATCTACAAGTAAGAGTATGATATCCTTTGTGGAAAAAGAGAAGGGAAAGTAAAGAAAAGGAAAGTGAAAAGAAAAGAAATGAAAAGAGGAGAAAAGAAGCTGTTATCCAACTGACCAGTTGCAGTTGTGTTACCAGGAGGTACAAATCCTGATCCTATTCACAGAGATTGTTGTTTGTCCTTGATTCTTAAAGAGGACCATGACATCAGCGAGGTAATGCTATGCCATGCAAATGAATTAGATTTAAGTGAGGGAGGGCTGTGCAAGGTCACCTATCTCACCTTCTCCTCCAGAGCCATCTGAGTCCAATGGCAAGATATAGATCAGAATGACAGGCGATGGTTCTAGATGCAATAGGAGAAAAAATAGAAATAATAATCACACCTATTTCATAGTTGTGATGAGGACCAATTGAGATAACCTTATAGCATTATATAAATTCTAGCTATTAATTTTGATTTTTGCATCATCATTCTTATGCATCAACTTTGCAACCCTAAAACATTTCCCTTAAAGCAAAAACATCTTTTGTAACAAACAACTATTGTTAAGCAAAAAGAAATTCACACTTAAGCTGTAATGGGCTGAGGCTTGAGTTGATGCACTGAGGTCCCAAGTACCTGAGGCTAAATAGTAATTGGACTATACTCTATTAATATACATGCTTGGATAAAGAGTGGCCCCCGGCCCACTCTCTGTGCAAGTCCTGATGTGTTATATAGGAAATGACGATTTTGGTGGGTGGAGGCAGAGAGACAGGAAGAGAGGCTGCTATTTCTTAAATAGCATATTTTTAGCAGAAAATTGTAAGTAAGGGCTTGGGCTGGTCCTGAGATCCTCCAGAGAGCTAGTCCAGATGGTATTTTTTGGCACCTCAGTGTGGGGGCTCTATAAATTATAGTATATTTTGGCACCCAAATTTGGGGGCTCTAGAAAGCACACCAAACATTCCCTTAAATATTTGTCATCCTCATCTTCTGGTTCATTACCAATATAGTAAGTATGACAATTGCTTCAACTTGTATCTTTCCAATCAATAGTAAATGAAAATAATTTTATATGGTATAAATAGCTTGACTCAGATCCCTGTACATTTGAGAAATGAGGCCTTCATCAGAGAAATCTGCTTCAAAAAGTTTTTACAATTATTATTACTAACTATATTTTTGCATGTTTATTCAATCTCTCTCCTTCTACTTTGTGCCTCTTCAAAAGTATTTTACTTTAGACTACCTCCTTTCCCAATATGCCATCCCTTCTATCACCCTCCTCCCCTTTTCATATCCCCTTTTCTTCTTTTCTGCAGGTAAGGTGGATTTCCATACCTGTTAGAATTCTAGTGTTAACTCAATGGAATTGATAGAAACAATTCTTTTGTTTACACCTTTAAGAGTTTACACATTAGAGGTCACACATTAGAGCTCACACTTTTAAGAGAGTTTACACATTAGAGCTCACACATTGGAGTTCATAACTACGGGAGATACACAAAGTTAACTTTGTAACTTTGTGAATTCACACCTCCTTTAATCCCACTCTCAGAGGAGGAGTCAACCTTTGAGTTTACACCTCTAAAAGAGTATAAAAACAGCTGAACTCAGTAGGTGAGGTCAGTTGAAAAAGATTGAAAGCCAGAAGTCAGTGAATTCGGGAGACTGACAAGCTAGAGACTGCAGTTGGGCAGAACGAAGGATTCAGAGGAGTAGAACCAAGATTCAGAGGGAGCTGGAGGCAACAAAGGACAAGGTCCAAGAGCTCTTGGAACAAAGGAGAGAGATAGATCTCTAAGAAAGCTAACCAGGCTATTTTGGAAGAGACAATAAAAGATTGGATTTTAACTCCTGGCTGTGTTTGAGGTGATTATTACTCTGAACTGAAACTAAGGCTGCCTCCAGAAAATCTCCCCGAGAAACCTGATTCCACAGAGGACCATCATATTTGAAGAAGAACACTACATTTTGGTGCCCAACATGGGGCTGACAGGACCCTGATCTTGGTGGAAAAGCCTCTGATCTTGATTTCAGTGGAAAAACCTCTGATCCTGATTCCAGTGAAAAAATCTTCTCAACCCAGAAATTAGGGTGAGTACAATGAAGAAATTTTGTTAAAAGAGTTAAAGCAGAATTTCAGCTAAGATGGGACAGATGTTTAGAAAACAGCCTTCTGTTTCTGTTCAAGGAAAATGTTTAGAAAGGTTATGGAAAGCCAAGGTTTGATTATAATTTTGGAGCAGATCACTGAACTTTTAAAAACTGTACAATACACATCTCCTTGGTTCTCTATGGAAAAAGAATTGGATCTAGATGAGTGGAAATTAGTAGGAGAGCAACTAGGTGAATACTACAATTCTAATCCAAACTCAATTTCCAAAAATACACTTTATACATACAATTTAATACAACTGGCTTTAAAAATTATTTAAGTGTTAGAATGAGGAAAAAGAAGAAAGAGCAGAAGGGGGAGGTGCCAACTAAACTAGGTGAAAAGGAGGAAGAATCAGATAAGAATGGAGTTAAGTACAATTTTGAGTGTCATACTTCACAGCAGGAGAAATTAGATCATTCTACATCTCATGACCCTTCCCCCTCAATTAACCCTTCATGGGTGGAAGAAGAAGGAGGAGGGGAGAGGCAGAAACACAATCAGCATCTCCTGTAAAGCAGAATATGTCAAAATTAGAAAAGGCATTAGTTAAGGTAAAAAATGAAGGATAAGATGTATCTGATTTTATAAATGCATATCCTGTGATTGAAGAGCTTGACTCTTCAGGTCAAAAAGGGATAAGATACACTTCTTTTAATTTGGAAAAAATTAAAGATTTAAAAAAGATTTGCACTCTTTATGGGGCTACATCATCTTATGTTAAAATTTTACTAGATAGTTTGTCTTATGAAATATTAACCCTGAATGATTGGAAATCCATAGCTAGGACATGTTTAGAACATGAACAAAACTTGTGGCTTTTGGAGTATCATAAATTATGTAGGATTCAAGCCCAATGCAATAGGCAAACAGGAGTTAATATACAAATCACTTTGACCACTAGCTGGTGAAGGTCAGTATGGAGAGAATTCAGAACAGATTTATTATCCCATACCAGTGTATGAGCAAATTTCTAAGGCTGTAATTAAAGCTTGGGGTTCTCTCCCCGGACAGAAAGATGAAGGTAAAGCCTTCACAAAAATACAACAAGGTCCCAATGAACCTTTTGCAGATTTTGTGGGACATTTGCAAACAGCTGTAATAAGAACCATTGGAGATAATGCAACTACAGAAATAATGACCAGACATCTGGCAAAGGAAAATGCCAATGAGATTTGTAAAAGAATTATATGGGGACTAGACAAAGATACTCCTTTAGAGGAGATCATAAGATGCTGTGCCCCAGTGGGCACAAATGCTTATTATACCCAAACTATGATGAACATGGGAAGACAGGGTCCCTCTTGACAAGGGACTTCTAGAGAAACTCATAGATGCTCTCAGTGTGGAAAAGTTGGACATCTTAGAGCTCAGTGTAGGTACAGAGATAGAGAAAACAGGATGAGAGAAAACCCAAAACCCCATGTCCAAAATGCAACTGAGGCTTCTACTGGGCCTCAGACTGTAGATTGATCCAGAGAAATGAGAGGCAGGGCCCAGCTCCAAGATATCATACAAAAGACAGATGGGGGAATGATGGCAGCTGAGGTTACACCCAGAGAGTCAGAACTCTGATGTGATCAATCAGCCTAAAACTGTTCATTTAGATTATTTTGTTTCCTATCTCATGGTTGACGATTGAGATGAAATGTAGGTGAAATAAAGCTAAGAAGTTACTGAGAATGTTCTTCAGTTATCAGTAGTTTTAATATGTAAAGAATGGTGCTAATTATTTTAAATTTTTAAAAATTTAAATAATTTAATTTATTAAATCTATTCACCAGTTAATTAATTGTTATATATGTAATTACAATAATGATATATAATACATTAATTAGTATAATATAATAATATTATTATAATACAGCATTACATATTATATAACAGCAGAATACCAAAGAAATATGAACATTATATTATTATACATTATATAAATTGTTATTAATTAAAATTGTTAATAATATTTATTAAGCCTATCCATCAGTTAGTTATTGTGCATAATTGTGCTAATTATATACAATGTGCATTAATTAACATGCATAATTATAATATAATTATTAATTATATTGTAATAATTTATTTAATTTAAATTATCGGATTAAATTATTTCAAAACACGCATATATAAACAAGGTATCAAAGAAGAATCTAGTTTATATAAAAATATTCTGAAAGGGAGTGTTGTCAATCATAGGAAAAGATGATTGGAAACAATATTGTGGAATCATCTTCCCTGAAGGTCTTTAAAATAAGATAGCATTTCTTTTTGTTTCTCTTCTCATGTGACTTAGATGATTTAATATACTGCTGCCTAAAAATGAGGAGATCATCCATATAACCTTTTAAGATAATTCCAATCGTACCTATAAGTCTGAAAGTCTAAATTTCTGTAAAGTCAATAGTTTTGCTTTATTTATTTATTTCAACATAACTGAAAGAGTAGCCACCATACTATAATACCACTTAATTCTTAGATTGTGGCACTTGCATGTTAAATTTAGCCAAGATGGAATAGGGAATGTTGACATTAGAAGGAACCTTAGACATTATCATGTTCAACTAAGGTTCAAAACCTTATAGCTATTGAGTATCACCTTTACTTTACCCAATGTCAATCAGTTGCCAAACTTTAACATTTATTTTACAGCCACAATAATACTAATTTTTCCCCTTTTCCCCCTTATTTTCCATAGCTCTCATTTTAGTTAAGGCATTTATAATCTTCTCTCCAGACAGTTATAGTTGTCATTTAACTACATCTTTGCTGACAATTTTGCTTCCTGCTATAACCCATCTTTCACAACACAAGCAAATTTTCCTCTTATTAAAATTTTAATTTACATATTATATATATTATTTTTACATTATTTATATTTCTCAAATTATTCCTCATCCCTTTCTTTTCTGGGCAACTTTATTAATAATTATTTTTTAAAAAGAAAAAAAAAGTTATTTAAGAAATACAACAAAAAGTTGCTCCAATATTACATTCAGTATTTCATACCCCAAATCCCCAACTGTGTAATATTTATTATAGCTCTTCTCTGGGACCCAGTTTGCATTATAAATTCACAACATTGAGGTTAGATGATTTTGGCTCTCTCTCCATTTCCCATTTTTCTCTTTTTCATATAACATTTTTCTTCTATCATCTAAACTATCATTTGAATTTTATTTCATTGTACTCTCAGTGTCCTCGTTGTCTCCCATTCTTATTCAAAGAAGTGAAATTATATTTCCATTTAGTTTACTGGGTCATGAGGCAATAGATTATGAATCAGTTTTCATTGCAGAAAACAAAAATTATTGTCCAGTGTAAACTTTCAGTCATGCTTCTTAAACAAGAAATAGAATTAATTTTATACCTGTTTCATAATAAAACTGGCCCAATTTGCCCTAGATTTCTAAGTTTTCAGAAATTCTGTAAAATTATGCCTCATTCTTCATATTCAACAAACCCCATATCTAATATTCTCTTTGTCTCTCATAGATAAAAAGAAAATAATTTAATTCAATTAACATGTATTAAGTGCATACTGTGTACAGGCACACTATATTAAAAACTTATACTTCTATCACATATTTGTTATATTGGAAGGAAACTATGTTTCTCACTCATTTTGTATTCTCCAACTCTAAAAAAGGAGACTTTTAGTGCCAGCAGTATCCTTATCTACTAACTGTACAACATTATGATTCTCCTTAACTCTCTTCCTTTCCACCTTCCTCAGAAGTAATAGATGACCTTAGGAATTTCTTGTCTTCAAATTTTAGGAGGCAGTGATACTGTGCTAAACCAAGAAACTGAAACAAATGACAGCAACAATAACAACTCAAAGAACAACTTAGAAAAATTCCAGTGTAATTCTGGGAAAAAAGGACAGTGACCAGTAAAACAGGCATTTAATACATTCTTATTGTAATAACACATAACACTTTGGAGCTCAGTGCTTATAGAAACTTTTTACAATCTGTATATAAAAGACTTTGTGATTCAGAATATATGTTACTGCTGAAATAATGGTAGTTAGATTACCAGACTAGTATATAGGAACCCATTTAATTCACAATTTGTGTGAAACTGAATATTGATGTTATTATTCAAATTGTTCATTTTTTTTCAGTCTTTTTTAATTGAGTCTGTTTTTTTCTGATCTCATTTTGGGATTTTCTTAGACAAAATACTAGAGTAGTTTGCCATTTAATTCTCCAGCTCATCTTTTACAGATGAAGAAACTGAGGCAAATAGGACATAGGTAATTTGCCCAGGATCACATAACTACTAAGTATCTGAGGTTATATTTGAACTCAGGTCCTCCTGACTTCAGAGCTGGGCTGGTACTCTATCCACTGTACCACAGAGCTGCTTGATATATGTATATATACATATATTAACACATTTATATGTATATATACATACACACACACACACACACACACACATATATATATATATGTACATACAGATTCAAAGAGACATGGAGAAGCAAAGAGACAGAGATAGAAGGAGACAGAGAGACAGAGATAAAAAAGAGAAACAGAGTTTGAGACAGAGTAAGAGACAGAGAGAGAATGAGAGAGAGAGAGAGAGAAAAAGAGAGAGAGAGAGAAGAAGAAGAAGAAGAAGAAGAAGAAGAAGAAGAAGGAGAAGGAGAAGGAGAAGGAGAAGGAGAAGGAGAAGGAGAAGGAGAAGGAGAAGGAGAAGGAGAAGGAGAAGGAGAAGGAGAAGGAGAAGGAGAAGGAGAAGGAGAAGGAGAAGGAGAAGGAGAAGAAGGAGAAGAAGGAGAAGAAGGAGAAGAAGGAGAAGGAAAAAGAGAAAAAGAAGAAAAAGGAGGAGGAGGAGGAGGAGGAAGAGGAGAAGGAAGAGGAAGAAGAGGAGGAGGAAGAGGAGAAGGAAGAGGAGGAGGAGGAGGAGGAGGAGAAAGAGGAAAAGAGAGCAGGGGCAGGTGGTGTTGATTGTTGTGAATAATAAATCCTATGACATTGTTTTATGTATTCATATTCACACCAGCTGGGTGGCAGAATGTTAGGGAATAAGGAAAACTCATCTTGAGTTGAAACTTGAAACTTTGCCTGAGACATTTACCATGGACAAATCACTTTGCCTCAGTTTTCTTATAAACTAGAGAAGTAACTGGCAAAACAATCTTTACCAAGGAAACTGCAAATAAGAAAAATGAAGAGCCTAAATTAATCTTTCATAAAGAGACTAAAATGACTGAACAACAACAAAAGTTCACTCTATTTAGAGTGAACACAATTATGTAAAGTATGACAAGTGATCTCAGCCCATAGAAAATATTCAATTGGGATGTTAATAATGTGACCACTTCAAGGGATTCCTTATTGCTGTAGTTGGGACTAAACAATATATAGAATACTTTGTATTCAAGTTGATGCAATTTGCAACTTTGGAAACTCTTCTAAATCTCTTCCAAGTCAGAGAGTCATTGTGATCCTTATTAGTGGAAAGAGTTTCCATGCCAAGAAAATCATAGGTCACTGAAGTCTTGAAATATGAATTGTAAGCAATCATATATCAAACTGCATTATGCATGTCAAGATAAGGACATGATGTAGTATAGCTATTACTATTCTATCTTTTCCTTCTCCTGTTATTTATACTCTAATTTTAAAGGAAATATACAAACTTTTCTGGTAAAAAAAAAAGGGGGGGATTATTTTGAGCTTTTTCTTTTTAAAGTAGTATTGATTTCATTATCCTTTGACCTTCTACAATGACATCTGATGTCACCAACTAAATAATAGTAATTCTTTTTAAAATTAGTATTGATTTTAACTTTTTTTAAAGTATATGTATTTCACTGTATATTTTACTACAGACTATGAAGAAAAAAGATTATGGCCTAAAAAGATCTGTTAAGTCTGTAAAGTAGTAGTGAAAGAATTAATCAATCCATTAACAAATAAACATTTATTAAATGTTTTTAATGTGCTAGACACCGTGCTAAAAGTTGGGAATATATAGGTAAAACAAAGGAAATACACAGAGAATGTCAATAAAAGATAAAATAGGGTAGGGATTAGGTTAGTAAGTAGAGTTGAATATTATTTTTATTTTTATTTTTTGAGGGATATGATTTCATTAAGAATGATATAAGAATAATAGTGAGAAAAGACTTAAGGGAGATATTTTAGGCCTGTAGAATTAAATTAGAAATTATTAGCACATTTAAAAGTTAACATATTTCCTATTAACTTTGAAAATATATTATGTAAGATCAAACTTGAACCAGGAGCCTCAAAATAAAGATAATATTAATAAAGAACATTATATCATAGAATTTCCACTTTTAAATGGTGAATTTGCAATTCAGTTTCAAAATTATATAAAAAGGAGATTTTTTTCAAACATTTAAGAAGTACATTCCATAAGTGTATACTGGCCTTGTACTGCAGTGGATAGAGAAGGGATATGGAAATCATAAAGGAAACACAGATAAATGCCCCAACTGACAACCAATAATGGAGATCTATGACTTAATATAATTGTGCATACTGATGAACCATGTTTAGTGAAAACATCTCATATACCAATGTCAAAGTTAGCAAGGTAAATCACAGATTTCTCCTAGCCTACTTAAAAAGAGTTATAGTAGTCTGAAAGTCAACAATTAAGAACTAAAGGTCTAAGTTCAATAGAACAGGAAAAATTGTTAAAAGAAAGTAGGTGAATAAATGAAGTTAAAAAAAAACCAAATGAGTATTTCATGACCCAAAATAGAAATGAATGTCATAGTTGAAATTGAGACAATAGAAAATAAAGCACTTAAAAAGGAAAATAGCAACAATATTAAATTATTTAATACTAGCTACTCATTGCATAGATTTATGACTAGCCAAATTTCAGAAAGGGTAGATTAGAACTTTTAATAATTATAAAAGTATACTAGATTTTCATACTATCTTATCAAAATTTATCAAAAGAGTAAAGAAGGATATTAGATATAATTTAAGTCAAGTTAATAATAAATGAACATAATTTAAAACATACAGAAGCCTCTCAGTTGCAAAGACTGTATTGATCACATATTTATATCATGGTAACTAATGAGGCCTACTCAATAAATCAGATCAATATAATATTGTATAGATATTAAAAAAAGATATTTGGATTTCGTACTGATGTAAATTGTCCCCTTGATCTTTTTTTTTTTGGGGGGGGAGGTGAAGAATCAGAAAGGCCTTGATATAAACTGTGTCCCTTTTAATCTTTGGGGAAAGTATAGTCCTGAGTCTCAAACTCTGGCCTCTGGGAGGGGCCCCACCCTCCTGTTCATAGGGGAAATCTTGACCAGGAGCATGATCACTACTCTCTATTGAAAAGTTCCCCAGCTCCAGACCAAAACAAAGTTGATATAAACAAAGGTCTGTCAATCAATCTCTGCTAATTCCTAATCAGGAATGCCTGCTGAGTTGCTTCCATCTTTGCAAAAGTGCTAACAGGAGTTTGCTTGCTAAGAAAGCTGTTTTCTTAACATAATAAACTAATTCTTGCCACAAATCATGAGACTTTATTCACTGGGGTTTGCGAATTCTTTCACAAGGTCTGTGAACCAGTCAGGGGATTCCATTGCTGTCAAAGGATCTCTCAATCCTCATTTCTCACACTTCAACAGTACCACACCACCACCCAATCAAGAACACTTTAATATAGAATTACAACACTCTTGCTAACTTTGAGAACCCATTTTATGGTCCATTTATTCCAGTTAAGACACAGTATCAAGGAGAACACTGTAAAAATACATCCCCAGAACCAGAATTGTACATAACCAGCCACAAAATATTGGATTTGGTAAATGATAAATTCAGAGGGAAATATTTTAAGCACTGTTTTTTTAATATATCACATAAATATAGTTATATCCCAAAGGAATGTGAGTCATCAACAACTAATTTAATTTACAAAAGCAAAAAGATAATAGTAATTTAACGTCTAGCTGGAGACCTATTTCCCTTTATAATACTATGAGTAATATCTATGCCTTTATTCTTTCTAAAAGACTCACACTGATTGGGGGCAGAGCCAAGATGGTAGAGAAGGCACACACGACTTTCTAAGAATCTCTCATGCCCTCAAGACGAACTATTAAATTCAGCCTCAAAAATAGAGCTTGACTGGTAAAACCCATGAAAGTTTAGAAGCACAACAATTTACCAGCCAAAGATAATTTGGAAGATTGCCAGGAAAGGTTTGTTCTGAGGGGCCAGGAACAGACCAGGACAGGCAGGGAGAGAGTAGCATCTGGAGCAGACCAAGGGCAAGGGTGACCTTTGAGGCTAGAGACACTCTCCCATAGGCTAACTGCTCTGCCTTAATTACAAAGCAGCAAACTGGAGAGAAATTAAAGCCAAAGACAGGGGGTACTCTCTAAAAAATGCCAGAACCTAACAAGATCTGGCTATAAGCACCCCAAACTGGAAGTGACTCAGCACAGATCATAACACAGCCCTGCAGCCACATCCTGCAGTAAGGGGCTTCTGTGGGGGCAGTTACAAATCTGCACAGCAAGGGGGCACAGCCTGGGGCAGCCTCTAATCTGCACAGTGCAGAGCTTAGCCTGGGGCAATAGAACTTCTCCAGCACAACTATGCTTTGTGGGGCAGAGACATTTTCTGTCCCTGCAAGGCAATTCACTGCTCAGCCACTAATACCCACAGCCCTAGAGCAGGCTTTAGTCTGGGGTAGTGACACTTTCACTCCCCAGCCTCTAGCCCCTCACCAGTCCTTAACTCACACAACAGGGTTCTTTGCAGGGCACTTATGCAGCTCCCCAGTGCAGGTCTGAGTTACTTGGGGGGAACGCTTTCCCAGAGCACTCCCATACCTTGCTGCTCTTTGTAGCCAGTTGGCAGGACAGCTACCCATCCATACACCTATCCTTGCTCTGCAGGGGAAGCTGGTAACTCCGGCCTTGAAGGCAGACCCTACAGGCTTTGACAAAATAAGTAAAAACATCAAAAGAATGATGTATAACTTCTATACAGAAAGAGAGCAGGTTTTCAACCCCCATGAGACTAATAGCAGTCTCCAGACAATTGTTGGTCCCCAACACAAAAAAGGCTTTCCTAGACGAGACTATTAAAAACCTTAAAAGAGAACTAGAAGAAAAATGGGGAAAGAAAAGAGAAGCTATGCAAGAGAGCAACAATTTCCTGAAATGTGAATTGGAAAAATTAAAAAACTCCCAAGAAGTGCAGGGAAACAGAATTTATGAATTGAAAAAGGTAAAGAATTCACAAGAAAGTAGGATTTGTGAATTGGAAAAAGAAAATAACTCACTAAAAATAATTAGTGAAATGGAAAAAAAATTCCATAGAGCAAAACAACTCATTTAAAAATTCAATTGGACATATACAAGAAGAAGTTAAAAAAGCTAATGAAGAAAATAACTCACTAAAAATCAGAACTGAACAAATAGAAATGACTGATTCATTGAGGCATAAAGAATCAGTCAAGCAAAACCAAAGATAATGAAAGATTAGAAAAAAAAACTTCAAATATTTACTTGGAAAAACAACAGACCTGGAAAATAGATCTAGGAGAGATTAACTGAGGATCATTGGACTTCCTGAAAATTATGATTAAAAAAAAGACCCTAGATACTATTTTACAGGAAGTCATCAAAGAGAACTGTGCAGAAGTAATAGAACCAGAAGGTAAAATCGGCGTTGAAAGAATTCATCAAACACCTTCTGAAAAAGACCTTAAAATAAAAACTCCAAAGAAGATCATGGCCAAATTTCAGAACTATCAGACTAAAGAAAAAATGTTACAAGCAGCCAAGAAAAAAACAGTTAAAATATCGAGGTGCCACAATAAAGTCACTCAAGATCTGGCTGCCTCCACATTAAAGGATCGAAGGGCCTGGAAGCTGATATTCCGAAAGGCAAAAGAACTTGGAATGCAGCCAAGAATAAACTACCCAGCTAAGCTGAGCATTTTCTTCCATGGAAGAAGATGGACATTTAATGAAACAGAGGAATTCTATTTGTTCTGAGGAAAAAAACAGATCTAAACAAAAAATTTGATCTCCAACCATAGGACTAAAGAACTGAAGAAAAAGGTAAAAGGAACTCTTGAGAACTGCATTTCTGTTATGGATATACATAAAAACCATGTGTATAATTTGATTTTACTGATATAACATAAAAAGGGAAGTAGAAATGGAAAGGGGATAGTGTCAGAAAAAGGGAAAAGGGGGGATAAAAAGAGGAAAACTACATCCCATGATGAGGCAAAGGAAACCTATCATATCTGAGGGAACTTAGAGAGGGGTAGGAACATTGTGTGAATCTTATTCTCATCAGAGTTGGCTCAAAGAGAAAATAATTGACATTTATTTTACAGAGAATCTTCTCTCACCTCATTAAAAAATGGGAGAGGAAAAGGGAAAAGGAAAAACAGTAATAAGGGAAAGGTACAAGAAAGGGGAAGGGATTCAAAGGGAGAAGGGAGGGATCCTAAAGAGGGAGAGCTGTGTGATGCAAGTGGGACCCATAAGTTTAATACTAGGGAAGAGGGTAAGGGGGGGGCAAGAAAAAGAAAAGCACAATCGGGGGATATTATGATGGCAAGAAATACAGAATTAGTCATTTTAACTGTAAATGTGAATGGGATGAACTCTCCCATAAAGTGGAGGCAGATAGCAGACTGGATCAAAAGTTAGAACCCTACAATATGTTGTTTACAGGGAACACATTTAAAGCAGGGCGATGCATAAAGAGTAAAGGTAAAAGGCTGGAGGAGAATCTACTTCAGGTGAAGTCAAAAAAGCAGGGGTAGCCATCCTGATCTCAGATCAAGCAAAAGCAAAAACTGATCTAATTAAAAAAGATAAGGAAGGAAACTATATCTTTCTGAAGGATACTATGGATAATGAAGCAATATCAATATTAAACATGTATGCACCAAGTGGTATAGCATCTAACTTCCTAATGGAAAAGTTTAGAGAGTTGCAAGAAGAAATAGACAACAAAACTATAATAGTGGGAGATCTCAATCTTGCACTCTCAGAATTAGATAAATCAAACCACAAAACAAATAAGGAAGAAATTAAAGAGGGAAATAGAATATTAGAAAAATTAGGTATGATAGATTTTTGGAGAGCATAGTTTCTTCTCAGCAGTTCATGGAACCTACACAAAAATTGACCGTATATTAAGTCATAAAGACCTCAAAATTAAATGCAGGAAAGCAGAAATAGTAAATGTTTTCTTTCCAGATCACGATGCAATAAAAACTACATTCAACACAAAATTAGGGGTAAATAGATCAAAAAGTAACTGGAAACTAAATAATCTCATCTTAAAGAACGATTGGGTAAATCAGCAAATTATAGACACAATTAATAATTTCACTCAAGATAATGACAATGAGGAGACATCATACCAAAATTTGTGGGATGCAGTCAAATCGGTAAAAAGGGGAAATTTTATATCCTTAGAGGCTTACTTGAATAAAATAGAGAAAGAAAAGATCAATGAATTGGGCTTGCAACTTAAAAAGCTAGACAAAGACCAAATTAAAAACCTCAATCAATTACAAAACTTGAAATTCTAAAATTAAAAGGAGAAATTAATAATATTGAAAGTAAAAAAAAAACTATTGAACTAATAAATAAAACTAAGAGTTGGTTTTATGACAAAACCAATAAAATTGATAAACCTTTGGTAAATCTTATTAGAAAAAGGAGAGAGGAAAATCATATTATTAGTCTTAAAAATGAAAAGGGAGAACTTTCCACCAATGAAGAGGAAATTAAAGAATTAATAAGGAATTACTTTGCCCAACTTTATGCCAATAAATTTGATAACCTAAGTGAAATGGATGGCTACCTGCAAAAATATAGGCTTCCCAGATCAACAGAGGAGGAAGTAAATTGCTTAAATAGTCCCATGTCAGAAAAAGAAATGGAACAAGCTATTAATCAACTCCCTAAAAAAAAATCCCCAGCACTAGATGGATTTACATGTGAATTCTACAAACATTAAAATAATAATTAGCCTCAGTGCTATATAAACTATTTGACAAAATAGGGAATGAAGGAGTCCTACCAAATTCCTTTTATGACACAGACATGCTACTGATCGCTAAACCAGGTAGGTTGAAAACAGAGAAAGAAAATTATAGACCAATCTCCCTAATGAATATTGATGCTAAAATCTTAAATAAGATATTAGCAAAAAGACTACAGAAAATCATCCCCAGGATAATACACTATGATCAAGTAGGATTTATACCAGGAATACAGGACTGGTCCAATATTAGGAAAACTATCAGTATAATTGACCATATTAATAACCAGATTAACAAAAACCATATGATCATCTCAATAGATGCAGAAAAAGCATTTGATAAAATCCAAAATCCATTCCTATTAAAAACACTTGAGAGTACAGGAATGAATGGACTTTTCCTTAAAATAATCAGTAGCATCTATTTAAAACCATCAGTAAGCATCATATGTAATGCGGACAGACTGCAAACATTCCCAATAAGATCAGGAGTGAAACAAGGTTGCCCACTATCGCTGTTACTATTCAATATTATATTAGAAATGCTAGCTTTGGCAATAAGAGTTGAGAAAGAGATTAAAGGAATTAGAGTAAATAATGAGGAAACCAAATTATCACTCTTTGCTGATGATATGATGGTATATCTTGAGAACCCCAGAAATTCTAAAACGTTATTAGGAATAATCCACATGTTTAGCAAAGTTGCAGGATACAAAATAAACCCACATGAGTCATCAGCATTCTTATATCACTAACAAAATCCAACAGTTAAGAGTTACAAAGAGAAATTCCATTGAAAGTAACTACTGATAGTATAAAATATTTAGGCATCTATCTGCCAAGGGAAACTCAGAAACTTTATGAGCAAAGCAACAAAACACTTTCCACACAAATTAAGTCTGATCAAACCAACTGGAAAAATATTAAATGCTCTTGAATAGGGCGAGCAAATATAATAAAGATGAAAATACTCCCTAAACTAATCTATTTATTTAGCGCTGTACCAATCAGACTCCCAAAAAACTATTTTAATGACCTAGAAAAAATAACAACAAAATTAATATGAAAAAACAAAAGGTCAAGAATTTCAAGGGAATTAACAACAACAAAAAAATCAATGAAAGTAGCCTAGCTATACCAGATCTAAAATTATATTATAAAGCAGCAGTTACCAGAACTATTTAGTATTGGTAAGAAATAAACAAGCTGATCAATGGAATAGGTTAGGTTCAAAGGACAAAACAGCCAATAACTTTAATAATCTAGGGTTTGACAAACCCAAAGACCCCAGTTTTGGGGGTAAGAACTCACTATTTGGCAAAATTTGCTGGGAAAATTGGAAATTAGTATGGCCGAAACTAGGCATTGACCCACACTTAACACCGTTCACCAAGATAAGATCAAAATGGTTCATGACCTAGGCATAAAGAATGAGATTATAAATAAATTGTAAGAGCATAGCATAGTTTATCTCTCAGACATGTGGAAGAGGAAGGAATTTATGATTAAAGAAGAACTAGAGATCATTATTGATTACAAAATAGAAAGTTTTGATTATATCAAATTGAAAAGTTTTTGTACAAATAAAACTAATGCAGACAAGATCAGAAGGGAAACAATAAACTGGGAAAACATCTTTACAGTCAAAGGTTCTGATAAAGGCCTCATTTCCAACATATATAGAGAATTGACTCTAATTTATAAGAAATCAAGCTATTGTCCAATTGACAAATCGTCAAAGGATATGAACAGACAGTTCATCTTCAGATGAAGAAATTGAAATTATTTTTAGCCATATGAAAAGATGTTCAAAATCATTATTAATCAGAGAAATGCAAATTAAGACAACTCTGACACCATTCCATACCTCTCAGATTGGCTAGGATGACAGGAAAAGATAATGCTGAATGTTGGAGGGAATGTGGCAAAACTGGGACACTGATACATTGTTGGTGGGGTTGTGAATGGATCCAACCATTCTGGAGAGCCATTTGGAACTATCCTCAAAAAGTTATCAAACTGTGCATACCCTTTGATCCAGAAGTGTCACTACTGGGTTTATATCCCAAAGAGATATTGAAGAAGGGAAAGGGACCTGTATGCATAAAAATGTTTGTGGCAACCCTTTTCATAATGGCTAGAAATTGGAAATTGAATTGTTGCCCATCAATTGGAGAATGGCTGGATTAATTGTGGTCTATGAATGTTATGGAATATTATTGTTTTGTAAGAATTGACTAGCAGCAAGATGTCAGAAAAGCCTGCAGAGACTTACATGAACTGATGCTGAGTGAAATGAGCAGAACCAAAAAATATATAAAAAAATATACTTCAACAACAATACTATATGATGATCAATTCTGATGAACGTGGCTCTCTTCAACAATGAGATGAACCACATCAGTTCCATTTGTTCAATAATGAACAGAACCAGCTATAAAGCCAAAGAACTCTGGGAAATAAGTGTGAACCACTACATAGCATTACCAATCCCTCTATTTTTATCCACTTTCATTATTTCCTTCTCAGGTTAATTTTACCTTATTTCAAAGTCCGATTCTTTATGTGCAGCAAAATAATTGTATGGATATGTATACATATATTGTATTTAACATATACTTTAACATATTTAACATGTATTGGTCTACCTGCCATCTGGGGGTAGGGGTGGGTGGAAGAAGGGGAAAAGTTGGAACAGAAGGTTTTGCAAGGGTCAATGCTGAAAAATTACTCATGCATATATCTTATAAATAACAACCTATAATAAAAAAAGGAATAAACATCATTCCTCAATTGATAAATGGTCAATGAATATGAACAGATAATTTACAGATGATGAAATTAAAGCCATTTATAGTTATATGAAATAATTTTTTAAATCACTATGGATTAGAGAAATGCAAATTAAAACAACTTTGAGGTGTCACCTCATACCTTTCAAATTGGTTAAAATAACAGGAAAAGATAATGATAAATGTTGGAGTGCTTGTGGGAAAACTGGGACACATGTATTGTTGATGGACTTGTGAAATGATCTAACCATTCTCAAGAGTAATGCTATTATTGGGTCTGTATTCCCAATCATAAGGGAGGGGAAAGGACCCACTTGTGCAAAAATGTCTGTAGCTGTTCTTTTTTTGGTAGTAAAGAACTGGAAAAGTAATGGATGCCCATCATTGAGAAATGGCTGAACATGAAGATAATGGAATATTATTTTTCTATTAAAAATGATGAGCAAGCTGATCATAGTACAGCCTGGAAAGATTTATATAAACTTATGTTGAGTGAAACAAACAAAATCAGGAATACATTGTACACAAATAACAGCCAGAATGTGTGATGATCAACTATGAAAGGCTTGGTTCTTCTCAGTAGTTCAGTGGTCCAAAGCAATCTCTATAGATTTTGGAGAAAATGCCATCAGCAGCCAGAAAAAGAATTAAAATGACTGAATGTAAATCAAAACATGCTATGTTCAACTTCTTTTTTAATCTCTGCCATGGTTTTTTTTTCCCTTTTGGTCTGATTTTTCTCTTTTAACATAATTCATAAATCTATGTGTATTAAAAATAAATAAACTTTTTAAATAGGAAAAAAAGGATTGGAGGGCCTGGAATATGATATTGTATAAAACTGCGCATACCCTTTGAACCAGCAGCACTACACTGAGTCTGTGTCCCAACGCGATCATAAAAAAGGGAAAAGGATTAACAAGTGCAAAAATATTTGTAGCAGCCCTTTTTATAGTGGCAAGGAGCTGGAAATTGAGTTATGGTAAATGAAGATAATGCTTTTTTCAGAAAATCCTGGAAATATCTTATGTCAATTGATGCAATCCCTATAAATGATGCAATATAATTCTTATGGATTTGGGTTGGAAAATATGATCTGCATCCAGAAAGAAAACTATGGCAACTGAATGTGGATTGAAGCAAAAACTTTCACTTTTTTATTTGTTTATTTGTTGTTGTTTTTTTGATCTGATTTTTTTCCTTTGGATATGATTTTTCTTGTATAATATGACAAATATAAAATATATTTTTAAAAGAATTGAATATATTTTATCTATATCAGATTACTTGCTGTCTTGGGGAGGGAACAGGTAAGGGAGGAAAGGAGAAAAATTTAGAACACAAAGTCTTACAAATATGAATGTTGAAAACTATATTTCTATGTATTTAGAAAAAATAGTGTACCATTGGAAATTTAAAAAAAAATAGGTATGGGGCTACTACCTGAGTATCCAATGGTTTTAAATAGATTTGTTAAAGTTATCAAAGTCTAAGAGAAAAAAAGTTGTTAAGATTTGGATAAAGTCAATAGTTCTAGGACTGTGAGAGTTATTGAGAACATATCTGGACAATTAGAACAATGCCATTATTATCATAGGCATGACCATGCCATTTGAAAATAGATATTCTTGCACATATTTAACATATACCATATTACTTGGTGTCTTGGGGAGGATGAAGATAAAACAAGAAGGGAGAAACATTTAGAACACAGAGATTCACAAAAATGAATGTATATTGAAAACTCTCTTTACATGTATTTGAAAAAAGTAAAATACTATTAAAAAAAGAAAGTAGTACACTTCCATGTATACATCCAGGACTAGCAAGATTGAGATATATCAGATAGTCAATCAGTAATCAGCTTAGGTAGGCTACAGGTTCTGCTACAATGTGATGATATAGGAGACCTTTACAGGATGAGATTCAGGTCATGGTATTTTGTTATCGAAATTCTATATCACTTTAAGTTTGGTAGCCTGATAAAGAAGCTAATTGCACAGAACTTCAATAAATGGATCAGGGACATATGTATCAAATATATAACAGGATTTAGGCAGTATGATCTCTTGAAAAAGAATAGAGTGTGAAGTGATGATAGTTTGTATAGCATAAATTATTATGTTTCTTTGTGATCTAGTTTATATTTGATGGGACCAGTTCTTTTACTGCATGAAAAATGAACACTTTTATAATTGAATTGTAATATTTCCTTCTTGGTATTTTATATTGTACTCTTAATATTACCCGGTAATATATTCCTGTAAAATGTAATATGTGATCAAAGCTACCTTTACATTTACTCACTGAAATAGTAGCCATTGTTACTCTATCTTTCCCAAAGCAATTATTTGAAAATTTCAAGAACTATTTCAGTTTATTGTGGTCTATTCACTCAGTCATATCCAATTTTTCATCACCTCATTTGGGTTTTTCTTGGCCATTATTTTGATGTGTTTATCATGTCCTTCTTTAGATCATTTTACAGATGAGAAAACTGAAGCAAAAGGGTCAAATGACTTGCCCAGAGTCAAACTTCTAGTAAGTGTCTGAGGCTGAATATAAACTGAGGTCTTCCTTACTCCAAGTCCACCACTATCCTCTGTGTAACTTAGTTGCTTTACTATTTGTTATCAATAAAATAATATTCCACATGCATAAACTATTCACCTTTCTCAAGGTGAATCCTTTTGCATATCATTTATTTTGAAAGACATTACTTCACTTGAAGTGGGAAGGAAATGAGAAAAGTTACTTCTCCTGCTGATTGAGAGACATAACTAAATGATAGTGACTAGGTACTTGTCTCAGAATATCAAAATTGAGAGGATACTGATAATATATCTGGGAGATGGTGGGTTAAAATATCACAGGCTCTCACCAAAACTTAATTCTATTGTTAGCTAAAAGTCTTGGACGTCCTGAAAAGGTTGGATTTCCCAGTGACATGGTCTTACTCTAAACTGAAAATGAAAAAGACCATGATACTCCTTCAAGGAGGAGTATGACCCACATAAGAAGTTTTCAAAAAGTAATTACATATTTGGACGAAAGAAGTCATGTCATTTCCTCAGGATTAATTGGGAAGTGGTATCTTTTATGTTAATAAAAAGAATTGGAAAAAGTTAATTTTCATCAGTTTACCATAGGAAACTGATTTAGTTAAGCTAATACATTCTGTTGTTCGTAGTATTTATTTAAACTTACTACATTTAATGAAAAGACCCTTGTAATCATCATCAAAATGTCATTTAATTTTATACTACTTAGACAAAGCTTCAGTCAATAATGGAAACTTGTATTCATATCCAAATCTTCAGAATCCTGACCTTGGCTCTTGTCAGTAGACAATATTAAGTGCTAGAAATGCTCTTTGTTCTCTACTGCCCAGTGGAGTAAAGTTGAAGCAATTTGTGATTTCTGGGTGAGTGCAACTATATAAAGAAACATGACATTATGTTTGGACTTTTTTACTTCTAAAGGGAAAAAAAATCCCTTAAAGTATAGTTAAGTTCCCTTTGCATGGACAAACCATTAGCCAAATTGAACACATCATTTGTATAAGTTAAAAAGGACACTTGCAGAATCCCATTAATCTAAAGCCCCTGAACAATAATAAGGAAAGACAGTTAATTATATTTGGTAGGAGAGATGTAACATTTTCTTGGTTAGATGTGTTGATATGGCAGCACACCGTGTGCCTGTTTCATTTATTTCTCAGACTAGTGATCAAATCCATTAACCCCTGGGCCATTATTTTTTATGAGGTTTCTATTTACTGCCAGTTCTTATAATATTGGGCACTGGAAAGGATTCTAATGGTTTGTATTAAAATATGTGAAAGGTCATCATGTGGAAGATAGATTATAATCAGTCTGATTGGCTCCATAAGAAAAAAACTTAGGGCAATGAATGGGCATATGTTTCAAATAGGTCATTTTATTTGCGATGAAGAACGTCTTTGATAACAATTCATCTAAGTCAGCACTATCATGGACTGCCTAAGGACATAATAAGGTCTCCCTTTCTTCAAGTGAAGGTTGAACTATCTGATGAAGGTAGGAGATGAATTAGAATTGATTGTTAGAAATCCCTTCTAATTCTGGAATTTTGTCAGTGTATTCAAGTTTCAGAATTATTTCTTCAAGCAAATCTCCAGCCAACACTTTTGATGATTTGAAAACATTATAATTGGAAATATATTTTATTTGTTGTCCAGTTTTATGGCATTATCCTCTAGATTTGGTAAATTTTTGGGACAAACATTTTTCTGAGGCACCAAATAAAAATCCTGTCCAGTTCTGTGACAACGTGCAATTACTACACAAATTTCCAAATCTTTGACTGAGTAGTACTTGTGCCCTCCTTCTACTTCTCTAGGGAATTATGAAAATACTACCATTTTGTCTCTCAATAAAATCCACCATTCTTTTGTTTTCATCAATATAACTGACAATTCATTTAGTAAAAGTTTGCCTGGTTATCACCAATTGCTTTGTCAATTTTGTATAACTGAAAATATTATTAAGGAAGAGGAATGTAATCGCTAAAGGAAACATTTTTAGGAAAGTTTTGCTATCCTTGACAAACTAAGTGATACCAGTTTGAAATGATAAAATGATGAAATCATTTTATTTTTATTTTTAAAGTAGATCAGTTCCATTCTTCTGAAGCACAGGCAAAGTAACTAAAACAAACCTAACAAAGTGGTACCCAGTAGCAGGAAATCCTTTTAATGGATAGATGAGAACAATTTGTAATTAGCCCATCAAAGAACCAGTCTAAGTGGTACTTTATTCTACTTACGTTAAAATTACATTGTTGTAAAGCTTCCATTTACTACGAATAGTTTATTCTCTTAAGTAGGTAACCATTTCTCTCATTAGCTTTTTTTTTATAGTCTTCATTTGCTTTCAAGGCCTTCCTTCATACACCTTCCAAAGATAAAAATCAAACCCCAGGGACCTGTCCTTGTCTAAATTCTCACAAATTCTGAATAAATGAGGGCTAGATCATGGAGTTTTGTAACCAGCTTGTTTGGTGCTTCTGTCAAATGTGTGATAGCCTATTGGCTATTTTAACTATTTAGCTGTGATTATCAGAGATATATAACTTAAAAGCCATGTAAAAGCAGACAGTCTATTAGCCAAGATATTAACAATAAAAGAAAAGCTGGCTACTGCAAAGTTCTTTGAAGTGGATCAATTGAGTCTGGGGCAAGGGAAAAAAAAGACTCCCTATTGTAACTGCTGTCTAAGCTAAACACAGGAACTATATAGAATCTAGTTGTAGAGTCAGCTTTAGAAGAGAAAAGGTAATTATAAAATGATTTATGATGCAGTAATGGTGGGGATGTTACCTGAAAGAGTGAGTGGGGTCCTTCCTTATCCTGCTTTTTGTAATTTGTGTCAGTGAGGAAAATTACAGTTATATACATATTAATAGGTTAATAAACAATAATATGTTGGCATCTTGAATATAAAGAAAATTACCAGGAACATTCTACTTTATTCAGTAACTTCACATAAAGGAGAAAACCAGGTGAGAATGAACTGAGTGCTCCTATCAGCTAGCTATATGAACTGGGACAAGTAACTTAACCATATTGGGCCTCTATTTTCTGATCTATGAAAGGAAGGCTTAGATTGGATGAAGTCTAAGGTCCTATTCAAGTTTTAGATGAGATGATCTTTAAAGTGTTTCAGATTGAAGTATTTTCTAATAACCATGACAAATTTAAAATATTTTATGATTTTTCTTCTAGAACCTTTGATTTTTATAATTTCTGGTTAGAATCTGCTCTCACCACAGAAACATTTGTTCACCTGATAGGCAGAGAGGTTGCCTGAGATATGTTCTATGATTTAGATATTCACACAATGTCTCAGAGTCATCATTTGAAAACAGATTTTTGGTTCTAATTCTTTCTAATAGGCCATACTATCTATCATTAAATTAATTCTAAAATGCTACCTAAACTACTCAAGGAGCTATGATGTCATTGGTGAAGACAATTTCCTCTACCTTTTAGATAGCTGTTTTTAACCAAAAAAAATGGCCATAAAAATAATCTCTTGGAGGGTAACCCAGTGCTGAAACTTTCTGCATGTATGTACATGTACATATAGATACACTTATAAATTTATATACAGACATACATATATATATATATATATATATGATAGTTATACATGCACATCTATATATCCATATCAATACCTACATATTTATATGTATGTATCTAACTATCTATCTATTTCAACAGGTTAATTTTTGAAGCATTTCAAGAATTTCCACAGGCATAGCCTTGAAGAATCCAGGGGTATTTCTATGCCACAGGCATTTCTATGCCAACAGAGAATGATAGGAGAAGAATATCCAATTATTGATTACAAATTAAACAAGCTTAAGCTTAAGATATAATATGAAAATATAAGTGGGAGTAGCAAGAATAGTAAGGAAACATTTATATATATGCCATGTATATTGCTATATGCTTTAACAATACAATCTCATTTGATTCTCACAACAATTCTATTAGTCCTGTCCCTGTTTTATTTTTGAGGAAACCAAGGCATAAAAGGGTTAAGGCACTCACTCATTTTAACATCTAGTGTCTGAAGATGACATTGAATTCAGATTTTCCTGAGTTTAGGCTCAAATTTCTGCATCACTTAGCTGGGTTTAAAAGTTCCAAGCACAGTGTAAATTGCAGAAGAAGAACCAATGTTCATGAGATTATGTTACTTTCCCCTAATTAGATGGATGCAAATTCTAAGCTATAATGAGTATAGGAACACTTTCCAAGTAGGCAGTATCACAGGGGATCCTGCAATTATGGACCTGAAGCTAAAAGAGAATACTGAAATCATCTGAAATGATGGCTCTATTTTACATTGAAGTAAATTGAAGTCCAAAGAGATTAACCAAATTGTCCAATATTACATAGGCAATAAATGGTGTAAATGAGATTCAGACTGATCCTCTGACTCTAAATTCAGTGTACTTTTTTTTTAAACTGAACTACCTTGAAAAACTTTGTTCTTGCCTCTTCATTTTTACCAGGAGGGAATCTCCAATTGAATTTTTAGGGGGGTAAGAGACAATACAAAACTGGGTCAGTTTGCTGTTTTCTAATTAATTAAATAGTACTCCTTGGATGGGACATACTACCTGGGTATTTTAATGTGAGAATGATGAGGTTTAGATTTTGGGGTTTCTTTTGGTCAGGGAACCAAAATATGATGAGGTCTAGATTTAGGGTTATCAGGGAACCAAATAATGAAATTAGATTCAGGGAACCAAAATGAGGTTAGGTTTTTGGTGGTCAGGGAGTTAAATGATAAAGTCTAGTGGCAGGTTCAGGGTTCTGAGAACCAAATGAAGAGATTTGGCTTCCCTATACCCCCTTGTGATTTGGCACATGGGTAGGGATTTTTGGGGAACCCCCTTCTGTTGGCACAAAGATTCTTAGTAAAGGAATTTATGAACCCCAAAAAGCTAGACTGATAAAAAGAAGTTTATTATAGATATTGGGAAATCAGCCTTTGCCATACAGAAATAGAAAGGCTGAATTCCTTAGTAGCAAAGTCCCTATAGAGAAGTAAAGTTTAGAGAAATCCTGACAGAGACATAAAATTTCCTTAGGGAAATAGGTGAGGGAGATAAAGAGAGGGTAGCACTGGAAGAGAATATTCCAGTGAACAGAGTTTGCTATGCCAGGAAGAAAGAGAGTTTCCTAGGCATTTTAGCTTCTCTGCACAGAGAGGGTTTAAGACTGGCTCTTTTTATAAGCCTTGGCTACAAGCCGAAGGGAGTTAGTGGAGGATCGTAGGTGGAGTTCAAAGTTGGCTCTTTTTATAAAGAAGCTGGGTTTCAGCTTGAGCTGGAGTTGAGAAAATTTTAGAATTGAATGGGTATTTCTCCAATTCAATGGGATTGGTATCTCCAACTCCTGACTCAGCTAGCCCCACCGAGATTACAGAATGAAGTTGTTTGTCCTCAGGCAGGGTCTTTACAGTGGCAGGATTCAAGGAAAATTTGTCCTTCAGACAGTCCTTCAGAAGTCCCCTTCAGGGAGTTTGAGAGTTTCAGGGTCCCTTCAAGAAGATATTGGAATTGATTATTATCATTTATGAAAATGTTGTTGGCATCTATGACCCACTTGTAGATGGAGAGAAGGAAATATTCATTGAATTCCAGGATCAAAAAAATCAAAAAGTTGAAAAGGACCCCAAAAGCAATCTATACCAACCTTCTATCTGCAAAACATTTCTTTCTGCAACATTTTCTAGAATGGTCATCCACTGGCAGGGCAGTCAATTCCACATAAAGATAGTTCCAGTTGTTCAGTAGTTTTTACTCATATCAGGTTTAGATTGGCTTCTCTATAATTTCTAATTATTGTTACTAGTTCTGCCCATTGTTACTAGGTCTGTTCACATGATATTACAGCATATATTTAATGACCACTATTTATCAATTAATACATATTTTTTAAATTCTTGTACCAAATATATTGCACAATTTGTGAAGTGGGGTGGGATGCAAAAAAGATCCAAAAATACAGCTTTTGCCCTCAAGGCATTTACAATCTAATGGGAGTGTCACAATGTACAACCATATACAAAGAAAGCTGTATTCAGAATGAATAGGAAATGATTAAATAAAGCAAAACATTGAGTTGGGACTTCAAAGAAACAATATAAAGGTTTTTGAATGTCAAAAAAAGCATTTTTATTTGTTGCTGGAGGCTATAGTAAGCCATTGGTATTTATTCAGTTTGGAGAAATGACATGATTGGATCTGTATTTTAGGAAAATCTCTTTAGTTGCTGAATATAAAACAAATTTGAATGGTGAAGAGATTTGAAGCAGGCAGACCCACCAGCAGGCTATTGCAGCAGTAATGTAGGTAGGAAGTAATGAGGGCTTGGCCAAGAGTGGTAGAAATGTCAAAGGAAAGAAATGGGATATATTTGAGAAATGCTGCAAGTGTGAAATCAGCAGGACTTAACAGCTTGGAAATGGGGTTTAGGGTATATAATAGAGAGTGAAGAATCCATCATGATTTCTATGTTATGACTCTGAGGGATTGGCATTGCCCTTTTTAATAATAAAGGAGGGAGGAAGTTTGGTGGCTTAGGGGGAAGGATGATGAGTTCTATTTTGGACACATTTTAAGTTTAAAAACTTTACCGGCTATCCAATTTGAGACATCTGAAAGGCAGTTGGAGATGTGAGATTGGAGGTCTACAGAGAAATTGGAGCAAAAAGGTAGATTTGAAAATCATCAACATAGAGATGGTAATCAAATCCATGGGAGCTGAGGAGGTCTGAAAGTGAGGAAGCATGGATCCAGAAGAGAAAAGTGTCCAGGACATAATCGTAAGGGACCCCTGCACTTGGATAGTTTGATCTGCACATGCTATGTTCAATTTATTTTTCTCCCCCATGATTTTTCCCTTTTGTTCTGATTTTTCTCTCCCAACATGATTCATAAAGCAAAGTGTATTAAAATAAATTTAATTTGATCTGGATAAGGTTCCAGCCAAGGAGACAGAAGAGGAGTAGCTGAATAGACAGGAAAATCCAGGAGACAGTGGTGTCCTAAAAACCCAAAGAGAAAAGAGTATCAAGGAAAAGAGAGGAATGAATAATAGCAAAGGCTGCAGAAAGGTCAAAGAAAATGAGGAATGAAAAGGCCACTACATTTGACAACTAAACTATCATTAGTAGCTTTGGAGAGAGTAGTTTTAGTGCAATGGTAAGATTAGATGCCACATTGTAAGTGAGTTAATAAGCTAAATTGTGTTTCTTCTCTTATGCAAGCTGAATGTCCTCAAAAACTCCTTCAGTTAATCATTGAATGAAATATTATTCAGTCCTATCTTCCTTCTGGTCATCCTCTACTGAACATTCTGCACCTTTTTTCTGATTTTCTAAAACTGTAGTACACATAAGTGAATATCATTCAATAAGGACAGACTTGTCCAAATCCAAATGTCTCTAACTCTGCCAAAAGTAAAATCATATGATTCAGAATATTGCCAAGAAACCATTAGCTATTTTTGATTGCCATGCTACTGATTCACTATGAGTTTATTCATTAGACCCCTTTTCATTGTCACCTGTGACCTTATGAGGGGAGTTTGTGTCAACTACAGTTGGCATCATTGAATTATTTAGAATATTTGTTAGATACCATGTTTTATAGAAATTTTGAACAAGAATTAAACATTTAATAGAATTTAAATTTTGTGTAGTGTTTACAGGAATCCTGTATTTCTGTGGAACTATGCTAGTTGGCAGCTTATGTCCATCAAATTTAATAAGTAATTGCTAGGGAGCACAGCCAAGATGGCAGAGAGGGCATACACTTCTATCTAAGCTCTTCCTTACCTTCAGACTACTTCTTTTATAAAAGGCCTCAGAATTAGTGCTTGACTGTCAAAAACCACAAAAATTGGGAGTACAACACATTCCCAACAGAAGACATTCTCGAAATTCTCCAGAAAATTTGTCTGTTTTTGCTCACAGGTGGGAATAGATAGGCCAGGGGCAGCATCAGGCAAGTAGGCAGTGAAAGCACGAAAGGCAGCTCACACTGAGCAGACCGGAGAGGACCGGAGTGTAGTCTCAGTTGGCAGAAAATTTGCAGGGAGAACTTTACCACAGTGTGAGCTACTTTGCCCTGGAAGCAACCCAGTAGATCAGCAGAGAAGATCTAAATGAAAAGAGTAAAGACTGTGACCCCAAAACACTAGAGTCTCTGGGGACCTGGGCACACCCACCAATACCCAGAGTGACTCAGCAGGCTCTCAGAGTGCAACCGCTGATCCCAGCCCAGATGCTGATCCCAGCGCAGCCACTGCTGTCACACTGCTGCTTCACTGCTACTTCCTGTTATCTGTAGAGGAAGCTTGGTAACACCACATTGCCCCATAAGCATACTGTAGTTTTTTTTTTTTTTATTGTTGTTGTTGGTTGTTAAAATGATCCCTCCTTGATTCTAGAGTACAGAATCTCCAGGAATCTCCACATTTTTCTCCTCCTGGTTCTGAGGCCAAGTGAAGTTCTCTTACCTCTCTCACTCTACCCCTTTATCCTTACTTACAATTCTGTTAACCCCAAGCATTGAGGTAGCATCATCTATGAGAAGAGAAATTCCAAACATATGCTAATAGAGTTATTGTTCAATAGTTAATTAGCTTTAAGTGCTTGGTTGTCTGATTCAAGCACACCTTTTAAGAGTTTCAGCCCTCTACATACAATGACAGAGGTAGCTGGTAGTGGAATGGATATAGTGCTATACCTGGAGTCAGGAAGAATTGAGTTAAAACTTGGCAGCTAGATGACCTTGGACACATCATTTAAATTCTATCTATTTCAGTTTTCCTGCACATAAAATATGGATAATAATATCTAGTTTCCCGGGAATCTTGTGAAGATCAAATGAGATAATATTTATAAAGTACTTAGGATAGTATCTGGAAAATAGCAGGTATCCTATAAATACTAGCTATTATCATGATACTTTTATTACTTTTATTGTTATATGAAGTGAGACATGAATACTGCAAAAAAAGTATTTGCACTTGTGATAGGGGTGATCCAGATATTTTTAAAGAGAAAATCAAACTGTATTTCAGTTAATGTGAACTTTTTTACAGTCTTATATGTGTCAGTGTTCATGTGAACCAAAGTATTTCTGCATTTTATATAAACTCAAAGAAACAATGGTACTACCAATGTCATTCAATTCTTTGGTAAAACAGTGGTTCTGAGCTTTAAAAATCATAATTTGAAATTTATTTGCCCCTTCCCTCCTTTGTGAAATCTTAGAAAAATCAGAAAATCTGAGAATTTCTTTCATATTAAATGTCAAGACTTTATAAAAGAAATTAGTACAAAACTAAGGGGCATGTAAGTGGTCAACTGGATAGAGTGCCAGACTTGAAGTCAGAAAAAAACATCTTCCTGAGTTCAAATCTGTTGTTAGGCTCTCAGAGTGTGACCCATGGTAGATCACTTAATCCACTTTGTCTCAATTTTCTTATGTGTAAAATGAGTTGGAGGAGGAAATGTAAAATCACTTTAGAATCTTTGTCAATGAAACTCCAGGGGAGGTAATGAAGAGTCAGACATAACTCAGCAATAAGCTGAGCTGAAGATTGAGACATATTAACGTAGGCATGCTCTCTGACATTTCATTGAAGATAATAACTTAAAAAAAAAAGAAGATAATAACTTTTTAAGACTCTATGATGGATACATTGATTCACATAGGTTACGGAAATTCTTTAATAAGGTTAATACTTGTCAATATTCCTTAACACACTTTGTAGGAATTTAGGCTCCTCAGTGATTAGCATGATCAAAAAAGGCACCAATCTGTCTTGGATATAACTATTCCTTAATTCCCTAAAATAGCTTCTTTGTGATTTTTAAAAAATGTTTCTTTTTCATGACCTACACTTAACACCGTATACCAAGATAAGATCAAAATGGGTCCATGATTTAGACATAAAGAATGAGATTATACATAAATTGGAGGAATATAGGATAGTTTATCTCTCAGACTTGTGGAGGAGGAAGAAATTTGTGACCAAAGACGAACTAGAGACCATTATTGATCACAAAATAGAAAATTTTGATTACATCAAATTAAAAAGCTTCTGTACATACAAAACTAATGCAAACAAAATTAGAAGGGAAGCAACAAACTGGGAAAACATTTTCACAGTTAAAGGTTCTGATAAAGGCCTCATTTTCAAAATATATAGAGAACTGACTCTAATGTATAAGAAACCAAGCCATTCTCCAATTGACAAATGGTCAAAGGATATGAACAGACAATTTTCAGATGATGAAATTGAAACTATTACCACTCATATGAAAGAGTGTTCTAAATCATTATTAATCAGAGAAATGCAAATGAAGACAACTCTGAGATACCACTACACATCTGTCAGATTGGCTAAGATGATAGGAAAAAAAATGATGATTGTTGGAGGGGATGTGGGAAAACTGGGACACTGATACATTGTTGGTGGAGTTGTGAACGAATCCAATCATTCTGGAGAGCAATCTGGAATTGTGCCCAAAAAGTTATCAAACTGTGCATATCCTTTGACCCAGCAGTGCTACTACTGGGCTTATACCCCAAAGAGATACTAAAGAAGGGAAAGGGACCTGTATGTGCCAAAATGTTTATAGCAGCCCTGTTTGTAGAGGCTAGAAAATGGAAAATGAATGGATGCCCATCAATTGGAGAATGGTTGGGTAAATTGTGTTATATGAATGTTATGGAATATTATTGTTCTGTAAGAAATGACCAGCAGGATGAATACAGAAAGACTTGGAGAGACTTACATGAAGTGATGCTAAGTGAAATGAGGAGAACCAAGAGATCATTATATACGTCAACAACGATACTGTATGAAAATATTAGTACAATTAGTGTAGTACAATTTATCATTATTTCCCCCTCTAAACTAAACTTTCTTTTGAAATTTTACTGTTCAAAGAAGTTATGCGTATCACCATTCTTATAGACACACTAATTTTCAACTTTGCTATCACACTCAACTTTGTAGGATCACTTTGATATTCCCTTCTCTATTCTCATATGGACACCACTTTGGTTCAGATCTTCATTGTCTGTCACTAGTTCACTGTAATAACCTCCTAATTGGTCTTTCTGCCTGAAGTTCCTCTCTACCTAACCCTTCTTCAAACAGCTATCAAATATGATTTACCTAAATCACTGCCCTGATGATATTAGGGACCCCCATAACATTCTCTTGATCTACCAATTTGATAATGCATTAACAAAAGGAAATAGGGCTAATCTAATCTGACCTTTTCTTTTCAAAGAAATTGGATGTTTGAAAACCTTCAACTTTTTTGCTATTCACTAATTTTCTCTTTAACAAATTATTCTAGTATTTTGCTAGAAATTGAAGTCAACCTTTCTGGTCTATAGATTTCAAACTCACTTCTCTGACTTTAAAAAAAAAAAAAAAAAAAAAAAAAAAAAAGCATGTGCTCTTCTCTTGTCCCTTGGCTCGTTTTCTAATCTCAACCTTGAATCTACATTATTAATTTTCTTAAATCTCTCTCCCTCTCCCTCTTTCCCTCTCTCTCCCTTCTTTCTTCTAAACAACAGCAGCTAGGTGACACAGTACTGAGATGGAAGTCAAAAAGTCACCAACTGTCCCACATTTAGCTGTGACTAACTTTTAATACATTTAAGCTATTTTTTACACAGTAATATCATGTATAAATTATAATGGGATGTTAGTAATAACAATTAGTGTTCCTTTTGGAGACAATGAAGTACCCAGATAACCCCTGTTTGGTAGTTCTATGACAGTATATTAATTCCTAATTATGATTGCTACTAATGAATCATTGCTGTGTTTGTGCAAATGCCTAAAAAGATCACTTCACTGAAAATATTTTTCTTCAACTAGTACTTAGTCCATTGGAGTGCTGTCTTGAAGTGGCAAATATGAAAATGAATATAGTACAGGTGTTTCCCATATTCAGAATATACTCTCTCCTCAGTATTCATAGAGTAAGAGTTAGAAAGAACTTAAGAAACCATGTAGTACTCTCTTTGTTTTATTTTCGTTTTTTTTTACAAAAAGAGAATTTAAGAAAAAATGAAGTTGAGATTACATAAAGTCACATGGGAAATGAACCTTGTCCCTCTGCTTCCAGGGATAAGGACTCTTCATTTTACCACACTAGAGTATCATTGCTAACTGTAGAATATTTCTGTTCATGTGTTAGATCTTCCATGTCATCTTTACTTTTCTAGGTAAAAGGATTGTTTCTCTATCTTCTATTTTTCCAGAATACTTTGCCTGGATCTTTCTTTTGTTTCCATCACTTTCCATCATAAATAGCCATAAATGTGGCTATTTATATTCACATTTTCATTCTTATAGACCCAGTAGAAGTTCCTTGAAGGCAAGAGCTGCCATTTAAAAATGAAATTATTATATGTCTAACATAAGAGTTCTTAAACTTTTTGATCAAATGGACATTTTGGTCAGTCTGTTGAAACCTGTGTACCCCTTCCCAGATTAATGTTTTTAAATGACTTAAAGAAAAACTAAATTTCAATTGGAGGTTGTTGAAAACATGATTTTTTTCCTCCATTTTTAGTGACAGATCCCTGAAATCTATTCATGGTCTTGTAAAATGCAAAAGTAAGAACCTCTGTACTAAAATCTACACTAAACTGCCTTACATTCAAGTAGTACATACTTAATAAATAATACATTTAATTGATTCTGGAAATTTTTAAAGTATTCTAATTAGCATTACATAAATAATATTTATAAAAATATTTAAATAATTATGTGACTCTGGACAAGGTTAAATATATGACACAGCTGTTACTTAGAAAAGAAGATCTAGAGAATTAAAAGGGGAAGTCAGTGATGTAATGGATAGAGTTCTGGACTTGAAGTCAAGAAGACTCAACTTCCTAAGTTCAAATCCATCTGCAGACACTTACTAGCTACCTGACCCCTAGGTAAGTCACTTTACTCTATTTGCCTCAGTTTCTTCATCTGAAAAATCAGCAGAACAAGCAAATGACAAAGCTTTCCAATATTTTGCTGAGAAAACCCCAAATGAAGTCATAAAGAACTGGACACTACTGAATGAAAAAAAAAGAGATTTCAGGATAAATCTTAGAAAATGCTAGGAGTATGCTGTTAAACATTCAACAATAAGGCTCTTGGTAGAGCTATGAGGGAAGTCAGATAGAGGGAGATGTATGCACACAAACTTTTATCTTGAATCTACATTATTAATTTTCTTAAATTTCTCTCTCCTTCCCTCTTCCTTCTTTCTTCTCTCTCTCTCTCTCTCTCTCTCTCTCTCTCTCTCTCTCTATATATATATATATATATATATATATATATATGCATATTTTTGAAGAAAACAATAAATCATTCTTTGATTTCTAGTGATTTTCAGGAATAAATATCTACAATGAAAATTTTGCAATCGGTTCCTTACAGCTTCAAGACATTTATGCCATAGGCCAATACCCCCATCACTGTCCTCCTAATGGCAACTCAAGGTAATAATTCATTGAAAAGAATTTGTAGAAGAATTCAAAATAGACTTCAAAAATCAAGAGAGAGATTGAGTCAAAAAAGTAAGGACCCTCAAAAGTCACCAAATTCTTCCTGTGTCTAGTGAGGAATTTTATCTACATCTAATATTCTGTCATTCACTTGTTGCCTAGAGACCTCCAGTAAGTACTACCTTTTTTCCCTCTTCAGTCATCCTATTCCACTTTAGAGTTACTTCACTTGTTCAGGAATGTTTCTTTACATCAAACTTAAATTTAGTAATTGAATCTTCTATTCATCACTCCTAAATTCACCTAATGGGGCCAATTAGAGCTCATTTAATTGGTCAAATATTGAAAGTAGCCATTACACCCTCTCCTGACTAATTCCCTAATCTAGGAATGTTTATTTTTTCCTCCAGAGTAAACATTACCAGCTTCTGGAATGAAATTTAGGACATTTATCATTCTGGTTGCCATCTTCTGCACACTGTTCAGTTTATAGTGAGGGTCCAGATGTCACAAAGTACATTGAACACATCCTGGCCTATTTCCTTTCAAGATGTAACATTTGCATCTGCCTGAAAAATTTCCTGCATTCTGTGCTGCTGAATATGCCCCCTCATGGAACCATGAAAATGTTAAAGGACTATGTTACAAAATATTATTTCCATTATTTCTAGGATATTTGGAAATGGAAGATATAATTTTTATCTTCTTGGACATGGGCAATTAGTGAGGAGTAAGTGGAGGAAGAAGTTTTGGGCCTAATGTCTTTGAAACTTCAATCTACTGTAATTATAACAGCTATCCTCCAGAAAGTGGCAGAGAGAGAGAGGCATGCAAAGGACAGTGTGCAGGATATTGGTACAAGGGATAGAGCCCTTAGTTTTGAGTAAGAGTTCAAATTGGTTTAAGAAGCTAAGCATGTGACCAAAAGTCATTTAAACAATTTACCTCAGTTTCCTCAATTATAAAATGGGGATAATAATAGCAGCTACCTCTCAGATTGTGAGGATATGTGTCTATGTGTCTATACAACATAGATACATATGTACACACATATATTTTAATACATTATTAATATTTTATTATATTATTTTAAATATAATGTAATGGATAATATTTAATATATTATGCACAGTACCTGGAACATAGTAGGTGTTACATAAATGTTTATTCCCTTCCCCATTAATAAAACCCAGTAATGACTCTGCTTAAGAACACCATGTCACTTGACCAATTATTTTCACATGCCTTACATAATTATTGACTTCAACACTTTGCTTTGCCCTTCCACCCCTGCTGTGATCTTGCTTTCCAGAAATAACACCTGCCATCCATATCACAATTATTCTTCATTTAGGCAGAAAAGTCCTTGGACTCACCATATCCAAACTTAGTCAAATCTGACCCACTCAAATACCTCTGGAAGCTGTCCCACGGTAATTAGTAGTATTTAATTTTGATAAGACAAGAACAAGAATTAGAAAAAACAGAGAAATGTTTCTTATAGTCATTTTTCAGTTATGTCTAACTATTTGTGATGCCATTAGTTGTTGTTGTTATTGTGGTTGTTGTTTTGGTAGAGATATTAAAGTGGTTTTTCAATTCCCTCTCCAGCTTATTTTACAGATGAGGAAATTGAGGCAAACACAGATAAGTGGCTTGCCCAGAGCCATACAGTTAGAAGGCATCTAATGCCCGAGTTCAACTCTTCCTGATACCTAGTGCTCTTTCCATTGCACCATCTCACTGCCCTAACTTAAAAAATATATATTTTAATAGTTTAGTTTATTAATAAAATTTATATTGGTGAATTCTTCTTTATACATATAATGCTGCAAACAAAGCAGCACCATTCCTCACTATATCACAGGATCATAGATTTAAAATTGGAATGTGCCTTAGAGACCATCAGTTCCAACACTTTTATTTTATAGTTTAGGAAACAGGAAGACAGGTTTAGTGACATGCCCACAGTCATAAAGCTAAGGAGCAGTAGGATCTTTTCTAGTTGAACTCAGTCTTTAACTCAAAATTCATCATACTTTGCCCTCTACCACATTACATCCAATTATACCTTATAGTCTGAATGTTTTTATCTTGATATTATCATTATTCAATATTATCAAGTAATGATAAAAAATAGGTAAGGTGATGCAATAGATAGAGCATGATTTAGAAGTCAGAAAATCTGACTTCAAATTGGGCTTTATATACTTATTATCTGTGTGTACTCAGGAAAATCATTTAACTTCTGTTTGCCTCAGTTTTCTCAAATGGAAAATGGAAAAAAAATAATAATACCACAACAGTAGAGTTGTGGGGATCAAATGAGATAATATTTTAAATCACAGCACAATGTACAGCATAGAATAGGTGCTACACAAAATGAACTGTTATTGTTATAATAATAATTACTTGATATCTTTATTATTATTAATTCATATTGATATGTATGTCTGGATGTCCCAGACACCAGAATCCCCTGTCCTTTAGAGGAAGGTATAAATATAATGAAGAGCTTAAGGTCTTAATTGCATTTAGCATCTTACAGGTATATGCTTGGCTTCAGGCCTACAATTGTGAAGTCAGCTCTACATTTCAAGTTTCCTTAAAAGAACTTATCACAGATAGAGCTTTGATGCAACTAGAGGCATTACCTTAAGGGAAAAAGCCTCCTCCAGGGACTGGCAGAAGGTTTTGAGCTAACAGTAGGGAAACACAGGGATATTCTTTTTTTCCAAGTCTCCTTAAACATAAACTTTGTTTTCTTGAATTCATGAATGTCCTGTAAGAAATAAGGATATATTTATAAAGGATCTTTCTAAAGAAACTACATATGGCTCCAAGTATTCTCTGTTAAAATTCTATTTACTTAAATAGCTCTTTCAATTTAATGTAATTTAGTTTTTATTTGTTTGTGTTTTGTTGAGTTTTACTGATGGCTTTTCTTTTTATCCTCACCGCAATTTCCCAAATTTTACCCTATCATCCTCATGATCAAAAACCATCCCTTATAGAAAAAAAATTTTAAAAAGTTTGACAAAACTAATTGACAAAGTTATTTTGTCAAGGCATAGTGTGTACCACATTTTGCAAGAGTAACTCCCTGTTGCTCTACTGTGATGAGGATGCCCTTCTTTTTATCACCTGGGTTTTGAAGGATCTAATCTCTGTGCATTTGAAAATGCATTCAAATGACATCTAGGCTTCTTTACAGGTCATCTAATGAATCAGCTGTTTATGAACAATCTACATTTAAAAAAAAATTAAAACTTTTTTTATTTTCAAAATATATACATTGATAACTTTTGACATTCACCTCTGCAAAATCTCTAATTATTCACTCCCTTCCCCCCCACTTTTTTCCCAAATCGGATAGTGATCCAATATATGTTAAACCTTGCAATTCCTCTATACATAATTTCCTCAAATATCATACTGAACAAGAAAAATCAGATCAAAAAGGAAAAAAAAATGAGAAAGAAAACAAAATGCAAGCAAACAACTACAAAAACAATGAAAATACTGAGGTGTTCCACATTTCATTCCCATTGTCCTTTCTCTGGGTGCAGATGGTTTTCTTCACAAGACCATTGGAATTGATCTTAATTATATCATTATTAATGAGAGTCATGTCCATTAAAATTGATTATCCTATAATCCTACTGTTGCCATGTATAATGATCTGCTGGGTTCTGCTAATTACACTTAGCAACAGTTCATGCAAGTCTCTCCATGCCTCTCCTGCTTATCATTTCTTATAGAACAGTAATATTCCGTAACATTCATATATCATAACATCTTCATCCATTCTCCAAATGATGGACATCCATTCAGTTTCCAGGTTTTTGCCACTATACTACACTACACAAACATTTTTGCACATGTGTGTGTTCCTTTCCCTCCTTTATGACCTCTTTGGGATACAACTTCAGTAGAAACACTGCTGGATCAAAAGGCATGCCAATTTGATAGCCCTTTGAGGATAGATCCAAATTTCTCTCCAGAATGGTTGAATCAGTTCATAACTTCACCAATGATGTATTAGTGTCCCAGTTTTTCTACATCCCCTCTAACATGCATCACTATCTTTTCCTGTCATTAATTTTTCCTGTCATCTCAGCCAATCTGAGAGGTATGTAGTGTTGGCTTAATTTGCATTTCTCTGATCAATAATTATTTAGAACACTTTTTCATATGACTAGAAATAGTTTCAATTTATTCATCTGATAATTGTCTGTTCATATCCTTTGACCATTTATCAGTTAAAGAATGGCTTTAATTCTTATAAATTTGAGTCAATTCTCCATATATTTTAGAAATGTGGCCTTTATCAGAATGCTTAAATGTAATTTTTTCCCTCTTTATTGCTTCCCTTATAATTTTGTCTGCATTGGTTTTGTTTGTATAAATTTTTTTTAACTTAATATAATCAAAATTATACATTTTGCATTCAATAATGTACTCAAGTTCTTCTTTGGCCACAGATTTCCTTCTTTCTCCGGATCTGAGAAGGTAACCTATCCTTTGTTCTTCTAATTTGCTTATAATATTTCTTTTTATGTCTAAATTTTGAACCCATTTCTATCTTATCTTGGTATAGTGTGTTAGGTGTGGATTAATGTCTAGTTTCTGACATACTAATTTCCAATATTCCCAGCAGATTTTTTTTAATCAAATACTGAGTTCTTATCACAAAAGCTGGGGTCTTTGGGTTTGTCAAACACTACTATGATCATTGACAATCTACATTTTTATGTCTTTTTCTTTTGTAGTCACCTTAATTATAGATTAAGATAGCCTCAGAGATATTTTTTGACTGTGATATAACTTAGTTTTCCAATTCAGGTTCCACATATCATTTTTTTATTAAACAATTACTAAAAATTACCTAATGTGTCTTTATACTGGATTACACTATATCATCGAGTATGTACTATATATTGAGTATGACCCATTGATTTGTATAAAGGATCTGCCTTATGCATTTCCAAAGCTAATGTGACTTCCCATCAATCACTGGGAACTGAAGGAATAAAAGAATTGGAGCTAATTTGGATGGGAAATTCTGAGAAAATATCCTTATAAAATGATTCTAATATACAATTGATATAATAGAATATAAAAATATAAAATTAGTATCATTATTTAGCATAATTTTCAATACATAGTAAACAATCAAATACCTGTTGACTGAAGAATATAAACATTTTATATTCAATAAACGGTCTTAAATTATGAAGGCTTTTGAAAATGAATGCATGAATGCTTGAAACCTGTGCATGTATGAAGACAGAAATGGGAAACTGATGTTAAAGAAAAAGAGAAGGCAAGCAATAAGTGTAGTGATATTAGTAAATACAAAAGTACAAAAAAAGGATTGCTTTTTGTTTTTTATTTTCCCCTGGTGGTAACTGACCTGACTGAAGAATCCAAGTTGACCCATTTTGACTCATATTAGTTTCTTTTAAACTGCTTTCTTGTTTTCCCAGAAATTTTTGTCACATAGTGAGCTCTTACTCCAAGAGCTTGAATCTTTGGATTCATAAAACACTAGGTTACTTTGTTTGATTGTTACTGTATGTTTAATCTGTCCCACTAATTTGCCACTTTGTTTCTTAGCCAGTACCTGATTGTATTTGAGTATAGTTTTGAAATAAATTTTGAAAGCTCAAACTGCTAGCCACCATCCTTCACATTTTTTTCACTGTTGTCTTAACATTCTTGACCTTTTGTTTTTCCATATACACTTACTTATTTTATCTAGTTATATAAAATATTTCTTTGATCATTTGATTATTATAGCACTGTGGAAGTAAATTAATACAATTATCATCTTTCTTATATTGGCTCAGCAAACCCACAAGCAATGACCGTTTCTTCATTTATATTTATTTGTTTGAAAAGTGTCTTAAAATTGTGTTCATATAACTTGGACTGTTATTGGCAAGTACACCACCAAATATTTCATCTTCTGTACTTATTTTAAATGAAACATCTCTTTTATCTTCAAGGTATTATTGGTAGTATGAAGAAATGATGGTGATTAATTTGTGTTCATTTTGTATCCTGCAACTTTGCTAAAATTGTTAATTGTTTTAACTAGTTGATAATTGTTTCAATTTAGTTCTGGCAATGAAAATATATTGAAATATAATCATATAATTTTTCTTACTTTTGCTATTTTGTGGTCCATTGTGCTGATACTTTTCTATCATTGAACCAGTCCTGCATACCCGACTTAAATCTCACATAGTTATAGTTTATTACCTTTATAAGATCTTGCTGTGATCTACATGCTAATATTTTATTTAAAGTCAATATTCATTAATGAAATTGATCTTTAATTCCACAATTCCTCCATTACCTATTCAAATACTTTGAAAAGTATTGGTAATAATTCTTCCCAAAATGTTCAGCAGAATTATCTTTGAATCCATCTGTCCCTTTGGTTTTTTTTTTTTTTTTTATAATTAGGAAGTTCATTGCTTATTTTCTTTTTTCTAAGCTATTATTATTTGAGTATTACATTTATTCTCCTGTTAATTTTGGCAGTTTATATTTTTATAAATGTTCACCCATTTCATTTAGATGATCAGTTTTACTCTCATAATTAGGCAAAATAACTCCTACTAATTACTCAAAATTTATGTTCATTGTTAATACATTCACACTTTTCATTTATATTTGTATTTTATTTTTCTTCATTCTTATTTTTAAATCAAATTAGTCATCGGTTTAGCAATTTCATTATGTTCTTTCATAAAGCCAGCTTAAATTTTTTTAAGTTTAATGTTCTTTTTGACTTTTAGTTTTATTAATCTCACCTGTGATTTTCAGTATTTCCATTTTGATGGGTAATTGTTCTGTTTCTGGTTGTTTGTTTATTTGTTTTTTGGGGTGGCAAACATTCCAAATACATTAAATGAATGTATTTTAATATATAGCTTTTTCCTAAATACTGCTTTGCCTAGATCCCACAAAGTTCGAACTATTGACTCATTGCTTCAATTCCTTTAATGGTATTATTAATTGTTTCTATAATTTGTTTTTTTTAACCCACTCATTCTTCAGGACTCTTCAAAAATTTTTTATTTTCCCCAATTAATCTTAATATTTTTCCATGGCTTTTTATTCTATTAATTTTATTACATTTTGGTCTTAGTCAAGTATATTTAATATTTGTGTTTTGCTATACTTAATTGTGTATTATTTATGTCCTGATATATGGCCAATTTTATAAAGTTTCTACATACATCTGAACAAAAGGTATATTCCTATTACCTGTTTCTAGCATATATATATATATATATTTTTTTTTTTCTGTTTATTCATCTCATTACTTCTGTCTAACTTCTTTTTAGTTTGAATTATCTAACTCTGAGAGGGGTTGGTTTTAAGATTTTGTTTTATTATTCATTTAATTTTTCCTTTAAGAATCTGGAAATTCACCCAGAATGGGAATGGAAGCCAGGAGCACTAGCCCCAGGTTAATATGAAACTGCTGTCACCTGTAGAGGAAGCTTGGAAAATCTCCACATTACTCTAAGTGTAAAGACACATTAATCTTTACAAATGAATAAAAAAAGCAAAAGAGATCTCATCATAGATACCTTTTATGGAAATAGGGAACAACAGACTTCTTAAACGCTGAGCATACTAATGGCAAAAACATCTCCAGATGAAGCCTCAAAGGATGATATGAGGTGGTCTCCATCTCACAAGGTTCTTTTGGAAGAATTCTATAAGGATCTTAAAAGAGTGTTAGAAGAAAATTATGAAAAGGAAATGAGTATTCTGCAGGAAAGTTTGGGAAAGGAAACACAGAAATTTTCTGAAGAAACTCCTTACAACATATTTAATGAAATGGGGGTGGGGGTGGGAAAGCATATAAGTCCTTACAAAATAGATTTGATGAAATCAAAAAAAGAAAACTTGAAGAACAGAATTTGTGAAATGGAAAAAAAAATCCAGAGGTGGAACCAAGATGGCAGAAAGCAGACACAACTTTCTGTGACCTCCTCAGCCAAGAAGAAACTAGTCAGCTACACTGGGCATTTTCTTCCAGGGAAGAAGATAGACATTCAATAAAACAGGTGAATTCCATTTATTTCTAATGAAAAAAACAGTTAAACAAAAAAATTGAACTTCAAATATTGGACTCAAGAGAAGCATAAAAACATAAAAAGAACTCTTGAGAATTGTATTTCTGTTATAGGCATACATAGAGAGTGCCTGTATAATTTTACTATTATAATATAAAAAAGGAACTAGAGGTGAAAAGGGGATTGTACCAGAAAAAGGGAAAAGTGGAGGTAAAAAGAGGAAAATTACGTCTCACGAAGAGGCAAAGGAAACCTAATGTAAAGGAAAGAAGAAAGGAGGATGAACATTGGAGGAATCTAACTCTCATCAGAATTGGGTCAAAGCGGAAATATTAGACATATTTAATTTACAGAGAAACTTCTCTAACCTCATTGAAAAGTGGGAGGGGAAAAGTAAAAAAGGAAGGGGTAGGCTAAATAGAAGGGAATGCAGAAACAGTAAGGGAAAGGTATAAGAAATGGGGAGGGACTCTAAGGAGGAGGGATTCTAAAGGGGGATAGCTGCTTGAGGCAAGTGGTGCCCATTAGTTTAATGCTGGGGAGTAAGGGGGAAAGGAAAGAGAAAAGTATAATCTGGGGATAATAGGATGGCATGAAATACAACTTAGTAGTTTTAACCATAAATATGAGTGGGATGAACTCTCTCATAAAGCAGAGGCAGATAGCAGACTGAAAACACATTTAAAGCAGGGTGATACATACAGAGTAAAGTCAGAATCTATTATGCTTTAGGTGAGGTTAAACAAAAAAAGCAGGGGTAATCATCCTGATCTCAGATCAAGCAAAAGCAAAAATTGATCTAATTAAAAGATAATGAAGCAATATAAATACTAAACATAAATGCACCAAGTGGTATAGTATCTAAATTCCTAAAGGAGAAGTTAAGAGAGCAGCAAGAAGAAATAGATAACAAAACTATAACCCTAAATAAATCAAAACACAAAATAAATAAGCAAGAGTTAAAAAGGTAAATAGAATATTAGAAAAGTTAGGAATGAAAGCTCTTTGGAGAAAACTGAATAGAGACAGAAAGGAGTACACTTTCTTCTCAGCAGTTTATGGAACCTATACAAAAACTGACCACATATTAGGACATAAAGATTTCAAAATTAAATGCATAGAGGCAGATCATGATGCAATAAAAGATACATTCAATAAAAAGCCAGGGGAAAATAAACCAAAAAGTAAATGGAAACTAAATAATCTCATCCTATAGAATTAATGGGTGAAACTGCTAATCATAGATTACTTAATAATTCCATCCAGGAGAATGACATGAATGGCACAACATGCCAAAATGTGTGCAATGCAACCAAAGCAGTAATAAGAGGAAATTTTATATCTCTAGAGGATTACTTGGATAAAATAAAGAAAAAGAAAAACAATGAATTGCGCTTGCAACTAAAAAAGCTAGAAAAAGAACAAATTAAAAACCTCTAATCAGAATCTAAACTTGAAATTCTAAAAATAAAAGGAGAGATTAATAAAATTAAAAGTAAAAACAATATTGAACTAATAAATAAAACTAAGAGTTGGTTCTCTGAAAAAAAAATAAATAAACCTTTGGTAAATTTGATTAAAAAAAAACAAAGAGGAAAATCAAATTGTTAGTCTTAAAAATGAAAAGGGAGAACTTTCCACCAAAGAAGAGGAAATTAGAGCAATAATCAGGAGTTACTTTGCCCAACTTTATGCCAATAAATTTGATAATCTAAGTGAAATGGATGAATACCTACCAAAAATATAGGTTGCCCAGATTAAGAGGAGGAAATAAATTGCTTAAAAAGTACCATCTTAGAAAAAGAAATAGAATAAGCTTTTAATCAACTCCCTAAGAAAAAATCCCCAGCACCAGATGAATTTACATGTAAATTCTAACAAGCATTTAAAGAGCAATTAATCCCAATACTATATAAATTATTTGAAAAAATAGGGAATGAAGAGTCCTGCCAAATTTTATGACACAGGCATGGTACTGATACCTAAACCAGGTAAGCTGTAAAGAGAGACAAAATTATAGACCAATTTCCCTAATGACTATTGATGCAAAAATCTTAAAAAATATTAGCAAAGAGATTATAGAAAATCATCTCCAGGATAATAAACCATGGACAAGTAGGATTTATACTAGGAATGTAGGGCTGGTTCAGTATTAGGAAAACAATTAGCATAATTGACCATATCAATGAGCAAATTAACAAAAAACATATGATCATTTCAATAGATGCAGAAAAAGCATTTGATAAAATCCAACACACATTCCTATTAAAAACATTATAGAGTATAGGAAGAAATGGTCTTTTCCTTAAAATAGTCAGTAATCTCTATTCAAAACCATCCATAAGCATCATATGTAATGGGGATAAACTGGAATCATTCCCAGTAAAATCAGGGATAAAACAAGATTGCCCATTATTACCATTACTATTCAATATTGTATGAGAAATGATAGCTTGGATAATAAAAGATGAAAAGAGATGAAAGGAATTAGAGTAGGTAATGAGGAAACCAAATTATCACTCTTTGCTGATGATATGATGGGGTACTTAGAGAACCCTAGAGAATCTACTAAAAAGCTATTAGAAATAATCCACAACGTTAGCAAAGTTGCAGGATATAAAATAAATCCACATGAATCATCAGCATTTTTATACATCACTAATAAAATCCAACTGCAAGAGATATATAAAAATTCCATTTAAAATAACTGTCAATAATATGAAATATGAGGGAATCTATTTGCCAAGGGAAAGTCAGGAACTATATTAGCAAAAGTACAAAACACTTTCTGCACAAATAAAGTCAGATTTAAACAATTGGAAAAATATTAAATGCTCTTGGATAGATTGAGCAAATATAATAAAGATGATAATACTCCTAAACTAATCTATTTATTTAGTGCTATACCAATCAAACTCCCAAGAAACTATTTTACTGACCTAGAAAAAATAACAATAAAATGCATCTGCAAGAAAAAAATTTCAAGAATTTTTAGCAAACTAATGGAAAAAAATGAAATGAAGATGGCCTACCTGTACCAGATCAAAAACTATATTATAAACAGCAATCATCAAAACCATTTGGTGCTGGATAAGAAACAGACTTCTTGATTAGCAGAATAGGTTATGCTCACAGGACAAAATAGTCAATAACTATAGCAATCTAGTGTTTGACAAACCCAAAGATCCTAGCTTTTGGGATAAGAATTCACTATTTGACAAAAATGGTGGGGAAAATTGGTAACTACTATGGCAGAAACTAGGCTTTCACACACATTAAACACCATATATCAAGATAAGGTCAAAATGGGCTCATGATCTAGGCACAAAGAACGAAATTATAAATAAATTATAAGAACATAGGATAGTTTAACTTACATACTTGTGGAGGAACATGTTATTTGTAACCAAAGAAGAAATTGAGACCATTATTGATCACAAAATAGAAAGTTTCAATTATATTAAGTTACAAAGTTTTTGTACAAACAAAACGAATGCAGACAAGATCAGAAGGGAAGCAATAAACTGGGAAAACATCTTTACATTCAAAGGTTCAGATAAAGGCCTCATTTCCAAAATATATAGAGAATTGACTCAAATTTATAAGAAATCAAGCCATTTTCAATTTGATAAATGGTCAAAGGATTTGATCAAACAATTTTCAGATGAAGAAATTGAAACTATTTCTAGTCATATGAAAAGGTGCTCCTAATCATTATTGATCAATGAAATGAAAATTATGACAACTCTGAGATACCATTACACACCTGTGAGATTAGTTAAGATGACAGGAAAAGATAAAAAAGAATGTTATAGGGGATGTGTAATGGGCTGAAGCTCGAGATGATATACTGAGGTCCCAAGCATGTGAGGCTAAATAGTAATTGGACCATACTCTATTAATATATATGCTTGGAGAAAGAATGGCCCCCACCCACTCTTTATGCAAGTCCTGATGTGTTGTATAGGAAATAAAGATTTTGGTGGCTGGAGCAGAGGGGCAGGAAATGAGGCGGGGAAAGGAACTGCTGGCTGGCTTCCTGTTGCAGCTGCACACATTGTGATCATGATCCTGCCTTCACCTCCAATCCCCCTTCACCTCTGATCCTTCTTTACCTCTACTGAGAATAAAGATTGAAGATTTTCCCTTAACCTATCTCCTGACTCCGGCTGATTTTAAAATATGTGGTCATCACAGGGATGTGGGAAAATTGGGACACTGATACATAGTTGGTGGAATTGTGAAGGAATCCAACCATTCTAGAGAGCAAATTGGAACTATGCTCAAAACGTTATCAAACTGTGTATTCCCTTTGATCCAGCAGTATTACTATGGGGCTTACATTCCAAAGAGATCTTAAAGAAGGGAAATGGTTCCACATGTGCAAAAATATTTGTGGCAGCCCTTTTTGTAGTGGCTAGAAACTGGAATTGAATGGATGCCTATCAATTGGAGAATGGCTGAATAATTGTGTTATATGAATTTTATGGAATATTATTCTTCTGTAAGAAATGACCAGCATGGTGATTTCAGGGTGGCCTGGAGTGACTTACATGAATTGATGCTAAGTGAAATAACAGAACCAGGAGATCATTATACATGGCAAAAACAAGATTATGCAATGATCAGCTCTGGTGGACATGACTCTCTTTAACATTGAGATGATTCAAACCAGTTCTAATTGTTTAGTAAAGAAGAGAATCAGCTACACTTAGAGAGAGAAATATGGGAAATGAGTGTGGACCATAATATAGCATTTCCACTTTTTCTGTTATTGTGTCCTTGCATTTTGTTTTCCTTCTTAGATTTTTTCTTTGTTTTCTAGATCTGATTTTCCTTATGCAGCAAGATAACTATATAAATATGTATACCTATATTGGATTTAAATTATACTTTAACATTTTTAACATGTATTGGGCTTCCTGTCATCGATGGGAGGGGTGAGGGGAAGGAGGGGAAAAGTTGGAACAGAAGATCTTTGCAAGGATCAGTGTTAAAAAATTACCCATGCTTATGTTTTGTAAATTAAAAACCTATAATAATAAAAATTAGAAAAAAGAGTAGACCTCAAACCTTAACAAATGAAGAAAAAAGCAAAAAGAACTCTGACCATAGGCAACTACTTATATATAGAGAGAACAGACATCAAACCCTGAGGTTCTTCAAGGCCAATAAACTACAGATGAAATCTTAAAAGCAAATGTGAGCTCTTCCCCATTTCACAAGGCTTTCTTGGAAGATTTCAAAAATGTAGTGTTCTAGTTGGTTTTCTAGAGGTCTCTAGACCAGCCTTCATTTCAGCAGATTAATCACCACAACAATAGCCAGATGTTAAAGTCCAAAGTCCAAATTCTTTATTGTCTCCTTGCCTGGGGCACAATTAGCTTTCTTGAGGCCCTTCAGATGGGCCTTGGTAACAGTGCGGGTAGCAGGAGGACAGGCCAACCACCACAAGGCTGATTAAGATGGAATGAATGTCTCTCCTTAGCTCTCAGAGCTTGAGCTCCAGCCTCCAATATGCTGTCTTCTTCAGCTCTGTCTCTGTGCCTCTTTATCCCCCAGTAGAGCTACCAGGAGCCTGACCAAAGATGGAATAAATCTCCTCCAGTTCTTGCTGGCTGTTATATACCCTATTATAATTACATTATCATAGGTGTGAATCTTGTGTAACTATATTAAGTACTAAGTACATATACTGACCTGGAGAACTATTAATCACCATGCTAAACTAGATAACTATTGTCTTATAAATTCCACTTATAAGTGGAATCCTTGTTTCAAGTACAGAGCTCTGGCCCATAACAAAAATGGATCTTAAAAGAAAAAATTGGGGAAAGGAAATGAGATCTTTGCAAGAGGGTATGGAAAAGGAAAAACAAAAATTATCTAAAGAAAACTCCTTAAAATACATTTGATGAAATGGGAAAAGTATATACCTCCCTACAAAATAGATTTGATGAAATGAGAAAAGCACATAACTATCTACAAACTTCATTTGATTAAATGAAAAAAGGATATAACTCCTCAATAAACATATATGAAAAAGATACCAACTTGTTGAAAAACATAATTTATGAAGTTAAAAAAAATGCAATGAGCAAAACAATTCAATTGGCCAAATACAAAATGAACTAAAAAAGATAACTGAAGAAAATACACTAAAAATTTGAATTTAACAAATGGAAGTAAATGGCTCAATGACACACAAGAATCAGTAAAAAAAAAAAAAAAATGTAAAAAAATAGAAGAAAATGAAAAATATCTGTGTGGAAAAACCAAAGACCTAGAAAACAGATCTAAGAGAAATTATCTAAAAATTATTGGACTACCTGAAAACTAAGATTAAAAAAAGAGCCTAGACAATATCTTTCAAGAAATCATCAAGATAAACTGTCCTTGTATCCTAGAACAGAGGAGTAAAATAACCCTGGAAAGAATTCATCAATCACCTCCTGAAAGAGACCTCAAAATGAAAACTTCAAGGGATATTATAGTTAAAATTCATAATTATGAGATCAAGAAGAAAATATTGCAAGCAGCCAGAAAAACACAATTCATTTGTTAAAGAACCACAATTAGGATTACCTAGCACTTTAAAGAATTTAGATAATGTGCCTATTAGAACATATATATTTAGTATTACTTCTTTGTTTAATTTTTTCTTTTTAGGAACATATAATTTTCCTGCTCACCCTTTTTAATTATCTCTGTTTTTACTTTTGCTTTGTGTGATATCATAATTGATACTTCTTGTCCTTATTACATCCACTGGAGCATTATAGATTTTGCTCCACTCCCTTATTTTAACTTGGTATGTGTCTAATGGTATGTGTCTATTTCAAATAAATCTTCTAAACAACATTTTGTTGAGTTCTGGTTTCTAACATAATCTGCTGATTTAATTTTATTGGTAAATTTATCCTATTTACATTCTTAATTTTGATTGTTCATTTACAGTCATCCTATTTTCTTCTTTTTATCCCTTTTTTATTCTCTCCCATCTCTAAAGTATATTTTTTCATCTAACCACTTCCTTCTTTCAACCACCTTCCCTTTTTATTACCACACTCATTTCTTTTATTCTCATTCCCTCCTCCACCATTGGGTAATATAGATTCCTATGCCTATTTCATTATATTTAAATATTTCTATCTTTAAACCAATGTATCTGTATATTTGGTTCCAGTTTTGCTTGCCAACTTTCCCATTTATCCTTCTACAATATAAAAAGCCCTTTTAATTCTTTTATTGTGAGATAATTCTACCCTACCCATTTTTCCTCTTCTTTCTTTCTTCTTCCAGGGCTTCCCTCTTTCCCGACAAATAATTTTTTAAACATCATCCCAACTCAATCAAATCCCTCACATGCCTTCTATCTATGTATAAGTTTTGTTAGTGCCCTAATAAAAATAAAAAATTATAGACAATTCTCCATTAATCATACCTATTAATTAATCAAATCATTCAATAAACATTTAATAAATTCTGCTGTATAAAAGGTACTTGTCTAAATATTGAGATACAAATAAATCACAAAATAATTGCTGCCCTCAAGAAGCTTACAATGTACTTGAGGCTTATCATCCCAATGACAACCAGCAGGGTCATAGGTTTTCCGCTTGTTAACTTTGATCTAATAACTTATGTTTCATTATCATAAAATGATAATGTTTCATTATCATTATCATTAGCTGATTCATAGCAATGAAAAATAGATGTTAGAGTTAGGGTTTAGCACTTAGAGTCATCAAACTGTATATACTCTTACAATGAGGTTATAGCCTCATTCTATATATATATATATATATATATATATATATATATATATATAGCCTTCTCTGGGTTTCCGCTCCCTGTCAAAGGGCAAAGAACTGGAAATCAAGTGACAGAGAATATAAAAAAAGATTGGAACATCATAAATAACAAAAGAATAAAGCATTAATAAAAATGTGATTTAATTTGCAGAAATCAACAGAAAAAAATTTAAATTGTAAGGAATAATAAGAAAAAACATCAAAGATATGACAAAAGTATCTTAACAAATGTAACATGAAATAAGGAACTAATATTATCTAGTAAAGGTCAGAATCTTGTGTACTTCTTGACAATGGAATGATAACAAGTACTCTAAAATAATTCAAAATAATGACATTTTAAAAAGAGGAAATTAAGAATATATTTACACATCAAGCCTCAACAACTTTTTAAAATTCAGTTAGAAGATTAGACAAAATTGCATCCATGATAGATATCCCTTATTAAAATGAAATAAAGCTTATTACATAGAATACTGAAATAACAGAAATTTGGAGGTCATGGCATAACAGGCAATGTTGTTAAAAGAAAATGTAAATTCCATATATGCCAAATCTACAGATCTTGAAGATGATTGCAGAAATAATTTTAGGATCATGACTCTCCCAGAAGATTTTGAGAAATATTAAATAAATAGGATATATGAATGGAAGACAATAAATAAGAACATTTTTCAGAAACTCTCAATATAGACAATCAACACATTGAGAAAATAAATAGAACACACTCCCAGAAAAATCTCTGTGCTTCAAATCCTAAGACATGTAGTAGTTACATATAGAAATTGCCATGATAATCACAGAGTTAGAGGTTAGGAAATGAGATGTTTAAATACAAAGGAATGAATATTTGAATAACCCAAGATTATTCCTTCATAAAAAGAAATTGTGGAAGGAATACAAATCAGGAAATTACTTTTCATTTCCCCTCCAACCGTTGAATGTGAGTTCTAATACAGAGATCCCAGGATAGTTTCCTGTGCCTAATAACCAGGCATTTATTAAATGTCTGTTATGTGTGGCTGTATGCCAAGAACTGGGGAATATAAGACAAAATCTTTACTGTCATAGGAGGAGATAATATTCACATATACAAGTATACAAAGATACACTCAAAATAAATTCAGGGCAATTTGTATTGAGGATCTAGAAATGGAAAAAGTGATCAGGAAGGCATCAAGGTGAAGAGGGTGTTTAAGTTGAGTTTTGAAGGAAACTAGGTAAATATATAAGTATATAGATATAGATATTCACATATGTATACATGCATATGTATAGGTATATATATATATAAATAAGTAATAACAAATGAGAATGAATAAAAACAAAATTCTCAATGAAGTACTGATCTCAAAATTATTTCATCTTAAATTGAACATCTGGGTTAAAATCATGTTTTAGTTATGGCTTCTTAAATTTGGAATAAAATGAAATACATTTCCTTGGGGCAGCTAGATGGTACAGTGGCTAGAGCACCAGCCCTGGAGTCAGGTGGCTCTCAGTTTAATCCAGCTGATTGACTAACTTCCTAACTATGTTATCTTGGACAAGTGATTTAACCCCAATTGATTCAACAACAAAACAAAACAAAACAAAACAAAAACAAAAACAAAAAAAAAAGAAAAGAAAAGAAAAAAAAAAGATAATCCACATTTCTTAGGATCATGAATACAACCATTTTATTTTATACAAATATTCAATACTGAAAGATAAATTTTACATAAGATCTGAACACAAATTTGCAAAAAAATTTTAAAAATCAATGTCGATTGTTTTTAAAAATACAATCATCTACCGACATATAACTGAATTTTAGGTAAAATGCTGATTATTTTAGATTCCTTATGAGAAATCATCAACAGTTATTATGCATTATTCTTAAGCAATTAATTCATCTGAAAAAAAAAAAGGTGATGCAGTCGATAGACTACTATCAGAAGGATGTCAGAAGGATGTGAATTCACACTAACTGTGTGACCTTGGAAGTCTCTTAACCCCAGTTTCTCCTTCAAAATATATATGCATCTATGTGTTTTTGTATGTATGTATGTATGTATTTATACCCACAGACACACACATATATATGTTTGTATATATATATGTATATGTATATATACTCAAGAAAATTCAAATAGGATCACAGAGTTGAAAATGACTGAAACAATGAAATAAGAAAAAAAATATGGGAAGCATTACAGAATTTCCTGTCTTTATATACTTAGATTATCCATTGCAAGAGCAAAGATATAAATAAATATGAAGCCAGAAAAAAATGAAGAGATACACATCATACTCCTACAATAATTCCAGCCTGATTTTAAAAAAGGGTTATTGGTACCAAAAATGGGAAACTCATGAGAAATGGCCATTGACACTGAGTATAATAATTTCATACATAACTTTAACTTATATGGATTAATTATCATAAATAGGAGAAAAAACAGCTTACATACCATTTTAGCTAGCAAACATTTGATTTTCTTTTTAAATGAAGAAATGTGAAAATTCTTCTTAAAAGAAGAAATTCTTGTCTGGATTATAAATTTGTTCATAAAATATTTTATAGAAAGATAGTGGCAGATTATGAGTGATATTTCTTTATAAAATAGCTGGCAGTAACGCAGGAGAAAAGTAGGGTAGAAAAAAACAATAATCATGTGAAAGGCCCATCTGAACAATCAGTCTGAGGGAATTTAAAGATGAAGCTGGATGAAGAATTAAAAAAAAACAAATGCAGGATGGAAAAAATTTGCAGGGATAAAGATAGTTAAAGCACAGAGAATGGAATAATAATACATGAAGTTGGTCCATGGTTGATCTGAAAAGGAGGTTAGATATCAAAGGTGTGAGAAGCCTCTTTCACCTTAATATATTTCATATATAATGAAAAGAAATCAACAATTACTTAGCTATATTTCTACTTTCCCATATGAAACAAATTTAAGTTAATAATTTATACATATAAAAGGCTTCTGTGACAAGGGTTTTAGAAAGGATGATCATTACATATAAGAGCATCTTTGATGGGGATATTATATAGAACAGTCAGGTTTTTGTAAATATTACATATTTAGTGTTACACTATGGGCTGAAAGATGTGGAGAATACAAGATCCATTTTGCTTAGTTTTGTTGAATATTAAAAAAAAACAACAAAATAAAAGCCCATCCCCTAAAAATACACAACTTGCTAGAACAAAACATTATTTTAAAGATTTCTCCAATAATGTGTCTGTCATGCATGTGTTAAATTTATGCATGAATCTTTGAAAGATATAACAATAAAGAAAATATTTGATGATCTTCTAATCTTTAACATCATTCAAGGCATAAAATAGAATTTGCCATTGTTATGCAAGAGGCCCAGAATAGAGTAAAAATCAAACATCAATACACTTATTGATGGTGAAATTATCCCAATTATTTTCTTTGTATATGAAATTGTACTAATTATATCAAGCTTCCATATATTCCAAAGTTTCTTTAAAGAGGATCCATAATTACACAGATAAATTTGGGATATCTATACACACAAGTAAAATAAACAAATAGAATATGCATTATTTTATTTTAAAAATGAATTTCATTTTCTTGCTTAAGAAAAATTAATTTTATTTCCTTCCTTTTTCTATCCACTATTAAAAATGGAAAAAAAATCCTAAACCCTTTAACTCTTACCAATATACAGTCAATAAAAAGTCTTTGCTCATATAAAAGAATACCCATGAATAAACATTCAATCAATAAACATTTATTAAGCACTTTCTATGTGCCAGGCACTGTACTAAGTATTGAAATACATTTCCTAAGTGTTGAAATACAAAAGAAAGTTCTTTTCCCCAAGCACTTTACAAAGTAATGGATTGTGTTATGTCTAATAGATTATATCTCATTCTGTACACTGAGTCCATATACTTTTGTCAGGAGTTAATTAGCATTCAAAACCCATACTCTGAATTTCAGAAAGTCTAAATTTCTTTAAATGACCTAAGAGTCTACTGATTTTATTTATGATTATTCATTTGATGATATTATATGGCCATAAGTCATGAAATACAGTGTACTTGAAATTTATATTAGGAAACAAAAAAGGAAACCAAACAAGGAAAAAAATGTGGATGTGAGTAGGATTGCCAACAGGGAATGACAAAAGAAAAGAATAGCAAAGGATGTCTTCAAAGAAAAATACAAATAAAAAAGTTTAGCTAGTTATACAATAAGGGAGGTTTATTTATGTGCATATTCCATTAATCTTGGAATTTCAGGAAACTTCAAGATCCTTTATAGATTGGGTGTGTGTGATATGGCAAATCCAATTTACAAATACTCAGAGATATCTCAAGTGAAGAATAGAAGTGTTTATTTTAGAATCTTGCAAGAAGTGAACATCATTCCACTGGAGTTCCACCAGTGGAGAGAGGTTAATTTCTGCAGAGATTGAAGTGAGTTATATAGTCGTGACCACAAGAATCCATGACATCCCTCCTCCCCTTAGGGATCAATTCTCATTCCCTCACTTAATGGCACAAACTTGCAAAATTCCAGTCAGGTTTTACTGTTTGAATGTGTATTTTCCTAAGCTTATGAATTTGTGGTGGTCAGTTTCACCAGGTTTACAACTGTTTACTTGAGGCAGTATGAGCACGCTATTTCATTCTCCCAAATTCTCCAGATAAACTGAATCTAAATTATAAATTCAATCTACCTCAGTTAATATTTTTACAAGCAACCATATAATCCCCCACAAGAAGGAAATTTGTTTAGAGGTAAGTAATCCATTAAGCTAGAATAATCAAGGCAACTTACTTTACTTTAGGCTTCATCAATCAACAAATAAAGATTAGCCAGTTTATAAATCTCTTAGAATATCTCCATGCCATTAAAAAGTTAGATTTTTCTCTAAGCAGTTAAGTAAAGATCTAGGAGATCATTTCAGATATTTCTACTAGAAGAGCAAACCTTTTGTTCTCCTTCCCAGAGGCTTAATTATTAACAGATATTTGAAATTGGTTCTAGAATTATCAAGTGACTATTCTGAGAAGTCCTCAGTTTTCCATTACACTCAGGTGGATGCTATGTCTACCGTGAATTTGAGAGCAAGAACAATGTTCAATAGAATGGACAGGAATAATTAGATTGAGAATGGCACTATTCGAGAGAATGATCATGTAGAACAGAGTTCTATTTGAATATTTATGGTGATTGCTTTTTTAATTTGTCTTTCATTCTTGAAGAAAACTGTCATCAGGAAGATGATGCCATAATATGTAAGGAAATTGGATTTGAGTGAGGACTGGCTGTGCAAGGTCAACTGCCTCACTTTCTCCTCTAGAGCCATATGATTCCACTGGCCAGATACAGATCTGGATGACTAGAAATGACCCTGGATGCAAATATTTCTGGTGGTTGAGTCACGACTTGCTATACTCAAAGAAAGCTCAAAGTTTCAACTGGTCATGGAAAAGGCAAACTCCATACACAAGATATACTTTCAAGCCTTCCCTAGGATCACATTTTATGCTTCCTAGTTCTTGTAGTTAGTACATTACCTACTGGTTGGCTTCTTAAATTACAACCACATGCTTATCTAGACTACCTTCAATTACAAACATTTTCTGATTTTGCTAATGTCACATCTACATCTACATGTGTCTCACATCACATTTAGTAGTGGAATCTTTTTGGATTATTTGTTCTCCTCTGGTGAATCTCTTGTTTTCAGGTCCCAGCATTTGAGTTTATTTTCAAATTACTTGTAATCTGAAACTAAAATCCTAAAATGTGGGTGTTAAACTTATTCCCCATTACTAATATTTTCCTGACTTACAAAAATCTATCCCTATGCATATTCCATGCATCAAATATTTCTCTTAAATTATAAATTTCTAGGAAAATTTTAAAACATTTTGAAATAAAGGATCTTATTTTTGGTTCATCAATTATCTTTTTTTGGTCCCACTTATTTCTTCAAAGTAATGAGTAAAGGACTTTAAATGCTGGAGAGTCTCATATTTTAAAATAGTAGGGAGTCTCTTAAGTTTACTAAATAGGTGGTTGATTAAGGAAAATAATTTTAGTAGCTGAGTGGAAGATGAATCTGATTAAGGTTGGGAGCCCTGATTAAGGAGTCATGGAAATAATCTGGATGAATAGTAATAAAGGTTTGAACTAATGTCATAGCTTAAAAAGAGAAAGGGGCAAATACAAAAGATGTTGTGGAGGTAGAAAGAGTAAAATTGGGCAACCAATTGGATGAGTGAGACATAGTTAGGAATCCAAGACTGTGGTGATCTTGTTCTTTAAAATATAATTTGAAAGTTCTCTCTGGGGGAGAGGGTTTCTCGGGGAGGTTTTCTGGAGGCAGCTTTAGTTTCAATTACAAGTAAATAATCACCCAAAATCGCAGCCAGCTGATAAAAGTTCAGATCTTTTATTGTGTCCTTCAATATAGCCCAGTTAGCTCAGAGGCCTATCTCTCTGCTTGGTTCCAAGAGCTCTTGCAGCTTTGTCCTTTGCCTCTGCTTTCTTCAGCTTCCAGCCAGCACCAAGGTGGAAGGTGCAATGAATCTCTCTTGCCTTTGAGAGAGTGCTTGTAGGCTTCCTTCCAGAGTGCTCCTCTCTGACTCCTGGGAATGTTCCCAAGAAACTCTCTTGAAGCTCTAAGAGCTTCCTCTATATATATGATCTCCCAAAGGTTAACTCCTCCTCTGAGAGAATGGGATTATGGGTTATCTCCCAGAGTGCTCTCTGGCCCTAAGAACTTCAAGGGAGGTGTGAATTCAGATATCTCTTTCTAAACCCTGAAATCTCCCAAACATGTGAACTCCAATGAGTACTTAAATATTTCTTGCTTCTATGAGCTCTTTAAAGGTGTGAACACAAGCATTGTTTCTATCATTTGTACTTAGTACCTTGTTTCAAGTTCTGGCCCAAAATATCTCCTTCTAAGATCAAAGTAATCATATTGAACCATGCTAAATTAGATAATTATTGTCTCTATCAACTCTAATGGCTTAACAATTTGTAAAAATTCCAACACAAGGCAATGCTGATATTATGAACTGGAAAGAAAAATAAAATTTCCTTAATATAAATAAGAAAGTTTGGAAGGGAGCTTGGTTTTGTGGGAAAGATTATGAGTTTTGCTTGAGGCAATTTGATTTTAAGATGTATAGGAAATAGAAATATGTACTAGACAAGTTGGGCTATGGGACTGGAATGCAGAAGAAACAACACCAATATGAATATTTGTAAAGCATTTTACAGTTGAAAAGCACTTTATATATATTATTTCTTTTGGCTCTCAAAATATCACTGTGACTAGAGGATATATTATCCACAATTTATTTTAATTAAAGTTATAATTTATTATTAACATTATTTTTGAAAATGTTTAGTTTGAAATTATCTCTCCCCTGACCATCCTTTTTCCATTGAGAAGACAATCTAATAAAAGCCAGAAAAATACAAGAAGTGAGAAAACCATACTTGAATTTGAACTCTGAATTCATCAGTTCCTTTCCTCAAGAGGGATAGCAATTTTTATTATGATTTCTTTGGAATTATTTTGGATCATTGTTTGTTCACAGTATTTTTTTTTTGCAGCTGATAATCATTACAATATTGCTGTTACTGTGTACAATGACCTTTTGGTACAACTCACTTCATTGTAACAGTTAATATATGTATGTATATATATATTCATGTATATTATATATGTATATATCTTTGGGTGGTTTTTCTGAATCAATCTCCTTCATCATTTCTTTTTTGTTTGTTTGTTTTTAAAGTTTATTTAGCATTTTATTTCCCCTCTTAAATGTTAAAATCATACTTAGCATTCAATTTTAAAACTGAGCTCCAAATTCCCTCCATCTTCTATATCCATTCTGTCTTCATTAAGAAGGCAAGCAATTCAATATAGATTACAGATCTTAGTCAAGCAAAACTCATCATTTGCTTAGGCTGTGTTGGTGTGACCTATGCCAGACTGTATTCCACTCTTATCCAGATCTGACAGATATTTCCTATTGATCTTCTAAATTGTTTTTGGCTGGAAAATTATTTCAGCCCATTCTTTTGTAGGTTCAGATGCTCCAGACATTTTTATGGTATTAATATTTAAGGTATTCATAGAAGTTTTGGGGAGAACTCAGGTGGGTCACTGCCTTTTCGGTGCCATCTTGGCTCTGTTCCCTAAGGTAGGGGGAAAAACACACATCATTTCTTATAACATAAAAATATTGAATCACAAACATATGCTACAATTATTTCAGCTATTCCCCAATTGTTTGGCATCTTCTTAATTTCAAAATCCTTGCCATCACAATGAGAGCTGCTATGAGTAATATATCACATACAAGTTCTTTTCCTTTTCCTCATCATCTTTGAAAATAGACCTAACAATGGTATTACTGGGACAAAATGTTATAACATTTGAGGCATAATTCCAGATTACTTTCCAAAATAGTTGGCTCCATTCACAATTTTACCAATGATAAAATTACTGTCTTAATTTTTCCACAGTTCTGTATACTTTCCATCAGTTATTTTACCCAATCTGATAGGTATAAAATGATATCTCACCATTGTTTTGATTTGCATTTTTTAAATCAAGATAATGTAGAATATTTTACACATGACTACAAATTGTTTTGATCTCTTCATTGAAAAACTTCCTGTTTATACCCTTTGACTGTTTACCATTGGGAAATAATTCATTTTCTTATAGATTATACAAAGATCTTTATATATTTGAGATATGGGACCTTTATCAAACTGTCTATAAAATTCCATCCTATCCCCAATTTTCTAATGTCACTGTGATCTTAGCAACATTTGTCTTATTTGGACAACCTCTTTTTAATTTAATGGGATCAGAATTATCCATTTTCTACGTTACACTGATCTGCAGCATAATAGCTTCTGCTCCATTGCCTAATTCTAACTCTGTGTCTTTCTGTTTCAAGTATGTCTCTTGCAAATAATATATTGTTGGAGTCTAGTTGTTTTTTTTTTTTTTTTGCCATTTCCTGGGGAAGCTTTTTATTTTATTTTATTTTTTAATTTTAATAGCCTTTTATTTACAGGTTATATGTATGGGTAACTTTACAGCATTGACAATTGCCAAACCTCTTGTTCCAATTTTTCTCCTTCCCCCCACCACCCTCCCCCAAATGGCAGGATGACCAGTAGATGTTAAATATATTAAAATATAAATTAGATATACAATAAGTATACATGACCAAACCATTATTTTGCTGTACAAAAAGAATTGGACTCTGAAATATTGTACAATTAGCCTGTGAAGGAAATCAAAAATGCAGATGGGCAAAAATATAGGGATTGGGAATTCAATGTAATGGTTTTTAGTCATCTCCCAGAGATCTTTTGCCGGGCATAACTGGTTCAGTTCATTACTGCTCCATTGGAACCAATTTGGTTCATCTCATTGCTGAGGATGGCCAGGTCCATCAGAATTGGTCATCATATAGTATTGTTGTTGAAGTATATAATGATCTCCTGGCCCTGATCGTTTCATTCAGCATCAGTTCATGTGAGTCTCTCCAGGCCTTTCTGAAATCATCCTGTTGGTCATTTCTTACCGAACAATAATATTCCATAATATGCATATACCACAATTTGTTCAGTCATTCTCCAATTGATGGGCATCCACTCACTTTCCAGTTTCTGGCCATTACAAAGAGGGCTGCCACAAACATTCATGCACATACAGGTCCCTTTCTATTCTTTATGATCTCTTTGGGATATAAGTCTAGCAGTAACACTGCTGGATCAAAGGGTATGCACAGCTTGATAACTTTTTGAGCATAGTTCCAAATTGTTCTCCAGAATAGGTGGATGTATTCACAATTCCACCAACAATGTATTAGTGTCCCTGTTTTCCCACATTTCCTCCAACATTCCACATTATCTTTCCCTGTCATTCTAGCCAGTCTGACGGGTATGTAGTGGTATCTCAATGTTGTCTTAATTTGCATTTCTCTGATTAATAATGACTTGGAGCATCTTTTCATATGGCTAGAAATAGTTTCAATTTCTTCGTCTGAGAATTGTCTGTTCATATCCTTTGACCATTTATCAATTGGAGAATGGTTTGATTTCTTCTAAGTTAGAGCCAATTTTCTATATATTTTGGAAATTAGTCCTTTATCAGAACCTTTGACTGTAAAAAATATTTTCCCAGTTTATTGATTCCCTTCTAATCTTGTCTGCATTAGTTTTGTTTATATAAAAACTTTTCAATTTGATGTAATCAAAATTTTCTATTTTGTGATCAGTAATGACCTCTAGTTCTTCTTTGGTCATAAATTCCTTCCTCTTCCACAGGTCTGAGAGGTAAACCATCCTGTGTTCCTCTAACTTATTTATAATCTCATTCTTTATGCCTAGGTCGTGAATCCATTTTGACCTTTTCTTGGTATACGGTATTAAATGTGGGTCAATGCCTAGTTTCTGCCATACTGGTTTCCAATTTTCCCAGCACTTTTTGTCAAACAGTAAGTTCTTATCCCAAAAGCTGGGGTCTTTGGGTTTGTCAAACACTAGGTTACTATAGTTATTGACTGTTTGCCCTTTGAACCTAGCCTATTCCACTGATCAACTAATCTATTCCTTAGCCAATACCAAATGGTTTTGGTAACTGCTGTGGAGTCTAGTTTTTAATCCATTCTACTATCCACTTCCATTTTATGGGTAAACTCCTCTCATTCACTGTCATAGTTATTTTTATGAACTAAATATTTCCCTCCATCCTATTTTCTTCTGTTCAAAATTTTTGAGAAATTTTTTTTTCACTGATCTTATGTACTTCTTTCCCCCCTTAATCAGATCTGCTTTTTAAACAATTCTTTTATTAATTTTGTTCTCCTTTTTCATTTTCCATTCATTTCTTTAAGAAGTTATTTTCTTTAATGAATTTTTGTACCATTTTTTTTTTACCATTAGGTCAAATATGTTTTCTAGGATTTTATACCTATAATATATTGCATCTATATACATCCACATATATTTCCTTCTTTGAACCAATTCTGATAACAGTGAGGTTTAAGCATTGCCTTCCCCTCCATGTTAAAGCTCTTCTTTGCACATCTTTCTTGTGAAATAATTTTCCCTATTCTTCTTCTTCCTTCCTCCTTCTTTCATTCATTCATCTTTCCAACCCTTTCAATTTTTTGAGATTACTTCAACATAATTGATTCATATCTGTGCCTGCTGGCCATGTAGACTCCTTCTAATTGCTTAAATAATGATAAAATTTTTGAAATGACATTATCATTTTCTTATATGGGAGTGTAAGCACCTTAGCTTAATGGAGATGCTTACGTTTTCACTTTTTTTTTTAATTCATTTCTTGACTTGTGCCTGAACATCAAATTTTCTATTCGGTTTTTTATCTTTGGATGAGAATGGTTGTAAGTCCTCTTTTTCATTAAATATCCATTTTCTCTGGAAGGATTATATTGATTTTTGCTGAGTGAATTATTTTTTTGTATAATCCTGACTCCTTTGCTTTTCAAAATATCATATTCTGAGCCCTCTGCTCCTTTAACATGAAAGCTGCTAAATTTTGTGTGATCCTGATAGATGATATTGAATTGTTTATTGCAGACTGCTTGCTCTATTTTTCCATTCCCATAAGAGTGCTTGAATTTGGCTATAATATTTCTGGGAATTTTTATTTGAGGATCTCTTTCAGGAGGTGATCAGTGGATTTGTTCAATTTCTATTGTATTTTCTAATATAAGATATTGGAAAAATGTTTTTTGATGCTTTCTTGAAGCGTGCTGTCCAGGTCCTTTTTTTTTGATCATGGTTTTCAGATAGTCTAATAATTCTTAAAGAATCTTTCCTAGATCTATCCTCAATTTAGATGTTTTTCTTATGAGATGGTTTATATTTTTTTTATTTTTTTTTAAAAAAAACTCTCATCTTGTTTTATTGTTTCTTGATGTATCATGGAGTCATTAGATTTCAATTGTCCAGTTTTAATTTTTAAGAAATTATTTTCTTCAATAAGCTTGTATACATTTTTTCCACTTAAAGCAATTCTTTTTAAAGGAGTTGTTTATGTCATTGAATTTTTATGCCTCTTTTACCATAGAGTCAATCATGTTTTCAGCAATTTTTGTCTTTCCTTTACCAGGCTGTTAATTCTCTATTCATAATTTTCTTAAATTCCTTTCATTTTCTATATTTTTTTCTCTATTACATTTATCTCTAACTTTTCTAGGAATTCTTTTTGGGCCTGTGTGAAATTTTTTCCTTTGAACTTTGCTTGTAGGTGTTTTCATTTTATAGTTTTCGAGTTTGTTTCTTGGTCTTCCCTGCCATATAAGTAGCTTTTAATAGTTGTTCTTTTTTACTGCTTGTTATTTTTTTCAGCCTATTTCTTGACTTAGAATTTTATGTTAAAGTCAGACTCTGCTCATCTGGAGTTAGAGAGGCACTATCCCAAACTTTGTGCTTTTGTTTTCATATATGATGCTCGAAAGTCTGCCAGTTTTTGGTGTTTTTTGGTGTGATTCTAGGAGAAATGTGGTCACTGCTGACCTATAATCTACTTTGGTTTAAAATGTTCCCTGGCTTCCCATTTAGCTGCAAAGAGCAGTGACCCTTCTTTTGACCCTGTAACAATGAATTAAGCTTCCCGCTCTACTGGGATCTGAGTTAGTGTTCCTCCTTCCTTTTTTGTGACTGATACAATTGTTCCTCTCCATCCTGCAATTATGAGAGCTTATTAACAATGGAAATGCCTCTCAGCTAAGCTAAGAGTTCTAGAAGCTGTTGCTCCCAACAGCACAGCTGCCTCCAAGTTCCACAGCTGATGCTGTCACTGAGTGTGCTCCAGAATAGTCCCCACTCCAGTATCACAGACCTCTCCTGAAGACCTTCTAAGTTGTCCTAGGCTGGGAAAATATCTCACTATGTATTTTTGTTAGCCTTGCCACTCCAAAGTTTCATCTGAAGCATTTAAGTTTTTTGAAAGGAAAGGCTGGGAGAGTTTACTTAGATCATTGCTTCTAATTTTCCATCTTTTATCAACCCTATTTCACATATAAGTAAATTGAATAGGTATTTTAGGTCCTTTTCATGCTTTTAAGTTAGTTGATACAGTGAATAGAGAAGGGATTGCTATCTATCTTGTTACTCCCAAGTTCTCTCCCATGACCATCTCTCACTAACTTTTCACTCTCTATGTTACAAACTACCCACAATTATTAATGTCTTAGAGAGGATTAGAATTCAGTTGATCCTGACTCCAAATCAGACACTTAGTTGTTTCACAACTATAGAGAAAGTAGGCCTAGGAATGTAGTTATGTGAATCCTTTGTTTAGAGATGATAACTAAATTTTTCTATGTTGATGAGGTCACCAAAATCATCAGAGTAGAGGAGAAGAGGATCCAGGACAGATCCTTGGGGAGCACTCACAATTCATTGACGTGATGTGGATAATCATACAATGAGACTTGAGAAGGGAGTAATCTTAAGGAATTAAAGATAAAACGAATGTTAGAAGTAGTTTTCCTCAAGAACTAAATATGAACCACAATATAATATACATTCAAAAATTTTAGCAATAATTTCTGTAGTATCAAAAAACTGGAAAAAGTAAATACCTATGTACTGAGGAATAGTTAAAAATAACATTGTGTTATGTGAACATAATGTATTACTAGTACATTGTGAATAGTGGAAAATATAAATATATAGAATAGGAAAACTTGCATGTACCAACAGTGAATTAAGCAAAATTAGGAAAGAAAATTAGGTAATATGTACAATGATTATAAGAGTAAAATTGAAAAGGACATCAACAATAAAATCATCTAAATTGAATGTTATGAAATTATTATAACCAAACTTGGTTCCCCCAAGATAGTTATCAGAACATACCACCCTTTTTTCTTTATGTAGTTGTCACTGCATATAATGTCAGGCTTGAGTGGTGGTTTGACTAGTTTTGATGAACTATTTGTTCTCCCTCTTCCCTTTGTTTTTGTGGTTTTTTTCTTGGTTTGTTTTTAATTTTTTTTTTTTGTTACAAAAGATAAATCTCATCCCATGTGGGGTTTGGAGTTATTCTTAAAAAATGTAAAACAAATCAAGTCAAAAAGCATTTATTAAACCTCTTAAGGACTTCACAGTCTCATGTGGGAATTGTCTTACAAATAACTAGGGAAAATGTGTAAACATAGGAAAAACTGGATTTCATCAGTAGATGGAAAGCTTTTATATTAGAGGCTAGAAAAAGATTTTTGTAGAATCTGATAAAGTCTTTTATTTAAGGAACATTAGAGTCCAATGTTCCTATATCTTTCTCTAGATATAGGAAAGATATACCACTACTTGATTTTTCAAGCTAAAATACTACTCCTTTTTCATCACTCCCTTACTTATATACATTCATACACACACACACACACACACACACACACACACACACCTCATACACATATGTACATATATAACTATGTGTGTTTTGTCTCTCGCCATGAGAGAAAATATTGTATTCTTTTTTGTAACTCAAACTTTAGTGTTTAGTACATAGTAAGCATTTAATAAATTGTGGGTTTTCCCCCCCAATTTATCAGGAAATTAAAGAATCCATAGTTGCTTTTTACTTTACTAACCTCAAAGAAAAAAATATGAAGAGGAGGTAACAAATATATATATATATATATATATATATATATATATATATGTATATTTCAATAAGTTTTCAATAAAATAATTTCATTTTATGTTTCCCCTGTAAGAATAAATACATTTAAAAACATTTGATACCATTGTCTTCATCGCTAGTCAAAAGATTTGAATAAAAGTGAAGAAATACAATGCTGATCCTAAATAAACACAAACCAAGGAAAGGGAGAAATCATTTCTTGTAAAGCATCATGAGTGGTAGGTTCTCTCTATTAATTTACTAAGATCATCTTTGGTGACATTAGTAGATGCGAATAGATTGAACATGAGACTGTTTTCATTTTGAGTGAATTAATTTCACATAAGGAAATTGTAGTTAGGAATCATTTGAGGTTGACTAGTTTATAAGATGATTATTTTAATAATCCTTGTCTAGCTAAACACCAGGAAAAGATAATCCAAAAATGGCATTGTGGCATCTGTAAATTACTGTTTTTGTTTTCTTTTTAAAGCTTTTTATTTTCAAAATATATGCACAGATTAAAAAAAATATGCGTAGCCTTGTGTTTCAGATTTTCTCCTCCTTTTCCCCACTCCCTCCCCTAGACGGCAGGCAGTACAGTATATATGAAACATGTTAAATTATATGTTAAACCCAATATGTATAAACATATTTATACAATTCTCTTGCTGCATAAGAAAAATCAGATCAAAAAGGAAAGTAAATGACTTAGAAAACAAAATTCAAATGAACAAAAATAAAAAGAGTGAGAATGTTATGTTGTGATCTAGATTCAGTTCCTACAGTCCTCTCTCTGGGTGTAGATGGCTCTCTTCATCACAAAATCATTGGAACTGTCATCAGTGATTGTAATATCCCAGCTAGCTCTCACCTTGGTCTTTAGGTAGAGAAGTGATAAAGGCAGAAGATTCACAATGAGACTGGTCAAAGATGGAGTCCCAAATCTTCTCTGTGTCTGTGTCTGAAAGTCTTCTGTGTCTCTTATATATCTGTGGCTGAGAGGTCCATTACCAGTCTTCCTAGCCCTTAAATACTTCAGTATGATTATATCACTACAGCACATTGAGCATGTACCAACTGTAACCGTTACATCACCATATTACACTTAGTATATGCCTAATTAGAGTGATTGCCTTATTACATCACACTAAGTATGTACTTAACTGGAGAATCATTATCTTATTAATTACACTGAGTAGGGACTTAACTATAAGCACCTTGCTGTCAATATCTTAAGTATACCTTTTCAAAGTTCCTGCCCTCTACAAGTCATTTCATTGTTGGAAAGAGTCATGTTCATCAGAACTGATCTTCATGTAATATTGTTGTTGCCATGTACAGTGATCTCCAGGTTCTGCTCAATTTACTCACCATCCATTCATATAAATCTTTCCAGGCTTTTGAAATCATCCTGCTGATTGGTTCTTATAGAATAATAATATTCTGTGACGTTCCTATACCATAACTTATTCAGTCATTCTTCTCCTGAGGGGATTCTCATTTACCGGTTTCTTGCCACTACAAAGAGGGCTGCCACAAACATTTTTGCACATGTGCATCCCTTTCCTTCCATTACAATTTCTTTGGGATATAGGCCCAATAGAAATCTGTGATTTACTAAAGGGGAACTTGAAATGTGGTTTTAGTTCCTTTCTTTCCAGATTATTAAGATTGTTAAACTATGTCCTTATAATTGTAAAAATGATTATTCTAAAAACAAAGGTTAGAATTTGACTCATACTATTCTGAAACATTCAAATTAATCTGATGTCATGTGGGTAGGAAATAAGAAATGCTAAGGATGGAGGGTAAAAATAGGTGAATATATTATTTCTTACTACATTGGAAGCAAAATTTATCTTCACTATCATGTGTAAAGGACCATTTCCTGCCCTTTTCTCTTTTAAATGTTTTGTTATCAAAACCACTGTCTTCTAATTCAATGCCCCTATGGTGCTCTAAATAATCTTGTCCTCCTTACAATGTAGACTTATGCTATCCCTATTTCCTTCCTATCAAAATCCAATTATCATGTATCCCATTGCTGAAGTCACATAAAGTTTGTGACTTAGTTTCCTCATTTCTAAGTGGGGGTAATAGTACTTATTCAAGGTTGGTGTGAGCCACAAAGGAGATAATGAATATATCACTTTGAAAATGTAGTTTTAATTAAATGTCAATGACTGTCATTAAGAATACAGAAAAAAAAGAATTAATTTCTCAGAAAAATCTGGAAAATGTTGAAATATGTTCATTACATAGAGAATAGAAAATAAAGAATATAAAAGTAAAATAGTTTTATTTAGCAAAAAGGAATAAAATCAAGACAACTACACTAGAACATTCTATGCTTCTTCAACCTAAAATAAATTGAATTCAGTATGACAATTGAAAATTATTTTCTGTGGTTATAGAGAAATACAGTGAACCAAGCAACCTGAATTATGATACAATACATTGCTCAGATGTTTTGGTTTCCGAGAGCAAAATCCATAGAATTATCTTGAATAAGAAGAATGGTAGTTAAACTAATATAATAATGCAATTTCCAAGTTCCTACGATTCACTATTAAGGAAAGATTATTTCAAGTAGAGGCTTGCATAAAATAACAAACTCATACCAAATAATTCCTGTCATTGACAAGAAATTAAAGAAACCTAGAATTAAGAATGCTGAAAAAAGGAAAAAATATATCTACCCAAATTATATTATATAAAGCTAACTATTTTTTTATCAACATAGTTCTTTGTCAGCATTATAGCATAATATTTATTCATTTAAAATTTTTGAGATAAATGTGCAAACAGCAAACACTAGAAATATAAGAAAAATAAGTCTGTATGTCATTAATTAGATAATGTTATAAGTAGGATAAAATAGCTTTTTCTTATTTATTTTTTGAGCAACACTGAGAAAATATATTTTAGGCACTAATCTCATTGCTGTAGATGGGTAGAAACAAAGCACTAGGAGATATGAAAGTAGTAGAAAAGAAGAAATGAATTATGATTTCTTGGAATAGGTCACCACAGAGAATAGGTAATTCTCAGAACCTCATGAAGAATAAGGAGAGAGAGATATGAATTATGCCCTTACTAGAAAGTGTGAAACACAGATTACATAGATAAAAGTAGTTAATAAAGATCTGGTTTTGGTTTGACAGGGAATGAGGATGGGCTGAGAGGCTAATTTGAATAAAGATTTATTATATTTTGTGTTTATCTGAATGTACTTCACAAAGTTAATAAAATAGAGTGATAAAAAACAGAAGTATAAAACTAGTTGATTATAAACAAAATTCATCCAGAAAACAAAAGAGAAGTATGTGATGAATTAGAAAACAAAAACAAAAGAGTTTCTATGTATGTGTGTGTGTATATATAAACACTTAAGGCTCAGGGACATTTAATACAATTATGATACATTAATAATATTTATTAAGTTTCATTGTTCCACAAAAAAAAAGAATTGTCAACAATATTTCAAATAAGGTAAGGGGAACAATGGATATTGTTAAGGAACATAAAGAAGGAAAATTCAATATTTGAAAAGACTACAAATAATAACATTTAACACATATCAAGTTCTGCTGTACAAAACAGCAAGGGAAAAATTAATGGAAGATGAAATAAAAAAATGTGGATATTAAATTTATAATTATAGGTCACTATAAATTGACTGCTTCAAAACTGGCTAAATCTAACAGAAAAAAAAAGTAATTTGTGAGTTGAAGAGATGGGAGGCAATTCTAGATTTTCTAAGCTTCAAAGTCAATTGACACCTTTAAAAATTTTATCATTTACTAAAACATAAAAAACCTTATAAATTAATGTAGTGATATAAGAAAATCAAATATTTCAAAGCATAATACAGCACAACCAAATATTTAAAGGAAATGTGAAAAGAAGGTGCAGAGAACACTGAGTCTGTGACCCAAAGAGTTCACAAAAATAGGAAAAGGACACACATGTGCAAAAATGTTTGGGATTTTTAGATATATAAAGCTTTTTGTTTTCAAAACACATGTATAGTTCACAACATTTCCCCTTGCAAAACCTTGTGTTCCAATTTTTTCTCCCTCCTTTCTCCCCACACACCCCCTAGAAGACAAGTAATCAAAATGTATATTGGATATGTGCAATTCTTTTATACAAATTTTTACAATTATCATGGTGCACAAGAAAAATCAGAACAAAGAAAGAAAAAAATGAAAAAGAAAACAAAATACAAGGAAACACAAACAAAAAATGAAAATACTATGTTGTAATTTACATTCAGTCCTCATGGTTCTCTTTCTGGGTACAGATACCTCTGTTCATCACAAGAGCATTGGACTGAATCACCTCGTTGTTGAAAAGAACAGTGTCCATCAGAATCGATCATCACATAATCTTGTTGTTGCCATGCACAAAGTCACATCACTTAGTTTCAATTAATCTAAGTCTCTCCTGAAATCTTTCTGTTGATCATTTCTTATAGAACAATAATATTCCATGACATTCATAAGCATATCTTATTCAGCATTCTTCAATAGATGAGCATCCACATTGTTTCCAATTTCCTGTCACTACAAAAAGGGCTGCTTCAAACATTTTTGTATATGTGGGTCCTTTTCTCATTTTTTTAAATTATAGCTTTTTATTGACAGAGCATATGCATGGGTAATTTTTCAACATTGTCCTTTGCAATCATTTCTTTCCAATTTTTCCCTTCCTTCCCCCTACCCCCTCCCCTAAATGGCAGGCAGTGTCATACATGTTAAACATGTTAAAGTACATCTTAAATACAATATATGTGCACATATTTATACATAACATTTTCTTGTTGCACCAGAAAAATCATATTTAGTAAGGTAAAAATATCCTGGGAAGAAAAACAAAAATGCAAGCAATCCACATTGATTCCAAATATTCTTTCTCTGGGTGTGGCTGGTTCTGTTCATCACTGATCAATTAGAACTGAGTTGGATCTTCACAGTGTGGAAGATAACTACTTCCATCAGAATTGATCCTCATATACTATTGTTGTTGAAGTGTATAATGATCTCCTGCTTCTGCTCATTTCACTTAGCATCAGTTCATGTAAGTCTCTCCAAGCCTCTCTGTATTAATCCTGCTGGTCATTTCTTACAGAACTATAATATTCCCTAACATTCATGTACCACAATTTACCCAGCTATTCTCCAAATGATGGGCATCTATTTAATTTCCAGTTTCTAGTGACTACAAACATGGCTGCCACAAACATTTTGGCAAATACAGGTCCCTTCTCCTTCTTTAATATGTCTTTGGGATAAAAGCCCTGTAGTAACACTGCTGGATCAAAAGGCATGCACAGTTTGATAACTTTTAGAGCATAATTCTAAATTGCTCTCCATAATGGTTGGATCATTTCACAACTCCACCAACAAAGCATCAGTGTTTCAGTTTTCCTGCATCCCCTCCTACATTCATCTTTATCTTTTCCTGTCATCTTAGCCAATATGACAGGTGTAGTGGTATTTTGTATTTGTCTTAATTTGCATTTCTCTGATCAATAGTGATTTGGAATCTCCTTTCATATGAGTAAAAATAGTTACAATTTCATCATCTGAAAATTGTCTATTCATATCCTTTGACTATTTATCAATTGAAGAATGGCTTGATTTCTTATAAATTAGAGACAATTCTCTCTATATTTTGGAAATGAGGCCTTTATCTGAACCTTTAGTTTCGTTTGTACCTTTTCAGTTTGGTATAATCAAAATTTTCTATTTTGTGATCAATACTGACCTCTAATTCTTTTTTGGTCACAAAATCCTTCCTCCTTCACAAGTCTGAGAGGTAAATGATCCTATGTTCTTCTAATTTATTTATAATCTCCTTCTTTATAACTAAATCATGAATGCATTTTGATCTTTTTTGTTGTATGGTGTTAAATGTCAGTCAATGCCTAGTTTATGCCACACTAATTTGCAGTTTTCTGAGCAGTTTTTGTCACATAGTGAATTCTTATCCCAAAAGCTGAGGTCTTTGGGTTTGTCAAATACTACATTGCTATAGTTATTTACTATTTTGTCCTGGAACCTAACCTATTTCACTGATCAACTAGTCTATTTCTTAGCCAACACCAAATGGTTTTGGTGACCGCTGCATTATGATATAGTTTTAGATCAGGTATAGCTAAGCCATCTTCATTTGATTTTTTTTTCATTAGTTTCCTTGAAATTCTTGACCTTTTGTTCTTCCATATGAATTTTGTTGTAATTTTTTCTAGGTCATTAAAAGTTTCTTTGGGGTCAGATTGGTATAGCACTAAATAAATAGATTAGTTTAGGTAGTATTGTCATTTTATTATATTCACTTGACCTATCCAAGATCACTTAATATTTTTCCAATTGTTTAGATTTGACTTTATTTGTGTGGAAAGTATTTTGTACTTTTGCTCATATAGTTCTTGATTTTCCCTTGGCAAATAGATTCCCAAATATTTTATATTATCAACAGTTATTTAAAATGGAATTTCTCTTTGTATCTCTTGCTGTTGGATTTTGTTGGTGATGTATAAAAATGCTGATGATTTATGTGGATTTAATTTGTATCCTGCAACTTTGCTAAAGTTGTGGATTAATTCTAATAGCTTTTTAGTAGAATCTCTAGGGTTCTCTAAATATACCCTCATATCATCTTCAAGGAGTGATAATTTAGTTTTCTCATTGCCTACTCTAATTCCTTTAATCTCTCTCTCAACTCTTACTGCCAAAGCTAGCATTTCTAATACAATATTGAATAGTAAAGGTGATAGTGGGCAACCTTGTTTTATTACTGATCTTACTGGGAATGGTTCCAGTTTATCCCCATTGCATATGATGCTATCTGATGGTTTTAAATAGATGCTACTGACTATTTTAAGGAAAAGTCCATTTATTTCTATACTCTCAAGTGTTTTTAATAGGGATGGATGTTGGATTTTATCGTTATTATATGGATTTTATCTTATCTCTTTTAATTAGATCAATTTTTGCTTTTGCTTGATCTGAGATCAGGATGGCTACTCCTGCTTTTTTTTTTTTTTACTTTTATGAATCATAGTAGATTATGCTCCAGCCTTTTACCGTTGTTCTGTATGTATCACTTTTATTCAAGTGTTTTCTGTAAAAAAAAATGTAGGATTCTGACTTTTAATCCAGTTTTCTATCCACCTCTGCTTTATGGGGAAGTTTACCCCATTCATATTTATGGTTAAAATGACAAATTATGTATTTTCTGCCATCTTGTTAAGTCTGGATTATGCTTTTCTCTTTCCTTTTTCCCTTATCGCCCTTGCTCATATTAAACTTGTGAGCACCACTTGCCTCAAGAAGCCCTCCCTCTTTAGGTTCCCTTCCCCCCACTTTAGAGGCCCTCCCCCTTTCTTAAACCCTTTCCTTACAATTTCTGTATTTCCTTCTATTTAGTTCACTCCTTCCCTTTTTACTTTTCCCCTCCCACTTTTCAGTGAGGTGGGAGAAATTTCTCTGTAAATCGAATATGTCTAATATTTTTTTCTTTAAGTCAATTCTGATGAGAGTAAGATACACACTATGTTCTTTCCCCTCCCTTTTTTCCCTCAGATATAATAGGTCTCATGTGCCTCTTCATGAGATGTAGTACCTCCATTTTTCCCTTTTTCTGGTATAATTTCCTTTCTACCTCTAGTTTCTTTTTTATATTATAACAATAAAACTAAGTTTTACATGTATTCTTCTTGTACACTCATAACAGAAATATAGTTTCCAAGATTTCTTTTTGCCTTTTTATGTTTCTCTTGAGTCCTATATTTGGAGATCAAACTTTTTACTTAGTTCTGGTTTTTTTTTTCATCAGAAATAGATGGAATTCACCTATTTCATTGAATGTCCATCTTCTTCCCTGGGAAAAATGCTCATTTTAGCTGGTAAATTATTCTTGACTGCATACTAAGTTCCTTAGCCTTTAGGAATATCAGATTCCAAGCCCTTTGATCCTTTCATGTGGATGTTGCTAGATTCTAAGTAATCCTTATTGTGGCTCCTCTCTATTTGAATTTTTTTTCTAGTTGCATACAGTATTTTTTCCTTGGTCTGATAGTTCTGGAATTCAGTCACAATATTTTTTGGAGTTTTGATTTTGGGATCTCTTTTAGTAGGTGATCCATGAATTCTTTCAATGTCTATTTTACCTTCGATTTCTATAACGTCTGGGCAGTTCTCTTTGATGATTTCCTAAATAAAACAGTGTCTAGGCTCTTTTTTTCATTATTATTTTCAGGAAGTACAATAATCCTTAGACTTTCTCTTTTAGATCTGTTTTCCAGGTCTGTTGTTTTCCCAAGTAGGTCTTTAACATTTTTTCTTTTTTTTTAGTTTTTTTTTTTTTTTTTGGTTTTGCTTGACTGATTCTTTGTCTACTTGTGTCATTCATTTCTATTTGTTCAGTTCTGATTTTAATGAATTATTTTCTTCATTTACTTTTTTATTTCTTTTTATAATTTTCCAATTGAGTTTTTAAATGAGTTCTTTTGGTCTATGGGATTTTCTTTTTCCATTTCACCAGTTTTATTTTTTAGAAAGCTATTTTCTTTTTCCAGTTCACTAATTCTGTTTTTCAGGGAGTTGATTTCTTTATCCACTATCTTTTAATGAATAACATGACTTATCCAGACCCTCTTGCAAAGCTTCTCTTTCCTTTCCCCATTTTTCTTCTAGCTCTTTTTTAAAGAGCCTTTTAAATTTCTTCTATGACAGCCTTGTATGATGGGGACCAATTATATCACCATTTGGTGCTTCATCTGGAGACAGCCTGTTTTTAGTCTCCTCAGGATTGAAGTCTGCTCTCTTTCAATATAGAAGCTATCTATAGTTATAGCCTGCTTTACCTTTTTGCTCATTTTCAGAAAAAAAATAAACAACTGCAGTCTTCTTTTAGGGCAGTGTGGTTTTACCAAGCTTCCTCTACAGACAACAAGAAGTAGCAGTGAAGCAACAGTGGGACATCAGTGGCTGTGCTGGGATCAGCGTTTGGGCTGGGATTAGCATCTGTATTGTGGTCAGTGGTTACACACTGAGATAGTGCTGAGTACCTCTCAGTGCTTGTTGGATGCATCCAGGTCCCAAGAGACTCTAGCATTTTGGGATTACAGTTTTCACTCTTTGTGTTTATAGCTTCTCTGCTGATCTACTGACTTGCTGCCACAGCAAAGTAGCTCAGACTGTGCTAAAATTCTCCCCGCAAATTTTTTGGGCTGAGACCACACCTGTTTCCCTTTGGTCTGCTCAGTGTGAGCTGCCTTCCATACTCTAACTACCTACTTGCTTGATGCTGCACCTGCCCTAACCATACCCGACTGCAAACAAAAACAGACCTTTTCTGGAAATCTTTGAGAATATCTTCTATTGGTAATATGTTGTACTCCCAATACTTATGGATTTTGACAGTCAACCACTAATTTCGAGGCCTTTCATAAAAGAAGTAGTCTGAGGGTAAGGAAGAGCTTAGATAGATGAGTGTGTCCTCTCCACTATCTTGGCTCTGTCCTTCCTTTTCTCATTTCTATGATCTCTTTGGGTTATAAGCCCAGTATAGACACTGTTGGATCATAGAGTATGCACTACTTTGGGCACAGTTCCTTATTGCTCTCCAGAATGGTTGGATCAGTTCATCACTCCACAATCAAAGTATTAGTGTTCTAGTTTTCTCACATCCCCTCCAATATTCATCATTATCTTTTACTGTCTTCTTAGTCAATCTGAGAGGTGTGCAGTGGTAACTGAGAGTTGTCTTAATTTGCATTTTAGTAATCAATATTGATTTACAACATTTTTTCATATGTCTCGAAATGGTTTTAATTTCTTCCTCTGAAAATTGTCTGTTCATATCCTTTGACCATTTATCAAATGGAGAATGGTTTGTATTTTTATGAATTTGAGACAATTCTATATTTTAGAAATGAAGCCTTTATCATAATGTTTACTGCTTCCCTTTAAATCTTATCTATATTGGTTCTGTTTGTACAATTTTTTCAACTTAATATAATTGGAATTTTGCATTCCATAATATGCTCTAGTTATTCTTTGGTCAAAAATTCCTTATTTCTCCATAGATCTGAGAGGTAGACTATCCTTTGTTCTTCTAATTTGCTTATAGTATCATGCAGAAATATTTGTAGCAGCCCTTTTTGTAGTGGAAAGGAATTGAAAACTGAATGGATGTTCATCAACTAGAGAATAGCTGAATATATGACATATAAATGTTATTGTTTGATAAGAAATGATCAACAGGATGATTTCAGAAAGGATTCTAGAAACTTATATGAACTGATGCTAAATGAATTGAGTAGAACCAAGAGAACATTGTACACAGCAACAAGATTATGCAGTGATCAACTGTGATGGACATGATTCTTTTCAACAGGAAGGTTATTTGGGCTAGTCCCAAAAGTCTTGTAATGATGAGAACCATCTATACACAGAGAGAGGACTGTAGGATCATCGTAGATCACAACATAGTATTTTCACTCTTTTTGTAATTGTTTGATTGAATTTTGTTTTCTTTCTCATTTTTTTTTTTGCTTTTTGATCTGATTTTTCTTGTGCAGCATGATATTTGTGAAAAAGTCTACAGAAGAATTGCATATGTTTGACATGTATTGGATTACTTGCTGTCTAGGCGAGGGTTGGGGGAAGGGAGGAAGAAAAAATTTGGAACACAAGGTTTTGCAAGGGTGAATATTGCAAACTACCTATACATATATTTTGAAAATAAACATCTTTAAACATAAATTTAAAGCAAAAAAATAAATAATCCATTTTTTAAATTTAAAAAAGGACAGAAAACCTAAATCAAAATTAAATAGGGATATGAAAAGATTGAAATAAATGTGCTATAATGGAATTTTTGTGGCTTTGGATTCCAAGAACATGTGTATTTAATATTCTAAGCTCATATATAAAATGAGTGAGTTATAATACATGATCTCTCAGGTTCCTCCCAATTCTAAGCCTATTATCCCATGATTTAGAATAATTTTATAAAATGGAATGGTAAGAAATAGTCAACTTATTACAAATTATGATATAATGCTAAAATAATGCTTGAAAATAAATGTTCTATTTTATAGTCACAAAAAAGAAAAAGGCAGCACTGTCACTTTGCATATATAATTTTAAAAACTTGAAAATTAAGAAAAACATCAATTTGAGATTCTTTGGGGATGTTCAGCTGAATATATCCAGTGTAAAATGTTCATGTATTACTGAATCCTAGTAAACGAGATGATGTCTTTAGAAATCTAAACTAGGAGCAATGATTATAAAAGGAAGGCAGATTTAGGCTTGATGTCAGAAATTTTTTCTGATGATTAAAGCTCTTCCAGTGTGTCAGATACTTTTAGAAATTAGTGAGTCCCCACTCCTTGAATACCTTCATCTTCAGAGGCAGCTAGGTGATATAGTAAACAGCACTGAGAAATCCAACATTGTACTTGATTTAAACTAACTGAAATATACCAACTCCTCTGATAATTTGCTTAGAATTATATTTATTTTACTTCATATTGGAGGAGATAAAAGTACTTAAATTCAATGCTGTAGTTTAGTAGAGAATTTATTTTTATAAAGATGTCAGAGTATTTCAGCAATGACCTTTTAATTTATTTTGGGAAAAAGCAAATATACACAAATATTTATAGATCTTTTGTAGTGACAAAGAAATGTAAAATAGGAGGATGCCCAGCAGTTGGGCAATGCTGAACACATTATGGTATATTAAGGTAATTAAATACTATTAGTTTTTGAAGATTAGTGGTACATATGGTTTTAGAGAAACCAGACTATACTTGTATGAATAGATGTAAATTGAAATAAGAAAAACCAGGGAATACAGTGCATATAAGAATAATGGGGAGATGGCAAAGAGGAAGCACACATCTGTGTAATCTCTGTGCTTCCTCTCAGAACTCGTTTCATGACAAGCCTCTGAATTAATGCCTGACTGAAAAAAAAACAACACAAAGAATTACCAAGAGAAGACATCCTTGAAATTCACCAGGAAAAGTTTGTTGTTGCTCGAGGGTGGGGACGGTTTTAGATCTGGTGCAGGCTGAGAGTAGGCAGCGAGAGCAAGGCAGGCAGCTCACACTGAGTAGACTGGAAGGGAGTGGGATGTGATCTCAGCCTTCTCTGCAGGGAGAGCTTTACTACAGTATTAGATACTTTGCCCTAGAAGCAAGCCAGTAGACAAACCAAGAAGCTAAAAACACGGGGGGTGAAGACTATAACCCTGAAAAGCTAGGGTTTCTCGGGACCTGGTCACCCCACACACACACACACACACAGTGTCTCAGCAGCTATCAGAGTCTCAAGAGCACAGGCACAGCACAGCCATGGCTGTCCTGCTAGTGCCTCGCTGCTGCCCCCCGCAGTCTGTAGAGGACACTCAGTAATATCACCCAGCCCAAAAAAACAAAAAACAAAAAAACAAACCAGAGTCCATTTTTTTTTTTTTTTGGTAGTTTGTCTTCTTTGATTTTTACCTGACAAAATGAGCAAAAAATTTAAATGGACCTTAACCATTGATAGCTTCTATGTGGATAGAGAGCAGACTTTAATCCCTGAGGAGACTAAAAACAGATTGTCTCCAGATGAATCCCCAAAGGAGGATATCATCTGGTCCTCAGCATAGATGAATCTCATAGAAGAAATTAAAAAGGCTCTCACAAGAGAGCTAGAAGAAAAATGGGAAAAGGAAAGGGAGGTTTGGCAAGAGAGTCTGGAGAAGTCATCCCATTCATTTAAAGACAGAGTAGATAAAGAAATCAAATCCTTGAAAAATAGAATTAGTGAACTGTAAAAAGAAACTAACTCTAAAAAATAAAATAGGTGAAATGGAAAAAAAATTCAAAAGACCAAAACAACACACTTAAAAATGCAATTGGACAATTAGAAAAAGATATAAAAAAGTCAGTGAAGAAAATACTTCATTGAAAATCAGGATCGAACAAATGGAATTGAATGACTCAAGGAGACAGCAAGAATCAGTCAAGCAAAACCAAAAAAAATGAAACAATGGAAAAAAATGTCCAATACCTTCTTGGGAAAACAACAGACCTGGAAAATATATATATAGGAGAGACAATCTGAGAATAATTGGATTCCCTGAAAAATATGAAGAAAAAAAGAGCCTGGACACTATTTTCCAGGAAATTATCAAAGAAAACTTCCCAGAAGTCATAGAAACAGAGGGCAAAATAGACAGAAAGAATTCATCAATCACCTACTGAAAGGGATCCTAAAATCAAAACACCAAGAAATATAGTGGCCAAATGCCAGAACTATCAGATAAAGGAAAAAATACTGCAAGCGGCTAGAAAAAATCAATTCAAATATAGAGGAGCCACAATGAGGATTACCCAAGATCTAGCAGCGTCCACATTAAAGGATCGAAGGGCCTGGAATATGATATTCCGAAAGGCTAAGGAACTTGGTATGTACCCAAAAATAACTTCCCAGCCAAAATGAACATCTTTCTCCAAGGAAGAAAATGGACATTCATGTAAGTCTCTCCAGGCCTTTCTGACATCATCCTGTTGGTCATTTCTTACCAAATAATAATATTCCATAATATTCATATATCACAATTTATTCAGTCATTCTCCAATTGATGGACATTTACTCAGTTTCCAGTTTCTGGCCACTACAAAGAGGGCTGCTGTTGGAATATTTACAAACTATTAAGTCATTAGAGTTGATAGAAACAATAATTATTTAATTTAGCATGGTTCAGGATGATTGATCTGATCCTACAAGATGTTATGGGCCAGAAGAAACAAGGTACTAAGTGGAACTGAGAAACAATGCTTGTGTTCACACCTTTATTCATTGGAGTTTACAAGTATGGGAGATTCACAAAAGTTAACTTTGTAACTTTGTGAATTTACACCTCCCTCAATCTCTCCCTCAGAGGGGAGGAGTCAACCTTTGGGAGATCATATATAAAGCAGACAGAGGCTCAGTGGAGGGTTTAGTTGAAAATATTGAGAGGGGAGCGCCAGTGCAGTTCAGAGAGAAGCCCTCTTTCATAGGTGCAACCAGATGCACTTCATCTCATACCACTGTGGTGGCTGGGCTCCTGCACTTCTCCCACTGAGGCCAAGGCTGGTCTGAAAGGCTCTCCAGAAAGCTGCCCAGCCCCAGGCAAGGAGGTACTGGCTGGAGGCTCAAGAAAGCAGAGGCAGAAGCAAGGGACAATCTTCAAGAGCTCTTGGAGCCAAGCAGAAAGATAGGCCTCTGAGCTAACCAGGCCCAAGGAAAGAGATAAGAAATAAAGATCTGAACTTTTATCTCCTAGCTGTGTTTGAGGTGATTATTATTTTTAACTGAAACTAAGGCTGCCTCCAGAAAACCTCCCCAAGAAACCTGGTCTCCCAGAGAGAACCATTATTATTATTTTAAAGAAGAAAAACGCCACAGGTTGTCACAAACCTTTGTGCACATACAGGTCCCTTTCCCTTCTTTATGATCTCTTTGGGATATAAGCCCAGTACTAACACTGCTGGATCAAAGAGTATGCACAGTTTGATAACTTTTTGAGCATAGTTCCAAATTGCTCTCCAGAATGGTTGGATGTATTCAAAATGCCACCAACAATGTATTAATGTCCCTGTTTTCCCACATCCCCTCCAACATTCCACATTATCTTTCCCTGTCATTCTAGCCAGTCTGACAGGTATGTAGTAGTATCTCAGAGTTGTCTTAATTTGCATTTCTCTGATTAATAATGACTTGGAGCATCTTTTCATATGGCTAGAAATAGTTTCAATTTCTTCATCTAAGAATTGTCTGTTCATATCATTTGACCATTTATCAATTAGAGAATGGCTTGATTTCTTATAAATTAGAGTCAATTCTCTATATATTTTGGAAATGAGTCCTTTATCAGAACCTTTAACTGCAAAAATATTTTCCCAGTTTATTGCTTCCCTTCTAACCTTGTCTGTATTAGTTTTGTTTGTATAAAACCTTTTCAATTTGATATAATCAAAATTTCCTATTTTGTGATCAGAAATGATCTCTAGTTCTTCTTTGGTCATAAATTCCTTCCTCTTCCACAGGTCTGAGAGGTAAACTATCCTGTGTTCCTCCAATTTATTTATAATCTCATTCTTGATGCCTAGGTCATGAAGCCATTTTAACCTTATCTTGATGTACAGTATTAAGAGTGGGTTGATGCATGGTTTCTGCCATACTAGTTTCCAATTTTCCCAGTAATGTTTATGAAACAGTAAGTTCTCATCCCAAAAGCTGGGGTCTCTGGGTTTGTCAAACACTAGGTTACTATAGTTATTGACTGTTTTGTCCTATGTACCTAACCTATTCCACTGATCAACTAATCTAATTCTTAGCCAATACCAAATAGTTTTGGTAACTGCTGTTTTATAATATAATTTTAGACCTGGTACAGCTAAGCCACGTTCATTTGATTTTTTTTCATTAATTCCCTTTAAATTCTTGACCTTTTGTTTTTCCATATGAACTTTGTTGTTATTTTTTCTAGGTCATTAAAATATCTTTTTGGGAGTCTGATTGGTACAGCACTAAATAAAGAGATTAGTTTAGGGAGTATTGTCATCTTTATTGTATTTTCTGCCCTATACAAGAACATATTTTTTCAGTTGTCATCTTTATTGTATTTTCTGCCCTATACAAGAACATATTTTTTCAGTTGGTTAGATCAGATTTAATTTGTGTGGAAAGTGTTTTGTAGTTTTGCTCATAAAGATTCTGATTTTCCCTTGGCAGATAGATTCCTAAATATTTTATACTATTAGTAGTTATTTTCAATGGAATTTCTCTTTGTAACTCTAACTGTTGGATTTTGTTAGTGATATATAAGAATGCTGATGATTTATGTGGGTTTATTTTATATCCTGCAACTTTGCTAAACTTGTGGATTATTTCTAACAACTTTTTAGTAGAATCTCTGGGGTTCTCTAAGTATACCACCATATCATCAGCAAAGAGTGATAATTTGGTTTCCTCATTACTTACTCTAATTCCTTTAATCTCTTTCTCAACTCTTATTGCCAAAGCTAGCATTTCTAATACAATATTCAATAGTAACGGTGATAGTGGCCAACCTTGTTTCACTTCCGATCTTATTGGGAATGGTTGCAGTTTGTCCGCATTACATATGATGCTTACTGATGGTTTTAAATAGATGCTACTGATTATTTTAAGGAAAAGTCCATTTATTCCTATACTCTCAAGTGTTTTTAATAGGAATGGATGTTGGATTTTACATATGGTTTTTCTGCATCTATTGAGATGATCATATGGTTTTTGTTAATTTGGTTATTAATATGGCCAATTATACCGATAGTTTTCCTAATATTGAACCAGCCCTGCATTCCTGGTATAAATCCTACTTGATCATAGTGTATTATCCTGGAGATGATTTTCTGTAGTCTTTTTCCTAATATTTTATTTAAGATTTCAGCATCAATATTCATCAGGGAGATTGGTCTATAATTTTCTTTCTCTGTTTTCAACCTACCTGGTTTAGGTATCAGTACCATGTCTGTCTCATAAAAGGAATTTGGTAGGACTCCTTCATTCCCTATTTTTTCAAATAATTTATATAGCATTGCGGCCAATTGTTCTTTAAATATTTGGTAGAATTCACATGTAAATCCATCTGGTCCTACAGATTTTCCTTTAGGGAGTTGATTAATAGCTTGTTCTATTTCTTTTTCTGAAATGGGAATATTCAAGCAATTTACTTCCTCGTCTGTTAATCTGAGAAGCCTACATTTTTGGAGGTAGGCATCCATTTCACCTAGGTTATCAAATTTATTGGCATAAAGTTGGGCAAAGTAACTCATTATTTCTTTAATTTCTTCTTCATTAGTGGAAAGTTCTCCCTTTTCATTTTTAAGACTACTAATTTGATTTTCTTCCCTCTTTTTTCTAATCAGATTTACCAAAGGCTTATCTATTTTATTGGTTTTTTCATAGAATCAACTCTTAGTTTTATTTATTAGTTTAATAGTTTTTTTACTTTCAATATTATTAATATCTCCTTTTAATTTTAGAATTTCAAATTTAGTATTTGATTGGGGATTTTTAATTTGTTCCTTTTCTAGCTTTTTTAGTTGCAAGCCCAATTCACTGATCTTCTCTTTCTCTATTTTATTTCAGTAAGCCTCTAAGGATATAAAATTTCCTCTTATTACTGCTTTGGCTGCATCACACAAATTTTGGTATGGTGTCTCCTCATTGTCATTTTCTTGAGTGAAATTATTAATTGTGTCTATAATTTGCTGTTTCATCCAATCATTCTTTAAGATGAGATTATTTAGTTTCCTATTACTTTTTGGTCTATTTACCCCTAACTTTTTATTGAATGTAGTTTTTATTGCATCGTGATCTGAAAACATTTACTATTTCTGCCTTCCTGCATTTAATTTTGAGGTGTTTACATCCTAATGTATGGTCAATTTTTGTATAGGTTCCATGAAGTGCTGAGAAGAAAGTATATTCCTTTGTGTTTCCATTCAGTTTTCTCCAAAGATCTATCATACCTAATTTTTCTAATATTCTATTTGCCTCTTTAATTTCTTTCTTATTTGTTTTGTGGTTTGATTTGTCTAATTCTGAGAGTGCAAGGTTGAGATCTCCCACTGTTACAGTTTTGCTGTCTATTTCTTCTTGCAACTCACTTAACTTCTCCTTTAGGAAGTTAGATGCTATACCACTTGGTTAATATATGTTTAATATTGATATTGCTTTGTTGTCTGTGCTACCCTTTAGCAAGATAGAGTTTCCTTCCTTATCTCTTTCGATTAGATCAATTTTTGCATTTGCTTGATCTGAGATAAGGATGGCTACCCGTGGTTTTTTGACTTCACCTGAAGCATAATAGATTCTGCTCCTGCTTTTTACCTTTACTATGTATGAATCTCCCTGCTTTAAATATGTTTCCTGTAAACAACATATTGTAGGGTTCTGACTTTTCATCCATTCTGCTAACTGCCTCCACTTTATAGGAGAGTTCATCCCATTCCCATTTATGGTTAAAATGACTAATTCTGTGTTTCCTGCCATCTTATTATCCCCAGATTATGCTTTTCTTTTACTTTCCCCCCCCAGCCCTATTTCCCAGTTTTAATCTTATGTGCCCCACTTATATTGTGCTGCTCACCCTCTTTAGGATCCCTCTCTCTCCTGCTTGAATCTCTTCCCCCTTCTTATATCCTTCCCTTATTACTCTTTTCCTTTTCCCTTTTCCTCTCCCCCTTTTTTAATGAGGTGAGAGAAGATTTTCTGTAAAACAAGTATGTCAATTATTTTCTCTTTGAGCCAACTCTGATGAGAGTAAGATTCACACAATGTTCCTCCCCCTCTCTAAATTCCCTCAGATATGATAAGTTTCCTTTGCCTCTTCATGGGATGTAGTTTCCCTCTTTTTATCCCCCCTTTCCTCCTTTTTTGACATCATCCCTTTTCCATTTCTACTTCCCCTTTTTATGTTATATCAGTAAAATCAGAATATATATCTAGTTTTTTTTGTATATGCAAAACAGAAATACAATTCTCAAGAGTTCCTTTTACCTTTTCTGCTTCTCTTGATTCCTATGGTTGGAGATCAAATTTTTTGTTTAGTTCTGGTTTTTTCCTTAGAAACAAATGGAATTCATCTGTTTCATTAAATGTCCATCTTCTTCCCTGGAAGAAAATACTCAGCTTGGCTGGGTAGTTTATTCTTGGCTGCATTCCAAGTTCTTTTGCCTTTTGGAATAACAGATTCCAGGCCCTTCAATCCTATAATGTGGAGGCAGCCAGATCTTGGGTGATCCTTATTGTGGCACGTTGGTATTTGAATTGTTTTTTTTTCTGGCTGCTTGCAATATTTTTTCCTTAATCTGATAGTTCTGAAATTTGGCCACAATATTCCATGGTATTTTTATTTTAGGGTCTTTTTCAGAAGGTGTTCGATGAATTATTTCAATGCCTATTTTACCTTCTGGTTCTATTACCTCTGGACAGTTCTCTTTGCTGATTTCCTGTAGAAGAGTATCTAGGCTCCTTTTTTCATCATAATTTTCGGAAAGTCCAATAATCCTCAGGTTATCTCTCCTAGATCTATTTTCCAGATCTGTCATTTTTCCAAGTAGAAATTTCAAAATTTCATGTTTTTTCCCAATTTATCATTTTTTTGGGGTTTGCTTGACTGATTCTTGCTGTCTCAATGAAGCATTAGTTTCTATTTGTTTAGTTCTGATTTTTAATGAATTATTTTCTTCATTAGCTTTTTTACTTCTTTTTGTATATGTCCAATTGAGGTTTTAAATGAGTTATTTTGCTCTATGGAACTTTTTTCCATTTCACTACTTTTTTTTAGTGAATTATTTTCTTTTTCCATTTCACAAATCCTGCTTTCTTGTGAATTCTTTGTCTTTTCCAATTCATAAATCCTACTTTCTAGTGAATTCTTTATCTTTTCCAACCACAAACCTTAGTTTCCTGAACTTTTTTTTATTTTTTTCAATTCACAACTTACAGTGTTTCCCTGCACTTCCTGGGGATTTTTACCTTTTCCAATTCATATTTCAGCAAGCTGTTACTTTCTTGCAAAGCTTCTCTTTCCTTTCCCCATTTTTCTTCTAACTCTCTTTTGGGACTTTTAATGATCTCTTCTAGAAGAGCATTATGTAAAAGGGGACAGGTACCATTTCCCTTTGGGATATTGTCTGGAGACTGTTTGCTATTAGTCTCCTCTGGGTTGAAAACCTGCTCTTTTTCTGTATAGAAGCTATCCATCGTCCTTTTAATTTTTTTACTCATTTTTTAAAGCTTTTTGGGTCTGTCTTCAGAGCAAGGGGGTTACCAGCTTCCTCTGCAAAGCAGGGAAAGATGTAAATAGGTTTCAGGTAGTGAGGTGTGGGAATATTCTGGGCAAAAGTTCCCCCCCCCCCAAATGGAACTAATTTAGCACAGCAGAGCTAGGGAAGTGCCCAGTGGAGAACCCCGCTGTATAGTTTAGTGATTGCCCTAAGGCTAGAAACTAGGCACTTACTTTATCTTGCTTGCTTGCTTGCTTGCTTGATCAGGTAGTGAATGTGTCACTACCCGAGGCCAAAGCCCCCTGTAGGGCTATGGGTATTAGTGGCTGACCAGTGAAGGGCCCTGTTCAGACAGGAAGTGTCTCTGCCTGGAAGCAAATTATACTGCTAAAGTTCTATTGCCCCAGGTCAAGTCCTCCACTGTGCAGATTAGAGGCTGCCCCGGGATGTGCCCTGCTTCCCTGAAGGTTTGCAACTGCCTTAAGGAAAAGCTCTGTACTGCGGATTGGGGCTGCAAGATTGTGCTGCAATCTGTGCTTTCACTTCCAGTTTTGGGTGTACACACTCCTGTCCCGTTCTCTCCCTGCTTGTGCTAATCTTCTCCCTGGCCCCTCAGGACAATCCTTTTCTGACGAAATTCCAGATTTTCTTCGGCTGGTGAGTTGTTGTATTTCTAGTCTTTATGGGTTTTCCCACTTGTGTGCTATTTTTGAGGCTGAATATAATGTTGGTTGTGAGGGTAGGAGAAGTGCTTAGAAAGTCGAGTGTGCCTTCTCCTCCATCTTGGCTCCACCTTTATATGCTTTTCTGAGAAAGTTATGGAGATTAGCTAGGCAAGTTTCCTTTGCCTCTCTTTCAACTATTATAAACAATTTTGGGGAAAAGAATCAAGTATCATATTATGCCAAAATCTTGTACTATAATGATTAGTATACAATTGCTAGGATAAAGGGAAGAAGAAAGTTGGAAGCATGACACTGAAAAAATTAACTAAAATACAGTTTTATCATGCTAAAGGGACATTCCCAAATAGCAAGAGTTCCTCAGTTTTTCAGATAACACTCCTTTCCCCATTATTGAGGATGTACTTCTCCAGGCTTTTTTATTCCAATTTGTGAACTAAAAAGTGTTTCTCTTATAGTGAACATGGCAAGGTATTTGCAGGATTAGACCTGTAGTCAGGATGGATTCAAATCCAGATGCTTCCTAGCTCTGTAACCATGGCTATGTCATTAAAGCTCTCTGAGCTTCACTTTTATTTAAATGAAAAAATTTTAAAAATGAAAACACTAATTATACCCATATCTCGGAATGATTGTAAAACTCTAATCAGTCAATTGACATAAAGCATTTTTCAAACCTCAAATTATTATAGACATGAGGTAGTATTATTCCATAGCATCTTATATCTCACTTATTTTGTGTATGATTACTGAACATTTTTGTGATTATCATTCAATAATTTACATTGTTTCTGATTCTTCATGACCCCATTTGAGATTTTCTTGGCAAAGATACTAGAGTGGTTTGCCATTTTCTTTTGTAATAATTTTACAAATAAGAAAACTGAGGCAAACAGGGTTAAATGACTTGCTCAGGGCCACACAGCCAGTAAGGATCTGAAAATAGATTTGAACTCATGAAGATAAATCTTCTTGACTCCAGGCCAGCACTCTCCACTTGTATTATCTAGATGCCCCACTGAACATTTTGGTGATGGTCAAAAAAAGATAGGCAAAGTAGGAAGGGATTACATTGTGAATGGGCTTAACATGCTAGTCTGTGATAGGAAAGGCTCTGGAAGCCATAAAAAAAAATCTACTTGGTATTCAATATGGTGTTTTATGGATTCTAAGCCTTTTAAAAATATTTTATCTTTATATTTCACAAAGACAGAAAGTTAAAAAGATAGTGATTTGCCCATCAAAATACAATTACCACTAGTTAAAAACAGAATTTGAATCCAGATCTCATAAAACTCTAACTGAACTCTGTTCAGTGTGCTGCCTAATGACACTGAGTTAAACTTAAAGGTATGATCCCCTTTCTATGACCTTGATTAGCACGTTAATCCAGATTTTCTGACATCAATAGTATTTGGGGAACAAAACAAAAGTTCTATTCCTTAATACTTTAAATTCAATAAGGTTATACAACAGTTGCAATCTGTTTCCTCTGTGACCTTCCAAGGCAATTTATTCTTGGCTCAAATTAAAGACTTTACAAAGGGAAGAAGGAAGAACGAAATCTGTAACCACAGATAAGGATGTGTTGCAAAAACACACCTCTATAGATTAAAATAAATACTCTAGAGAAGAAATCAAACAGTGTAATAGGCCTTAAGAAAAAAAATTGCTTTTTCATTTTTGTGAAACAAATTAAGAAGGAAAAAGAGATTCATTTTTGAAAGAATAGAGGAATAAAGCCTCATTAAAATTCTGATTAGTACACCTGTTCTTTAGGAGCTGCCAATCTTTCTTACAAAAAAAAGCCACCATTATGTAGGGCTCAGTACTTGGAATCTATTTGAAAACAATGATGGCAAGGCCAGACATCATTGACAGTTTAAGCAAGCTTAGATCAGTTGTCAAAGTTTCATCTCAAAAAATTTATCAACTAGATATTATCAAGCTCAGAATTCTAGGAAATAAAGGAGTGGACACAGTGGGAAAACAACATAAACTAAAAACTAATGATCTGAACTTCTGGTATGAATTTTATTTAAATTCTGGCTCACTTTTTACCTAGTGATTATGAAGATAACAATGGGAGGTTTAGTATAATTATCCAGACATTTGAGGGAAGTCATTGTAATATTTTATTTTTTTAGAATGATTTAAAAAATGTTCATACCAAAGGAATTTCTTTAAAGAAAGTCATTAATATAGATGTATATTTTATATTTTTTGATGCTTTAAAGATGGAGAAAAGAATAAATAAAAACCCCCTTTAAGAAGCCAGCTCTTAAAAAGATGTTTTTCCCTTTTGCAATAAATCTCAGGTATCCCAAATAAGGGAGGGGGCAGATGAAGATAGGAAGAGATTGTGACATTTTTAATTCCTTTTTAAAACATCATCTCAAAATGGACATCCATAGAAAGCTCAACCTAGACAAAACCCAGAAATCATTGCAAATTTACATATCTATATAGAGAGAGTCTGATTAGCTGGGAAATCTTCCTGCTCCTACCACCTAATGAAACCTCAGAGATGGGCAAGCCTGGGGCCTAGTGTCAGAGTCTTTTACAAATTGCTGTAGTGGGATGAAGGAATTATTTAACCAATGAATCATGTGGCTTCAGGATAGGAAGAAACAAGGGAACCTGAGAATGTCAATGGTTGCTGTATGGAGAGTGCTAAAAGTTCCTGTACTCAGCATTCAAGAAAGAAGAGGAGTAAGTATGTGTTGACAGAACTGGAGGAAGTTTATGTGAAGACATGAAATGCAGGAGCAAACCAAGATCTTCTTATCATTCACTCTAGAGACCAGGCCTAGAAGATTTAGTAAAAATCTAAGCTCTAGAACTTCTTCTCTTAGTCACATGTGTACTGATTGGTGAAGGTGATCACATAACTCACTAAATCTAGCTGATTCTAGTTTCACCAACTTCTACCTTTGCCATTCTCTTTTCATCCTCACTTCTTTCCATTAATCCCTCTCCCCTGTTAACTTTCTAACTTCTGAAACTATAATTAAATAAACCAATACAGTAATTACTGCCAGATTACAAAATCAAAACATCCCTTTCTGATTTTTTTCTGTCACATTAGCATTTTTTTATGTTTGAGAAATGAAAATGGAATTAAACTTGTAGAAATAAGAGCCATTCCTCAATTAACATGATTAAAGGATATGAACAGGTAGTTTTCAGACAAAGTAATCAAAGACATACATGGTAACATAAAATATGGTCTAAAACACTATTGACTGCAGAAATACAAATTTAAAAATCTACCCACTACTATCTCATACCTATCAGATTTGCTAATGTGACAGAAAAAATGTCAAATTTTGGAGGGAATATGGGAAAATTAAATTACTCATGTACTATTGACAAAGTTGTATACTGATTCATCCATTCTGGAGGACAATTTAGAACTATGTCTAAAGGTCTATAAGACCATGCATATGCTTTGATCAAGCAATACCACAACTAGATCTGTGTATATGCATGGGATATAGATTACTAGGTCTGCATCCCAAAGAGGTAAAAAACAAAACAAAAAGTGAAGGGACCTTTGTGTACAAAAATATTTATAGCAGCTTTTTTAGCTATCAAAGAAGAATTGAAAATTGAAGGGATGTCCATCAATTAGGGAATGGCTGAGCAAGTTAGATAATTCTAATGGAATATTATTGTACTTTAACAAATGATAAACAGGATTATCAGAAAAATATGTAGTATCCTACATCAATTGATCCAAAGTGACACGAGGACAACTAGAAGAATATTGTACAAAATAACAGCGATATCTGCCATGAATAACTTGGCTATTCTTAGAAATATAATACAGTTCTGTAGGACATATGATAAAAAATACTTTCCCATCTCTAGAGAAAGAACTGGTAGAAGCTGAATAGCAATCAAAAATATCTTTTCTTAAGATAATGATAAATGTATGAGGGGATGTGGGAAAACTTGGACACTAATACATTGTTGATAGAGTGGTTATGGGATGCATACCCTTTGATCCAGCAGTGTCTCTGTTGGCTCTGTATCCCAAAGTGATCATAAAAATTGAAAAGAACAGACATGTGCAAACATCTTAATGGCAGCTCTTTTTTGTAGTGGAAGAAACTGGAAACTGAGTGGATTACCATCATTTAGGAAATGGCTGAATAAATCATGGGATGTAAATGCTATGTAATATTCTTGTTCTGTAAGAAACTATCAACAGGATGATTTCAGAAAGACTTACATGAACTAATGCTAAGTGAAGTGAATAGAACTAAGGTAACATTGTACACAGCAACAACAAGATTGTATGATGATCGACTGAAGCTTCTTTTCAACAATGAGGCAAACCAAGTCAATTCCAATAGACTCGTGAGAGCCATCTGCATTCAGAAAGAGAACTGTGGGGACTGAATTGATCACAATATAGTATTTTATAGTATTCCCACCTTTTTTTTTTTGTTGTTGTTGTTTGATTGCTTTTTGGGTTTTTTCCATTTTTTTTAATCTGATTTTTCTTGTGCAGCATGATTAATGTGGTAACATGTATAGAAGAAATGTACATGTTGATTTCTCCTGTGCTATGTGGGGAAGGAAGTGGGAGGAAGGAAGGGAATAAAAATTTGGAACCCAAGATTTTGCAAGGATGAATGTTGAAAACTACCTGTCAATATATTTTGAAAAAATTAGTTATTATTTTTTTTAATTTAAGAAATACATTTTATTTGCCTTATTTTTCTTTTTATTTTGTCTGTATTTTCTTTTACAGAATGATCTACATCTAAATGTAGGACCACAAGTCTTTAATATATGTCAAATTGCTCTGCTTCTCAATGTGAATGAAGGGAATTGATTGAAGTGAAGCAGAAAATTTCCAATACAAAATTTTGAGAAAAAATTCAAGATTGTTTTTACATGTAATTGAGAAAACAAAATAGCAAATAAGATAAAAAACAAAATTGTTTTATACCTCACAAAATTAATTTTCTGAGAATAGTTGAATGAAGTTGCTTCTACTGAGAATGTTGTGTAATTTTAATGTATGTAAGATCTCTTAATAAGAAAGAAATTTTAGGACATATTTTCTGCTATTTTGTCCATTACCATATTTTGTTCAACATTTCCCAATTGAAGGACTTCTCATTAGTTAATAGGGTTTTGATTTATAAATATTTTGTGTAATTTTTTGTTGTACAGTTTCTGCCTGGAGTCAGGGAAACGAGTTAATTATGTGACTCTGTGCACCTCCCTTAATCCCATTTGTCTCAGTTTCTTTATGTGTAAAATGAATGGGATAAGAAAATGTTGATAAGAAAACCCCAAAAGACAGTAACTGTATAACAAAAAACTACACAAAATATTTATAAATCAAAACCCCAAATCCCAATATGATGGAACACTATTGTTTGAACAAATTAGGAAAAAGATTATTTCAAAGAAATAAAGGAAGAGATATAGGAAAACAAATGAATTTATACATAGTCAAATGAAAAAACTCAGAAGAATATTTAATATTAATGCTGTTAAAATGAACAATTTTGAAAACATTTATAAACTGAAAAAGAATAAAGTGTGCAAAACTAAAGTTATACAATAAAAATAACAGTATAAAGATAATTTTGTGAGATATAATTGTGACCAATGCAATGACCATCCACGGTGCTAGAGGACTAATAGTGTACTATACTATCCATGTTTTGATAGAGAGGAGAAGCATTCAAATTACAGAATGAAATATATTTTTTGAATTGGATATTGATGGAATTTAACCTATGTTTTACTGTAAGCTATGTCATATAATGCCTACAGATCTGGAAATACAAGTAGTCAAGAAAATCTAAGCTCAAATACTATCTCAGACATTTACTAACTCTATCACCACAGGAAACTCACTTACTTTTTGTTTGCCCTAGTTTCTGAAATTGAAAAATGAGGATAATAATTTGTTTCCAGAGATTGTTGTGACAATCAAATGAAATAATATTTGCGAAGTTCTTAGCCAAAACCTGGAACATAGTTGGTGCTATGATAATGTTAGCTAATATCATCAGTATCATAATCATCTTATTTGTTATAAGGAACTTGATTTAAATTTTCTTTTCAGTGGATTATGAAGTAGGAATGAGAAAAAAATAGATTTCTGCTCATCAAGTAAAACTTTAATACATTTTAAACCCCCTTCTCAAAGAAAGTATATTAGTGTTGCATAAATAATTTTATGCTAATCATCATAAGACAATATTTACAAAGTACTTAGCAAAGTGTCTAATACATAGTTAGATTTCTGCTAACCAAGTAAAACTTTAATACATTTTTAAATCCCTTACCAAAGAAAGTATATCTAGTGTTGCATAAGTAATTTATGCTAATCATCATGAGATATTTGTAAAGTGCTTAGCAAAGTGTATGACATAATATATACTATGTAAATACATGTTTCTTTCCTTTTCCTCTAATCAAGAATGTCCATTTGCCTGTAATTCTGTGTTACAAACTTCTATCTCTCTAGCTTTATATCTGTGTATTTGTCCACCCCTCTATCAATCTATCATGTTTGGTAGATGTCACTGATAAGCCACTGAGTAATATTTTGGTTAATGGGAAAAGTGACCCATGACTGGATAGAAGAGTAAAACTGTAATCAAATGAATTTTTCTTTTATTAGTAACAAAATTCTAGAATTTTTAATTCTAATTAATTTAATTCTCATTAATAATGGCATGAGCACTTAGAAAAAGAAGCAGTGATTATTTAAAGTCCAGCTTGGCTTTATATCAAGTAATATGATACACTTGCCTCAAGCAAATTGAAATTTGGGAAAGACCTTAGCTTACAAAAGCCATGGTCTCCCACTTCATTTGGGCCCATTTCCAATTAGCCAATTACTATATTTTGCCACTAGATCTATATTGTTTCTGAGGAACGAATGAGGCTGGTAACTTTGCATAGTCTTGCTTCACTTAAATCCAGCTTGCAAATCATGATATTACCTTCCTGATGTCATTGGTCCTCTTCAAAAATAAAGGACAAATATCAATTTGGGGGTGATAATACCTGCCCCATGTGGGAAACAACTGACCAGTTCCAGCTGGGCAATGACCCTTCCTTCCTTCCTTCCTTGCTTCCTTCCTTCTTAGCTTCCTTCTTTCTCTCCTTCCTTCCTTCCTTCCTTGCTTCTTTCCCTTCTTCCTTCTTTCCTTCTCTCATTATCTTTCTCTCCTTCTTCTGTCTCCATCCATATAGGAAATGATGCCTTGATTTTGAGTGCTCTGCCCAAAGGAATATAAATTTGATTGTTGAAATCTTGCAAGGTATCTTGGAGTTTATGGACTATATTTCTTTTTTCCTCTTCACTTCTTATTTATTCTATTATTAAAAACACACAAACATGGGACAGCTAGAAGATATAGTAAATAGCACATCACCTATGGAGTTAGGAGTACGTGACCTCAGACACTTAATACTTACTAGCTGTGTGATCCTAGATAAGTCACTTAACCCAAATTTACTCTCAAAAAATTAATTAAAAACAAACAAAAAACTGGGACAAAGATTCTCAGGCAGAAACAAGATGATGGAGAGGACATACATTTCTTTTTGATTTTTTTCTACTATCCTCACACTAATTAACAAATCTATCCTCTGAATTAGCTCTTGACTGGCAGAATCCATAAATATTGGGAGTGTAACAAATTATCAGCAAAAAACAATTTTGAAGATTGACAGAAAATGTCTGTTTCAACCAGGAATGGAGAGAGGTGGGTGAAATGCAAGCAGGCTGAGCACAGACACCAAGCACAGGCAACACAGATCCAGGGCAATGAGCTTGGAGAATCTACAAAGAGGAATTTATGGGGAGGAATCTACAGCAAGGTTGGCTACTCTGCCCTGGTTGCAAGCCAGTAGATCAACAGAGAAGTTATAGAACATAAAACACAAACCAAAAAGGTAAATAGAGAACCGCAAGATGCCAGAATCTCACAGGACCTGGATAGGCCAACCCAGCACTGGGCATGAGTCAGCATTGACTCAGCACAGTCGCAGTCCCTTGTAGAGGAAACTTAGACAACCTCCCTTGCACAAAAAATACATTTCAATTGAAAAAAATGAATAAAAAAGCAAAAAGATCTTTTACCATAAATAATTTTTATGGTGAAAGAGAAGAACAGATTTCATACCCTGAGGAGACTAAACACAGTTCATCTCCAGATGAAGCCTAAAAAGGTAATAAAAATTGGTCTCCATCACACAAAGCTCTCCAAGAAAAAACTATGAAAGCTCTTAAAAGGGAGCAGGAAAAAAATGGTGAAAGGGAATGAGAATTTTACAATAGGATTTGGAAAAGGTAACACAGCAATTATCTGAAGAAAATTCACTACAAAATAGGGAAATGGAAAAAGCATATACCTCCTTAAAAATAGTTTTGATAAAATGGTAAAAGAAAACAACTCCCTGAAAAAATAGAATTTGTGAAAGGGGAAAAAGTTCCATAGAACAAAACAACTCATTTAAAAAATCAATTGAACAAATAAAAAAGAAGTAAAAAGAAAGGCAGATAAAGAAAACAATTCACTAAAAATCAAAACCGAATGAATGGAAATGAATGGCTCAATGAGACATCAAGAATCAGTCAAGCAAAACCAAAAAAAAGAAAAAAATAGAAAAAAATGTAAAATACCTACTTGGGAAAACAACTGGCTTGGAAAATAGATCTAGGAAACACAATCTAAAGATTATTGGACTCCCAGAAAACTTTGATGAAAAAAGGAGTCTAGACACTATTTTACAGGAAATCATCAAAGAGAACTGCCCAGATGTCATAGAATCAGAAGGTAAAATAGTTATTGAAAGAATTCACCATACCTACTGAAAGAGACCTCAAAATTAAAACTCCAAGGAATGTTGTGGCTAAATTTCAGAAATATTAGACCAAAGGAAAAATATTACAAGCAGCCAGAAAAAAATTTCAAATACTGAGAAACCCCAATAAGAATTACACAAGACTTAACAACATCCACCTTAAAGGCTGGAAGGGCACAGAATCTGATATTGTGAAAGGGAAAGAAACTTAGCATGCAGCTAGGAATAAACTGCCCCACTAACATGAGCATTTTTTTTCAGGGAAGAAGATGGATATTCAATGAAACATGTGAATTACATTTATTTCTGATAAAAAGACCAGAGTTAAGCAAAAAAAGAAAAAAAAATACCTCCAAATACAGAACTGAAGAGAAGCAGAAAAAAGTAAAAAGGAAAGAATTCTTGAAAACTGTATTTCTGTTATAGAGAGTGCATGTACAATTTAATTTTATTGTTATAAAAAGAACTAGAGGTGGAAAGCGGATTGTACCAGAAAAAGGGGAAAGTGGAGGTAAAATGAGGGAAATTACATCTCAGGAAGAGGCAAAGAAATCCTGTTATAATTGGGGGAAAGAAAGGAGGGTGACAAGTAGGGTGTTAAACTTTCATCAGATTTGGCTCAAAGATAAAATATTAGACATATTTGGTTTTACAGAGAAACTTCTTCTCTCTTTATAGAAACTTCTCACTTCATAGAACCTTGGGTAGTGAAAGGCCATAAGGGAAGGGATAGACTAAATAGAACAGAAAACAGAAATAGTAGGGGAAAGGTATAAAAAAGGGGGAGGAACTCTAAAGGGTAAGGACTGCTTGAGGCAAGTAGGGCTTATAAGTAAAAGACTGAGGAGGAGGGAAAAGGGAAAAGGAAGGAGAAAAGTATAATTGGGGTTAATAAGATGGCAAGAAATACAGAATTGGTAGTTTTAACCATAAATGTCAATGGGGTGAACTTTCCGATAAAGTGTAAGCAGATAGGAGACTGGATTAAAAGTTAGAATCCTACAATGTGTTGTTTACAAAAAACACATTTAAAGCAGAGCTATACATACAGAGTAAAGGTAAAAGGCTGGAGCAAAATCTATTATGCTTCAGGTAGAGTAAAAAAAGCAGGGATAAACTGATCTAATTAAAAGAGATAAGGAAGAAAACTATATCTTACTAAAGGGTACTATAAATAATGAAGCAATATCAATATTAAGCACATATGCACCAAGTGGTATAGCATCTAAATTTCTAAAGGAAAAGTTTAGAGAGTTGCAAGAAGAAATAGACAGCAAAACTATAATATTGGTAGATCTCAACCTTGCTCTCTCAGAACTAGATGAATTAAACCATAAAACAAATAAGAAAGAAGTTAAAGAGATAAATAAAATATTAGAAAAACTAGATATGATAGATTTTTGGAGAAAATTGAATGGAGACAGAAAGGAGTACAGTTTCTTCTTGGCATTTCATGGAATCTATACAAAAATTGACTAAATATTAGGATATAAAGATCTCAAAATCAAATGCAGAAAGGCAGAAACAGTAAATGCATTTTTTCCTGACCACAATGCAATAAAAATTACATTCAATAAAAGACCAGGGGAAAATAGACCAAAAAGTAACTGGAAACTAAATAATCTCATCCTAAAGAATGAATGTGTGAAACAGCAAATCATTGTCACAATTAATAATTTCATCCAAGAGAATGACAATAATGACACAACATACCAAAATTTGTGGGATGCAGCCAAAGCAGTAATAAGGGGATATTTTTATATCTCTATATGCTTACTAACATAAAATTGAGAAAGAGAAGATCAATGAATTGGGCTTGCAACTAAAAAAGCTAGAAAAAGAACAAATTAAAAACCCCAATCAAATACCAAACTTGAAATTCTAAAAATAAAAGATAAACAAAATTGACGGTTAAAAAAAAACTATTGAATTAATAAATAAAACTAAGAGTTGGTTTTGTGAAAAGACCAACAAAATAGATAAATCTTTAGTTAATTGGATTAGAAAAAGGAATGTGGAAAATACACCAAAAAAGTAGTCTCAAAAAAGGAAAAGGGAAAACTTTCCAAGAATGAAGAGGAAATTATAGCAATAATTAGGAATTATTTTGCCCAACTTTATGCCAATAAATTTGATAACCTAAGTGAAATGAAGGAATACCTACAAAATTTTAGACTGCACAGATTAACAGAAGAGGAAATAAGTTACTTAAATACTTTCAGAAAATTTTAGAAAAAGAAATAGAACATCTATTAATCAACTTCCTAAGAAAAAAATCCCCAAGACCAGATCGATTTACCTGAGAATTCTACCAAACATTTAAAGAACAATTAAGTCCAATACTATATAAACTTGTGGATGGAGCCAAGATGGTGGAGAGGACACACTCATCTATCTAAGCTCTCCTTTACCATCAGGCTACTTTTTTATGAATCCTTGGAACTAATGCTTGACTATCAAAACCTACAAATATTGGAAATACAACACATTACCAATAGAAGATAATCTCAAAGGTCTGTTTTTACTCACAGGTGGGGACAGCTAAGACAGGTCTAGCATCAGGCAAGTAAGTAGTGAAAGCATGGAAAACCTCTTACACTGAGCAGATTGGAGGGGTGTGGGGTGTGGCCTCAGCCAGCGAAAAATTTCCAGGGAGAACTTTACCACAGTGTTGGCTACTCTACTTTGGCAGCAAGCCAGTAGATCAGTAGAGAAGCTATAAACAGAGGGGGTAAGTCTATGACCCCCAAAAGGTAGAATCTCTTTGGACCTGGTCACACGCACCCAGCAGAAAGAGAGAGAGAGAGACTCTGCATGATCTCAGTGTACAATCACTGATCCCAGCACAGACCCTGACCACAGTGCAGATGCTAATCTCAGTGTTGATACTGACCCCAGTACAGCCATTGCTCTCCCATTGCTGCTTCATTGCTACTTCCTGTTGCCTGTGGAGGAAGCTTGGTAACCCCACACTGCCCTAAAGGCAGAATGCAGTTGCTTTTTTCCCCTCCAAAATGAGTAAAAAGGCAAAGCAGGCTCTAAAAATAGATAGTTTAAAGTGAAAGAGAGCAGACTTCAAATCCTGATGAGACTAAAAGCAGATTATCTCCAGATGAAGCCCCAAATGTGATATAACCTGGTCCCTAACACACGAGGCTCTCATAGAAGAAATTTTAAAAAAGGCTTTTAAAAAAGAGCTAGAAGAAAAATGGGGAAAGGAAAGGGAAGTTTTACAAGAGGGTTTGGATAAGTTATATTAACCATTAAAAGGTAGAGTGAATAAAGAAATCAACTTCCTGAAAAACAGAATTAGTGAATTGGAAAAAGAAAATAGCTCCCTAAAAATAAAATTGGCAAAATGGAAAAACAGTCCATAGAACAAAACAACTCATTTAAAAACTCAATTGAACAATTACCAAAAAAACAAACCAAACAAAAAAAACCTACAAAGTAAATTAAGAAAAACATTTATTAAAAATCAGAATTGAACAATTATAAATGAATGACTTGAGGAGACACCAAGACTCAGTCAACAAAACCAAAAAAAAATTAAAAATGGAAAAAGATTGTTAAAGACATACTTGGGGGAAAAAACAGACCTGGAAAATAGATCTAAGAGAAATAATCTAAGGATTATTGGGCTTCCTGAAAATTATGAAGAAAAAAGAGCCTATACACTTGAATAAGAAATACCTTTTTATTAGTGAATTCATTTCAAATCATTTCAAGAACGTGACTCTCTCCATGAGAACTTAGCCTTTCTTTAACCCTATGAGACTGGGAATATGCCAGTGAGGGTTGGCCCCCTCCCTGACATCTACATTTATTAAGTAATATCTTGGAAGCCCATCTGGCATTTCCTTCTCCTATACCTAACTTTCTATATGTAAGCAAGTTAGTTCTGTGCCTTCTTTGTTTTTAAGCCCTATAAATTCAGTCCTGTTTTAATTTTCATTGGGCTTTACCCATGGAGATATTATTCTGCCTGGGATAAGACTTTTCCCAGTCAAGTTTGAAGGCTGCAACTGGAACCCCCAGCCACTTTCCAGTGCTCCTTAGATCGGTGATGTATTCTCTGTCTCTCTCTTCTATATTAATTGTAGTTTTCCTTATTCTTTGTCTTTTATGTATTATTTACTGTATTGGTTGTTATTGTAGGTAATCTATTCCATGTATTGTATAATTAAATTTTACTTTCACTTTAATTGAGTTAAAAAGTGTCATTTATAGGAGCAAATCCGAACCTATCTTTAATTAACATAACAACACTATTTTCAGGAAATCATCAAAGAGAACTGCCCAGATATTATAGAAACAGAAGGTAAAATACATATTCAAGGAATTCATCGATTACCTACTGAAAGAGATCCCAAAATCAAAACTCCAAGAAATATAGTGACTAAATTCCAGAACTATCAGAGCAATGAAAAAACATTACAAGCAACTAGGAAAAAAAATTCAAATACAGAGGCACCACAATAAGGATTACTCAGGATCTAGTAGCATCTGCATTAAAGGACAGAAGGGCTTGGATTCTGAATCCAAGGCTAATGAACTTGGTATGCAGCAAAGAATAATTTACCCAGCCAAACTGAGCATTTTCTTCCAGGGAAGAAGATGGATATTCAATTAAATAGGTGAATTTCATCTATTTCTGATGAAAAAACCAGAACTAAGCAAAAAAGTTTGACCTCCAAATATAGGACTCAAGAGAAACATAAAAAAGTAAAAAAGAAAACTTGGGAATTATATTTCTGTTATGAGTATACATAAAGAGTACAAGAATAATTTGATTTTACTATTATAATATAAAAAAAAGAATCTAGAGGTAGAAAGGAAATTGTACCAGGAAAAAAGAAAAATGGAAGTAAATAGAGGGAAACTACATCTCACAAATAGGCAAAGGAAACCTATTATATCTGAGGGAAAGAAGGGAAAGGGATGAACATATTGTGAATCTTATTCTCATCAGAATTGCTTCAAAGAGAAAATATTAGACATATTTGATTTACAGAGAGACTTCTCCCACCTCATTGAAAAGTGGGAGGGGAAAGCAAAAAAGGAAGGAGTTGGATAAATAGAAGAAAATACAGAAATTGTAAGGGAAAGATTTAAGAAAAAGGGAGGGACTCTAAGGGAGAGGTAGTAATCCTAAAGAGGGAGGGCTGTGTGAGGCAAGTGGTACTCACAAGTTTAATACTGGGGAGGGCATAAGGGGGAAAGTAAAGACCAAAGCATAATTTGGGGTTAACAAGATGACAGGAAATACAGAATTAATAATTTTAACCATAAATATGAATAGGGTAAACTCCCCCATAAAGTGGAGGTGGATAGAAGACTGGATTAAAAGTCAGAATCCTACAATATGTTGTTTTTAGGAAACACATTTGAAGTAAGGCGATACATACAGAGTAAAGGTAAAAGGGTGGAACAGAATCTACTATGCTTCAGGTGAAGTAAAAAAACAGTGGTAGTCATCCTGATCTCAGATCAAGTGAAAGCAAAAATTGATCAAATTAAAAGAGATAAGGAAGGCCACTATATCTTGCTAAAGGGTAGCATAGATGATGAAAGAATATCAATAATAAACATATATGCAATAGACAATAAAACTATAATAGTGGGAGATCTCAACCTTGTACTCTTAGAACAGATAAATTAAACCACAAAATGAATAAGAAAGAAGTTAAAAAGGTAAATAGAATACTAGAAAATTAGGTGTGATAGAATTTTGAAGAAAACTAAATGGAGACAGAAAGGAGTACACTTTCTTTTCAGCAATTCATGGAATTGATACAAAAATTGACCATATATTAGAACACAAAGACCTTAAATTCAAATGCAGAAAGGCAGAAACAATAAATGCATCCTTTCTAGATCATTATGCAAGAAAAATTACATTCAATATAAAGCAAGGGGAAAATATAACAAAAAGTAATTGGAAACTAAATAATTTCATCTTAAAGAATGATTGGGTGAAAAAGCAAATCATAAACATCATTAATGGTTTCATCCAAGAGAATGACAATAATGAGACAACAAACCAAAATATGTGGGATGCAGCCAAAGATTTAATAAGGAGAAATTTTATATTCTAGAGGCCTACTTGCACAAAATAGAGAAATAGAAAATAAGTGAATTAGATTTGCAACTAAAAAAGCTAGAAAAAGAGCAAATTAAAAACCTCCAATCAAGCACTAAATTTGAAATTCTAAAAATAAAAAAAGAGATTAATAAAATTGAAAGTAAAAAAAATAACTATTGGATTAATAAACAAAACTAAGAGTTGATTTTATGAAAAAAATAACAAAGTAGATAAACCCTTGGTAAATTTGATTAGAAAAAAGGAAAGAGGAAAATCAAATTGTTAGCCTTAAAAATAAAAAAGGGAGAACTTGCTACTAATAAAGAGGACATTAGAGCAATAATAAGGAGTTACTTTGTCCAATTTTATGCTAATAAATTTGATAATCTAAGTGAAATAGATGACTGCCTTCAAAAACATAGGCTGCCCAGATTAATAGAGGAAGAAGTAACTGGGTTAAATAGTCCCATTTTAGAAAAAGAAATAGAACAAGCTATTAATTAACTCCCTAAGAAAAAAATCCCTAGAATCAGATTGATTTTCATGTAAATTCTACCAAACATTTATAGAACAATTAACTTCAATGCTATATAAGCTATTTGAAAAATACGGATTGAAGGAGTCTTACAAAATTCCTTTTACAATATTGGCATGGTACTGATATCTAAATCAGGTAGGTTGAAAATTAATATTGATGCAAAAATCTTAAATAAAATATTAGCAAAAAGATTACAGAAAATCATCCCCAGGATAGTACACCATGACCAAGTAGGATTTATAACAGGAATGCTGGTTCAATATTAGGAAAACTATTAGCATAATTGACTATATCAAGAACCAAATTAATAAAAAACATATGATTATTTCAATATATGCAGAAAAAGCATTTGATAAAATCCAACATCCATTCCTATTAAAAAAAAAATTGAGAGTATAAAAATAAATGGACTTTTCCTTAAAATGGTCAGTAGCTTTTATTTAAAACCACCAGTAAGCATCATATGTAATGGGGATAAACTGGAATCATTGCCAATAAGATCAGGAATGAAACAAGGTTGCCCACTATCACCATAGCTATTCAATATTGCATTAGAAATGCTAGTTTTGACAATGAGATAAAAAGAAATTAAAGGAATTAGAGTACCTAATGAGGAAACCAAATTATCACTATTTGCTGATGATAGGATAGTATACTTAGAGAACCCCAGAGATTCTACTAAAAAGCTATTAGAAACAATCCACAAAAGAGGAAGGAATTTATGACCAAAGAAGAACTAGAGATCCTTATTGATCACAAAATAAAAAATTTGATTATTTCCAATTGAAAAAAAATTTATACAAACAAAAGTAATGCAGACTAGATCAGAAAGGAAACAATAAACTGGGAAAATATTTTTGCAGTGAAAGGTTCTGATAGTGGCCTCATTTCCAAAATATATAGAGAATTGACTCTAATTTATAAGAAATCACGTCATTCTCCAATTGATAAATGGTCAAATGATATGAACAGACAATTCTTAGATGAAGAAATTGAAACTATTTCTAGCCATATGAAAAGATGCTCCAAGTCATTATTAATCAGAGAAATGCAAATTAAGACAACTCTGAGATACAATTACACACCTGTCAGATTGGCTAGAATGACAGGGAAAGATAATGTGGAATGTTGGAGGGGATGTGGGAAAACAGGGACACTAATACATTGTTGGTGGAATTGTGAATACATCCACCTATTCTGGAGAGCCATTTGGAACTATGCTCAAAAAGTTATCAAACTTTAACCCAGCAGTGTTACTATGGAGTTTATATCCCAAAGAGATTTTAAAGAAGGGAAAGGGACCCACATGCACAAGAATGTTTGTGGCAGCCCTCTTTGTAGTGGCCAGAAACTGGAAACTGAGTGGATGCTCATCAATTGGAGAATAGCTGAATAAATTGTGGTATATGAATATTATGGAATATTATTGTTCTGTAAGAAATGGCCAGCAGGAGGATCTCAGAAAGGCCTGGAGAGATTTACATGATCTGATGCTGAGTGAAATGAGCAGGACCAGGAGATCATTATATACTTCAGCAACAATACTATATGATGAACAATTCTGATGGATGTGGTCCTCTTCAACAATGAGATGAACCAAATCAGTTCCAATAGAACAGTAAGGAATTGAACCAACTATACCCAGTAAAAGAACTCTGGGAGATAAGTATGAACCACTACATAGAATTCCCAATTCCTCTATTTTTGTCTGCCTGCATTTCTGATTTCCTTCACAGGTTAATTGTACACTATTCAAAGTCTGATTCTTTTTGTACAGCAAAGTAACTGTATGTATATATATATATATATATATATATATATATATATATATTTAACTTATACTTTGACATATTTAACATGTATTGGTCAACCTGTCATCTGGGGAAGTGGATGGGGGGAAGGAGGAGAAAAATTGGAACAAAAAATTTGGCAATTGTCAATGCTGAAAAATTACCCATGCATATATATTGTAAATAAAAAGCTATAATAAAAAAGAAATAATCCACAAATTTAGCAAAGTTGCAGGACACATAATAAATCCTAAAAAATGATCACCATTTTTGTACATCATTAATCAACAGCAAGAAATACAAAGAGAAATTCCATTTACAATAACTGCTGATAGTATAAAATATTTGGGAATCTATCTGCCAAGGGAAAATCAGGAACTATATGAGAAAAAGTACAAAACATTTACCACACAAATAAAGTCACATCTAAACAACTGGAAAAATATTAAGTGCTCTTGGATAGGTCGAACAAATATAATAAAGATGACGATACTCCCTAAACTAATTTATTTATTTAGTGCTATAGCAATCAGACTTCCAAGAAACTATTTCAATGACCTCGAAAAAATAATAACAAAATTCATGTGGAAGAAGAAAAGGTCAAGTATTTCAAGGGAACTAATGAAAAAAAAAAAAAAGCGAATGAAAGTGGCCTAGCTGTACCTGATCTAAAACTATATTACAAAGCAGTGGTCACCAAAACCATTTGGTATTGTCTAAGAAATACAGTAGCTGATCAGTGGAATAGGTTAGGTTCACAGGACAAAACAGTCAATAACTATAGCAATCTAGTGTTTGACAAACCCCAAAACCCCAGCTTTTAGGATAAGAATTCACTGTTTGACAAAAACTACTGGGAAAATTTGAAATTCGTATGGCACAACCTAGGCTTTGACTCACACTTAACACCATACACCAAGACAAGATCAAAATGTGTTCATGATCTAGGCATAAAGAATGAAATAATAAATAAATCAGAAGAACACAGGATAGTTTACCTCTCAGACTTGTGGAGGAGGAGGGATTTGTAACCAAAGATGAACCAAAGGCCATTATTGATCACAAAACAGGAAATTTCTATTATATTAAGTTAAAAAGCTTTTGTACAAACAAAACTAATACAGATGAGATTAGAAGGGAAACAATAAACTGGGAAAATATTTTTACAGTTAAAGGTGCTGATAAAGGCCTCGTTTCCAAAATATAGAGAGAATTGACTAAAATTTATAAGAAACCATGTCATTCTCCAGTGATAAATGGTCAAAGGATTTTAACAGACAATATTCAGGTGAAAAAATTGAAACTATATCTAGAAATATGAAAAGGCATTCCAAATCATTATTGATCAGAGAAATGCAAATTAAGACAACTCTGAGATATAACTACATACCTGTCAGATTGGCTAAGATAACAGGAAAAGATTGTGACAAATTTTGGAGGGGATGTGGGAAAACTGGGACACTGATGCATTGTTGGTGGATTTGTGAATGGATCCAACCCTTCAGGAGGGCAATTTGCAACTATATTCAAAGTTATCAAACTGTGCATACTCTTTTATGCAGTAGTTTTACTACTTTATATCCCAAAAAGATATTGAAGAAGAGAAAGGGATCTGTATGTGTAAAAATATTTGTGAGAGACCTTTTCGTACTGGTTAGAAACTGGAAATTGAATGGATGCCTATCAATTGGAGAATGGCTGAATAAATTATGGTATATGAATGCTATGGAATATTATTGTTTTATAAGAAAGTACAAATGGGATGATTTCAGAGAGGCCTGGAGAGATTTACATGAACTAATGCTAAGTGAAATGAAGAGAACTGGGACATTATTATACATGGCAGCATCAAGACTATACAATGATCAATTATGATGGACATTTCTCTCTTCAACAATGAGATGATTCAAATCAATTTCAATTGTTCAGTATTGAAGAGAGACATGTACACCCAGAGAGAGGATTGTAGGACCTGAGTGTGGATCACAGTATAGCATTTTCACTTATTCTGTTGTTTGCTTACATTTTTGTTTTCTTTCTCAGTTTTTTTTCCTTCTTGTTCTGATTTTTCTTGTGCAGCAAGATAACTGTATAAATATGTATACATATATTGGATTTAACATATATTTTAACATATTTAACATGTAATGGACTACCTGCCATCTAGAGAACGGGGTGAGGGAAAGGAGGGGGAAATTTGTAACAGAAGATTTTGCAAGGATCAGTGTCAAAAAATTACCCCTGCCTTTGTTTTGTAAATAAAAAGATTTAATAAAAAATAAAAATAATAAATTGTAATATTTACAGACTTGAGAAAAAACAGGGACACAAGTTTTTTGCCTAATGTACTTTCATTTAGGATTCCTTGGCTATTCCTTGTATTCCTTGTACCCATACTATTCTGGCATTTACTGATTGGAAAACAATAGGTTCCATCCCAAGTCCCACTTTTTCATTTTGGGGCATTTGCTAATTCAGAGTGGGTGAAAATAACAATTGGTTCTGTTTTAGACAGAATGAAACAATCACAGAAACTGAGGCATAGGATAGAAGTTAATATCTTTAGTCATTCTGATCTACATCTTTATATTGTATTAAGATAGCTCTGGAAGAGAGAGGAAAATTGATGACTTTTACACAATCCTGCTTTACTTAAACCTATCACCACCTTCCTGATATCATTGGTCTTCTTCAAGAATGAAGGACAACCAGAAAGGAGCAATTCATCTTTCTCTGTCTCTGTGTCTGCCTGTCTCTGTGTCTCTACTCTTCTCTCTGTGTCTCTGTCAGTCTGTCTCTCTGTGTCTCTCTTTGTATCTTTCTGTTATTCTGTCTCTCTCTCTGACACAAATGTTATTTATATGATTGGAATTTTCAATTGTGATAGTTCCATCTGTAACAGTTATTTCATTGGTAGATAAATCAAGCCACAAAAATAACATACAGTTCCACCTTTTGTCTGTTGTTTAGGATCATTGCTCCATCCATCCCAACAACTGGCTCTTTCCTTACTTAATCTTCTTTTTTCATATTTACTTTCACAACACCTTTGCAAATGTTCATTCTTTTTGTTTTATCCATTAATGTATTTCTAGTCTCTAAACTGTGAATGTTAGCATTCCAAACATTAATGGCAAGGGCAAATGACATGTTTAATTTATGATAATATAACAATTCTTGGCTTTATATTCTCTATGGATATTTTTAAAAATCTAAGTTCATAAATGAGATTCTTATGCACTCAAATGAAGGTCTTTCTTTTATTCTTCTCTATATTCTTTGTGTTTTGTTGTAAACATTTCAATCTTGAGACCATTGTTTGTTTTGATTTATTGTTCTCTTTATTATATTCCACTTTTTAGCAGAGTGAGGACTTTGACAAATATTTGGATAGTTGAAGTTACTCATTATTACTTTGCATTCTTCTAAGCCTTCCATATGATCTGCTTTTCAAACGCATCATTCATTTCTCCTTCCATCCAAATGACCTGTAGTTTATATTCCAAATATGATATGAATTTTTTTCCTTCATTGATTTTTCAAATATACTCTCCTCACTCTTTAGGTTCATGCATTTCCTTCATTATTCTTTTGGGTTTTCAAAATTTGATCATTCTCATTTTGTTGAAGAAATATTAATTGAAAACTAGTCAAAATTATCTTTTTTTTTCCTTTTAGTACAGCTTCAGTTCTGATCTTTTTACTTTTCTGCAGCATTTTCTCTAAACTGACTCAAAATATGGAATTCAGGATAAAATTAGGTTAGAGGGTGATTATATAGTTTTTGGCCATCTGTATCTATTTAGATCCATATTTTAGATATGTATACTTAAATAAATTATACAGTTGGGAAAGAAATAAAAATTTAGCTTAGACATTTTATTACAGTTATGTCTCAGGTTTTATATGAGTACTTGATCTCCATTTAGAAATACAGGATAAAAATTAAACCTTTATATTAAATTGCAACAGAAGAATGCAAACTGTTTTTCTGAACAATGTGTAGGCTTTAAGATAAGACATTATTTTTTGTTTGAACTTCATGGTCATTAAATTTGAAGTATCTATTTAACTTAACTGTTGGAATTATTATGCTTTACTTTGACTCTGTCTAAAGACCTATGAATCAAATATTAGAATTTGTAAAGAAAAGCTTCTATCACTCCAAAAGCTCAAATGCATTGCTGTGAAAATAATTGAAAAATTCTATATTTTCTTTTAGTCATGTATTTGCTGAGGTATATTGTTTCACTTCCCAAATCAATTTATGCCAACAGAATGCTGCGTTCTTACAAGCAAAGTGAAGTGGAATTAAAGAAGCAATTATTCAGATAATCCAAGCCAATATTTCCACCTGCTGACATAAGTAAACATGTTTTATACTCAGAATTAACTGAATAAATTGGTGCCACTTCACCTGGTATATTAATAACTATTAAACAGACACACTAGGGCTATGATCATTGGACATACATATTTGATTCAGCTGACATGGTTTTTTTTTTATTTTCAATAATTTAACTAATTTGAAGCTGATAGATGATCAGGAAATATATATTTATTAAGAGCTTTCTATGCACTGTGCTAAATAATTTACAAATACTATCATCTCATTTGAGATTCATGACAACCTTTGGCATTTGGTTGCTACTATTTTCCCCATTTTACAGTTGAGGAAACTAAGTCAGAAAGAGTTACGTGATTCACCTAAGACAGCCGAAAAGTATCTAAAATAATATCTGAACTCAGATATTCTCAATTCAAAGGCTTCTTTTGCTTACTTGTATAGTAGATAATCTTATTGGTTAGATGGATCAGGGATAGAGGATTGGCCCTGCAGTCAGAAGGTTCTCATTCAAATCCATCTTCAGATTGTACTGGCTATGTGACACTAACTATTTAACCTCTTTTGTTTTAAGTTCTCCATTCATAAAATGGGGATCATGGAGGCAAAAATTGCAAAGCACTCTAGAATCTTTGTCAAGAAAATCTTATAGGCATGGACTCAAGATAACAAGACCCATGTAAAGGGCAGGAACTCTTGTATGATTGTTTTAATCCTACAACAAGGTGTTAATTCAGTGGAATTGATGACAATGGTTATCTAGTTTAGCATGTGAGTTCTCTAGTTCAATATGATTGATTTAATCTTACAACAAATAATGGTACCCTAGTGATATAATGATTGGTTTATACCCAGTATACTGTAATGATGTAATTGTAATAGAGCATATAAACTGGGGACAGACTCAGCCAGAGACAGACTTCAAGTTCTTTTATACATTCATACCTTCATAATGGCTTTCCTACATTCCACCACTGAAACTAAGACCCATTCTGGAGGGCCTCCGGAAAGCTAGCCAAAGCCCCAGGCAAGGAGACAGACTGTGAAGGATCAATAAAGACTTTTGGACTTTATCACTGGCTTTTCTCCTGGTAATTATTCTGCTGAAAGGAAGGCTCATTCCAAGACCTCTAGAAAGCTAACCAGAACATTACAGAGCTCCTCCTAGTGTCCTTCAGATCAACACCAGGTCAAAGATTTGAATTGCTTTCGGAATGACAGAACCCCTAAATATTTGGAGTGTAACAACTTTCTAGAAGCATATACTTTGGAAGAACTTCATAAAAGGTCTGTTTCAATCAAGCAGAGGGGAAGGTGGCTGAGCCCAGAAGCAGTGCAGGAAGCCAAAGCATTGCATCATCCCACACTAGAGAATCTACTGGAAGGCTCTTAGGTTACTCTATCCTTTCTACAAGCCAGTGAATCAGCTGCTTAGCTGTGAGACAGCCAAAGCAAATACAAAAGGCATATGGAGAGTCACTGAAACTCAAAATTATGTGGGACCTAGCCACACCTAGGCAGCATCATTAGCCCCAGGGCAAACTAAAGTGGCTGTTGTCTTAAGATCAGACTTCAACTTTAAAAAAAATAGCAAAAAAGGAAAAATAACTCTGGCCGTAGATAGCTTTTATGGAGAAAGTAAAGAACAGATCTCAAATCCTGAGGATCCTAAAGGCAAATCATCTCTAGATGAAGCTCCAAGGGTCCCCATTTCAGAAGGTTCTCTTGGAAGAATTAAAAAAAAAAAAGGATCATAAAAGAGAGTTAGAAAAAAATGGGGAAAGGAAATGAGAACTTTGCAAAAGAGTTTGGACAAGTAAAAACAGAAATTATCTGAAAAAAAATCCTTAAAATAGATCTGATGAAACAGAAAAAGTATCTAACTCCTTACAAAAAGATATGAAAAAGAAACCAATTCATTAAAAAACAGAATTTGTGAAATGGAAAAAAAATGCAATGAACAATACACCTCATATAAAAGTTCAATTGGCCAAATGCAAAAAGAGATTTTAAAAAAGCTAAATGAAGAAAATATTAGAATTAGAAAGAATTAGAATTAGAATTAGAAGAACTAAAAATTAGAATTGAAGAAATGGAAGTTAATGATTCAATAAGACCTCAAGAATCAGTCAAGCAACACCCCCCCCAAAAAAAAAATGAAAAAAACATTAGAAGAAAATGTAAAATACTTCAATGGAAAAACAACAGACTTGGAAAATAGAATGAGGAGAGCCAACCTAAGCATTATTGGTCTTCCTGAAAAACATGATGCAAAAAAGAGTCTAGACATCATCTTTCAGGAATTCATCAAGGAAAACTGCCCTGATGTTCTAGAAACATGGGGCAAAATAGTCATTGAAAGAATTAATTGATCATCTCTTGAAAGAGACCTCCAAAGTAAAAACCCCAAGGAACCTCATAGCTAAATTTCAGAATTGTCAAATCAAGGTGAAAAATTTGCAAGTGGCCAGAAGGAAACAATTCAAATATCAAGGAGTTACAATCAGGATTATTCACAATTTAGCAGGTTCCACTTTAAAGGATCAAAGGGCATGGAATCTGATATTCCAAAAGACAAAGGAACTCTGAATGCAGTCCGGAATCAAGTATCTTAGCAAAATTGTGCATTATCAGAGGAAAAGATTGACATTCAATGAAACAGGGTGAAATTCATTTATTTCTGATGAAAAGACCAGAACTGAATAGAAAATTTGGTCTTCAAATTTCAAATACAGAACTTAAGAGAAGGATAAAAAAATGAAATGCCTATATAAGAAGACGACATGTTTAACTTGAGATCTATACCACTGTTATGGTTATACTGAGAGGGTGCAGATATAATTTAATTTCATTGTGACGATATAAAAAAACAACTTAGAGGAGAAAAGGTGATTCTACTGGAAGAAGGGGAAAATGGAGTTAAAATGGAATAAATTATATCTCATGAAGAGTTAAAAAAGAACTATCACAACTGAGGGAAAGAAGGGAGGGAAATGAGCATTGTGTAAACCTTATTTTCACCTGATGTGGCTCAAAGAGAGAATATTAGACCTATTTAGCCAACAAAGAAACTTTTCTCACCCTATAAGTAAGTAAGAGAAGAAAGGGAAAAGGAAGGAATAGGCTAAAAAAGGCAGAATAGAAGTAGAAAGGGCAAGGGATAAGAAAAGAGGATGTGGTGTAAAAGGGAAGAGCTTTTTGAGGGATGCTCTTGGAAGCAAAGTACTGGGAATGAGGGAAAGGGGAAAGGAAAGGGAGAAGTACAATTTGGGGAAAATAAGATGGGGAAATGTAGAATTAGTAATTTAACTGTGAATGTGAATGTGATGAACTCTCCCATAAAATGGAAGCAGATATCAGCCTGGATTAAAACTCAGCGTCCTACAATATATTATTTACAAGAAACACATTTAAAACTTACTGTTACATTCAGAGTAAAGGCAAAAGGCTGGAGCCGAATCTACTATGCTTTGCTGAATAAAAAAAAGCAGGTATAGCAATCTTGATCTCAGATCAAGCAAAAACAAAAATATGCGTAATTTAAGGAGATAAGGAAGGAAAGTACATCCTACTAAAAAGTAGCATAGATAATGAAGTAATATCAATACTTAAATATATATGCACCAAGTGCTATATCATACAAATTCCTACAAATTAAGAAAATGTTTAAAAAGCTATAAGAAAAAATAGATATCAGAATTATACTAGGGGGATGTCAGCCTTGCTCTCCCAGAACTAGATAAAGCAAACCACAAATAAATAAGAAAAAAAGTTAAGAAGATAAATAGAATTCTAGAAAAGTTAGGTATGCTAGACCTTTGGAGAAAATTGAATGGTTACAGAAAGGAATACACTTTGTTCTTGGCAATACATGGAACCTATTCAAAAATTGACGATGTATTAAGGCATAAAAACCTCAAGAAAGTCCTATAAATGGGATCTTGAAGTGTTGGATACAACTAAAAAAGCAAAAGCAACATAATATCCTAGTATATCACACTGAAGGAAAGATATTAATCTACCTTGGTGAAGAGAATTTCTTGTTGGGAATTCTTCATGCCAATGACATCATAGATCTTGATTCCCTCATCCCAAAAATGAGATTGACCATCACAGGAAGTTAACTTATTTGCTTGCTAAGTATAGACTTTGAACATATGATAGTCTGCTGATTTGGGTTGGATTTTTGTGTTTTTGTTTTGTTTTGCTTTCTTTTGCCTGCATGTGTTTTTTCATTGTTATGGAGGTAATTCTGGTGTGGAAAAAAATCTTCCAATGATGCAGATTAACCACCAATTTTTAATTTAAAGACTTAAGAATTGATCGAAGTATGTGGCTAATGCATGGTCACACAGTTAGTGTGGTTCAGAAACAGCTCTCAAAACTGTCTTACTGACACTATTCTTCTCCCATTTCTTTTTCTAATATGCCAAAAGCTTCTTGCTTGGAAAACAAATGAAAAAAAATTGGTAATCCAATTATTTCGTCAGATTCATGGAATAATTATCATGTATATATGTCAATTCACACTTTGTAAATATATCCATTTTGTAATCTCTCCTAGAATCAATGATAACATAATATGCTCCTATCACATTATTTCCGAATTTTGGTGAACATTTTAAGTATATTTCATTTTTAGGCAGATGAATCAATTCATATTTATATTTTTGTCTAAGGACCCACTAGTTCATATGATTAACTGGACTTATTGCTTTGATTGTTTATACTTCAATTGCTTTGGGTGTGATAATTTTGGGTTTTTGATGCATCATGTAAAGTGTAGTTTGAAAGGAGGATTGTAGCAAGTTCAAAGATAATTGCTATGACTGAAACAATTGTTTCTGAATAAGCACTGAGAAGAGAGGAAAAAAGTCTGCATGGACCTAATTATGATTTACTAAGGGGATAATAGTTGTACTTTGTCATTGTGATGCTCTTTTTTCTGGCCTTGCAGTAAATACCTCTGGTGGGATGATATCGTGTTATCAGTGAGTTGTATAGCAGACCTTCTTGAGGAATTTTTTGGAATGGTGAAATTATGAAGATATGATCCTCTCCCATAATGATAAAATAGAAGTAAAAAGAAAGCTATGTGTGTTTATGAAGTGTGCTAGAAGAAGGCATGCAAATAACTTTTTTCATTTTTTTCTGCTTTTTTTTTTCTACCTCTACTTCCATTATGAAAAAGCAGAAATCAGCTCTAGAAATGAGGGTCAGGAATGGAGGAATCTGAGGTTTTTAGCCTTTCACAATGATATTGCTACATGAAGTTAGATACTGATGGTCAGTTATATCAATGATTTTCAAAGCCACATTAGTTACTAGGAACAATGAGAAAGCCAAAACTAGTTTAGTGATCTTTTCCCTCCCAACATGAATTTCTATTCTCTTTCCTTTTGTCAACTCACCTTCAGAGTCTATGACAATAGTACATTTCTTGTCTATTTTATAATAAAAACTTAATTTCTTTCTGCATAAATTAAAACTCCAGTAAGAATTAATTTGAATATAGATATAACAAAGGCAAGGATATAGAATAAATTAAGAATATATATTTGCAAATTACTTCTAGATTTTTTTTCTTTACCTTTAGATCTATTTGCATAATGGGACCTAATAGGGAGTCTTGAGACAACAATGCCCACTCAGGCCCTTTGAATTTTTGTTGTATTGAGCACCTAAAATCTGTCGGAGATAAAGCCTGGTAACCAGAATTTTAAAAGGAATTATTTTTTTTCCAATGCCAAATCATATAGTTGAATGCGACCAGAGATTTGAAGAAAATGAAAAAAAAAACTATGAAAATAATATACTGATGATTAATGAGTAAAAACCCTTCTACTTAATGCATTGCATCTACTGATGTTAATACAATCAGACCATGATCTGTTTTCAAACACAATTCAACCAACTACTCAGGTTATTGTATAAACTGCTTGGTACCACACATGTTTGCTCTGGGCCAGGAATTCCCATCATCCTATTTTTCTGGGTACAGTAATCTATTCATTGGAACCATTCCTTCCAGAAAGGATATTTCAGATTACTTTACTAACCATAGAGCCACCTTATCTGATTCCCAATCAAGACTGCCTTCCCTAGGAATTATTCCCTTATATTCATTGTCTTCCCTTATTAATATCTAAACTGTATTGATATAAATTTCTCTTTTTAAATTTTATGCCCAATATTTAGCCCAGTGCATGACATTTAACACAGTACATAAGTAATATAATATATGATTTTCATTTATTTAAAAATATAACTATTATTAACCTGGGACTTTTGCAGGCTCTTGCTGCTTCCCATTTGAAATTAAAAACCTACATCCTTAAAACTGTCTTTGACAGGAGGTCCATGAATTTGTGTTTTGTTCTGTTTTCATTGATAATTTGATCACTACATTTCATTACAATCGATTTCTCCTCTGATCCTATGCATTTTAATATTTGCATTTAAAACACTATTCTGAAAAAGCATCCATAAGCATCTCTAGAATTTTAAATGGATTCATTTGCTTTGGATATTTGACCAAGGATATTTTATATGCAAGTTATTCATCAACTATTTGAGGTTTGAGATTTTGAGATTTTTGAGGTTATATTCAAAGTAGTGATTTTTTTTGCATTTAAATTTCATTATTTCAAATCAATATTACTTCTAAATACTTCTTTTGCCATAATCATTCTGCAACACGTCTTTGTAATTCACTTTACACAGATATAGTATTTTAACTATCCAGATCCTGGTGGAAAGTATCTTCTGATTCCAACTTTATTTTCCCTTTTTTTCTGGAGTTTAGGATCATTGTGTTCTTCTCCATGCCAAATTCCTCATCATACTACTAGGGCATGCCAACATAACCATTGATATTCTCTTAAACACCATGATCTTTTACTCAATCTCTTTATGTCCCTTCATATATTTTTATCACTCCTATCATTTTCTCCTTTTTTCTACTCCTTAATGAAAGAATATATTTTTTCTTTCCAAGGCCAAATTATTTCCTTTATTCCCCTTTCTCCTGTTTCTTATAAAGTTTGACCTCACAATCATCTCTCCTTTCTTTCTAATTGTCTATCTTGTTCTATATAGTAATTCCTTTCTTGCTTCCTATCAACAGACTTATGCCTTACCAACTTAAAAACACAAGCAAAACAACCACCATAGCAACAAGAACAATTTTACTTACAATGTTTTTTAGTTATGGCCCTATACCTCTTTTTAACACTCCTCAGCTTATCAAAATATTTTAAAATTTATGGTGCCAGGATCTGACCACAGTTCTCCAGATGACATTTGATGAAGACAAAATATAGTGGCTCTATCAATGCTCTAATCTTAGAAGCTATAATCCTCATACATAATTCATACTGTATTCACATTAGGCTTTTTCACTGCTGCATTTATACTGCTCATTTTTATTGAGTTTGTAGTCCACTAAATGTCCCAGATTATTTTCAGAAAAATTGCTATTAACTATAACACTCCCTATTCAGAGTTGTGAAATTTATTTTTATAGCCAAGTGTAGAACTCCACATTTATCCCTAATGATTATCATAAGATTCAACTCATTTTCTTGCTTGAAAAGATTCTTCTGAATCTTGACTCCATCATTCCATGACTTAGTTATCCCTCTTGTCAGAATTATGGAAGTAACTCCTAATGGATATCTCTTTCTCAAGACTTATCTTGAAGATCTGAAGACTTCTCATAGGTACAACAGTGATACTTTTAAACTAGGTGACTGACAATGTCTCATCTTTGCTTAATAAAGTAGTTTTAAAAAAAAAGTTTTAATGGTTCCTTATTTATTTAATTTTCATTTATATTCATAATATTCCAGACAAGTTGGTGTATTTGTTATTTCCAAAACTTTGTGATTCTATCTGGAACCATTATAACTTTTCTGTTATATATTTTGTACTTACTTATTTGTATATATATTCTTTCTCTTGGTATCAATCCATTCACCAATCAATGTTATTAAGCATCGAGGATGTGCCAGGTAATGTTCTAGATGCTGGGGATATAGACACCAAAAATGGAATCAATCTTTATTCGCAAGAATTTTATATATTTTCAGAGTAGAAAATAAGCATATATATATACATATCTATAACTAACATATAGGGAATATATAATTATAAATAAAAAGTGGTTAAACATAAGACAGTTAGGGAAGGAAGATACTGGCAGTTGAGAGAAATCAATTAAAGCTTCATGTATAAGGTGGTGTTTAAAGTACATTCACATATCCTTTCACAGTAAAGTCTTCTTGATGAGATTATCTCCCAATTTGTCTAATTATATATCATTTGTACATAGTTTCTTTACATGTAATTTCCTTTATTAGAATGTGACCTCCTTGCCTTTTTTTTATATTCCCAGTGCTTAGCACAGTACCTAACCCATGATAATCACTTAATTAATGATTATTGACTTAAAAGAAGTGAGGAATTTCATGAATTAGAGGTGAATGTGAGATAATCAGTTGTATTGAAAGATGTACTGTATTGGGGTCAGACTGGAGGCAGGGAAAACCAAAAAGGTAAGAAGATCTGAAGGAAGGCTGATTTTGAGATTTTGGAAATATCCAATTGGCAGTTGATGATATGAGGTGGTCTCTCTATAGTGATACACAAGTCATTTGCATATTGATGGTAATTAAACTTATGAGAATTGACAGAGGTCACAAAATAAGAACTACATAAATGGCAGTTTACAGAATGATTTCCACTGTGATTTTACATTTCTGTTCTGTGAATTTTATGTCACAAGAGAACCCTTAAATATATGCCACATTTACTTTTTCTTAGATGTTTATATATGCCATTCTTGTTTCTTTGTTGATTTTTCTCCTTTAGTAGACTGGAAATTTTTGGGAAACAAGAAATATAGCTTATAATTCAATATTTGCCTTGATTCTCTGTAATATATAACAATGTTGAGACATGAGAAACCTTTAGTACCTACTTACCAACATTCATGCATATATAAAGACACATGCATTCATACATAAATATATTTATCCATGCATACATACATAAATGTATGCCTGCACACATGTAGGCAGTGCAAAAAAAAACTTTCATATTTTTTTTAATGGCAGACTGTTTCATTTTTTCTTATGTTCACCACAGTGTCTGATATATATGATGACATGGTGCTTAAATATATTCCTCTTGAATTGAATTGAATCTTCCATGAAAACCTCCTTATACCTTTGGTTTAATGCCTATAAACTTTGAAACAGCCATTTTCAGATATGACCTTTGTTTAGCCTTTTTCAAACTAACTAGAAGTGACTCATTTTCACTCTCAGCTAGAGAACAAGAAAAATCCCATAAGATTGTTAATTAGCCAAATCACCCTTCATTTGAAAACAGCAATAGACCCACAAGCCAATTAAAAAAGCATCACCAAGCTGTGTTCTGGCAGATTGTGGGTGTTGGGACCTTGGTCTGGGTTGACAGGAAATATTTTTCTATTCTGTCATTGCATTCCAATAGCACATATTCCTATTGTGAAGAATACACAGAAACATAATTGCATTCAGGCTTTTGGGGGTAACACTCACTCCTATATCATCTCCAAAAGCAAATTAGATCACTTGAAACCATTTGACACAGCATCTTTTGAAAAAGTCATGATTAAAATCCTTTTGCTGACATAACTTGCATTAAATTGTCCTGGAAGTCTGGTTTAACCAGGCAGCTAACTAATATTAACTCACATTTATCTCTCATATTGAACATTACAATGCACTTTCATCTTGACAGACCTGTAGAAAGGTAAAATTAGTATTATTATTTTTCTTTTGAAGATGAAGAAATAATCTTGACAGTTAAAAAGGCTTAGTGATTTGCCCAAGGTGATGGTACTAGTAAATGACAGAATCAAGATTCAAGCAAAAGGTTGCCCATTTTGTAGAGCAGAGCTTTTTCCACTAAGGCAGAGTAATCTCACATTTTAATGGGATGAAACCCAATTCAGTGAAGTCTGATTACATTATACTGTCAAAAGTTGATGCAACCTAACAAAAAAGCAGATTCCCTCCATTATTCCCCTCTTTCCCCTTGTCTTAACATCATAGAAAAGGAATGGGATAAGCATTCATACAGCACCAACTATGTGTGGGGCACTGTGTTAAGAACACACTATCATATTTGATCTTCACAACAAACCTCAGCATAAGGTGAAATTATCAGCCCAATTTTTCAAGTAAGAAAACTAATGTGAACAGAAGTTAAAGAACTTTTCCTAGACCAAACAATTAGTAAATGTCTGATGCCACATTTAAACACATTTAAATTTCTTCCTAAATTCTTTCTAGTTCTGGTGCAAAATCTAGGATTTTATCCTCTGTGCTACTTAGCTCCCCAATTTATTTTTTAGCTATATCTAAGAATCTAATAGATATATATCATTATTTCTTCATTATTAGCAAACCTTGTGCCCCTACAACAACAATGGTAACAATGATAACTACTACAACTCATTTATGATTGTCAAGACACTTATGTTAATTAAACAATTCAACTGAAAAAAAAAAACATTTGGTGTACTGGATAGCATTTTGGACCAGAGGACAGAAAAATCTTGATTCAGTTCTTGACGCTGATAGTTGCTAGCTACAAAATTATGGCCAAGTAATTTCATCTCCCTGAGACTCAATTTTTTTTTCTGTACAATAGTATAATAATGTGTTTAGCTATAGTATTTATATCTCAGCATTATTTTAAGGGTAAACTAAAAAATTATGGGTAAAGTTAAAAACTTTCAAGGTTTTTTTTCCCTATCATTACTAGCATTTACAAGCTCCTAATCTTTGCAAATTTACATATTAGGCACTTGGCAAACAGACAAAAAGAAGCCTATTACTTCCTTTAAAGAATGTATATTTTCCTGATTAAGATCAGGAGATCTATACTGGTTTCCTTTTTTCCCTTTGATCATTTCAAAAATAAAAAACACAATTAAAATGTAACCAATTCAGTCTGTTGAAAGAAAAAAAAAGTTTTGTTTTTTTTTTTTTTCCAAAATGTTTGATTGGTCACAAAAAAATGTAAACCGAGTGGCAAAACCAAAATGGTAGAGAAGAGACATGTCTTTGTCTGAGCTCTCCCACTATCTCTCAAACTAACAGCAAATTCAGGCTCTGAACTGGTTTTGGAGTGATTGAATCCACAAATAATTGAATCCACAAATAACAAATTTCCAGTAGAACATAATTTTAAAGATCACCAGAAAAGGTTTGTTTCAATCTGGCATGGAAGGAGATGGGTGAAAAGTAAGCAAACAGTACAGGCTGGTTGAGTGCAGGTAGAGCACAGAACCAGGGGGGTGCTCATGCCGGAGAATGTACTGGGAGGAATCTACAGAAATGTTAGTTACTCTGTGCTGGTTGCAAGACAATAGATCAGCAAACTAATTATAAGAAATCCAACACAAATATAAAAAGCAAATATTGAACCCCTAAATGCCAGAATTTCATGGGGCCTGGCTACATCCACCCAGAATTAGAAGTTAGTTAGTACTGACCCAGTTCAGCCACTGTTTTGTGAATGAAAGTGTCCAAATTTAAAACTATGCTATAAAGCAACGGTAATCAAAACCATTTGGTACTGCTAAGAAAAAAAGTAGTTGATTAGTGAGATAGATTGGATTCACAGGACAAAATGATCAATAATTGTAGCAATTTAGTGTCTGACAAACCTAAAGATCCCAGCTTTGGGGATAAGAACTCATTTTTTGACAAAAATTGTTGGGGAAAATGGAAACTAGTATAGTAGAAATTAGGCATTGACCAACATCTAACACCATATACCAAGACAAGGTTGAAATGGGTTCATGATTTAGACAAAAAAGAGTGATATTATAAGCAAATCAGAGGCATATAGGATAGTTTACCTCTCAGATCTGTGGAGAAAGAAGGAATTTGTGACTAAAGAAGAATTGGATATCATTATTGATCAAAAATAGATAATTTTGATTATATAAGTTAAAAAGTTTTCGTACAAACAAAACTAATGCAGACAAGATTAAAAGGGAAGCAATAAACTGGGAAAACATTTTTACATTCAAGTGTTCTGATAAAGGCCTCATTTATAAAATATATAGAGAATTGACTCAGATTTCTAAGAACATAGAGGTATCTCAGAGTTGTCTTATCCTTCTAAGAACAGGGATTAGTGAAAGGATGGAATGAGGAAAGTAGATTTAGGGAGTTGTTATTAGTCAGCAGGGGAATAAAGTAAGCTTGGAGAGGAATTCTAAATCTGCTCTAAATCATTATTGATCAGAAAAACGCAAATTAAAATTCTAAATCTGGTCAAAGGATATGAACAATCTATTTTCAGATGAAGACATTAAAATATTTCTAGTCAAATGAAAAGGAAAATAGGTTCAAATAAAACGAAGATGTACAATCATGCTAACATAAGATTTGGCAACTAATGAAATTAAAAGAGGGAAATTGAAATATTACATTTCAAATGACAAAAGCACACACAAATACAGATGCACAAATGCATTTCTGCATATGTGTACACACACACTCACAAGTTAAGTGTAAAAATACATTAATTTCAAGAGGGAAAAAGAAGAGAACAGGGATTAGTGAAAGGATAGAATGAGGAAAGTAGATTTAGGGAGTTATTATTAGTCAGAAGGGGAAAAAAGTAAGCTTGGAGAGGAATTCTAAAAATGATTTAAAAAAGAAAGGAATAATGCATGTGATTAGAGCCTAAATCAAGGGAAAAGAATAAAGGCAGAAGAGTGAAAACTGATGATATTAATCTAAGCTACTCCATCCCTTTTTTCTTATTTGTAAGTAGTGGTAGGATAACGTAAGAAAATTATTTGAGACTATGACAAAGAGAAGTATCCAATAAATGACTATATTTCTGACTGTGAAGGGATTAACTTCATAAAATGAAAGAAAATAAAATGAATGAGTGGAATCCAAAAATATGTTGCTTATAAAAGTACATTTGAGACATTCAAAAAGAATCAAGAGCAAAATGTCTTACATTTTTGAAAATAAAATAAAGGGATAGTAAACATGATCTGAGATAAGTCTGGAGCAAAAATGGACTAGACTTAAGTGGATAAAAAGGGAAATGCTATTAGGCTTAAAGGTATCATAGATAATGGGTATATACACACACACACACACATATTCATTTCTGTGTATGTGTATGTTTATATATGTGTATATATATGCATATATTTATATATGTATTTATGTATATATCTATTTATACTATATATATAAATATACACATACATACATACAAGTGTACATATACTTATACTTATACATATGTATATTTGAAATGTGTATTCATATGTACAGCAATGGAATAGATACGTTCTTCTCAATTCTCTTCCAATTCTGATCTTGTATGGTTCTTTGTCTTCCATCCATTGCTTTCCTTTTAGTCTAATGCAAGTGATGTTTATCATTGTCAACAGGCAATCATTGTTCATTCTTTTCACACAGACTTGCCCTTTTGGTATATGTTAATTTTATGTTAAAAATAGGAATAATGCTGTTCTTGAAAAATGTTATCAAGTTCAAGAAACAAAAAAGCTCAGGAAACATGTTTATTCCAGGATAGAAGTCAAGCTTATCTCTCTATTTAAAAGTTGAATAGTTTCACATTAATTGTGTACAAGATTCTTTCCTTGTCAGGTATTTTTTAAGCTCTCCCTAAAATCTTTATTTTGTAAAACTTTGATTTTTTCATTCTGCAAAAATACTTTCTATGCATTTGCAAATATCTTATCTTGGCTTTGTTTTCTTTAATTGCTATGCTATACTTTAAGTATGAAGTATTTTGATCCTTTCTTTCAAGCTGTATTTCCCTGAATTTGAAATCTATATCTTTTTAAATAAATTTATAAAGAAAGTTGAAGAGTGAAACAATTTAGATTAAAGAATCTTTATGTAAGCAGTTTTCTGTGACTGAATTTTGCTATTAAACAATAATGCTGATGCTTTGACAGCTTCTAGCTTTAAGAGTATAATGGATTTATTCAATATATTACATATTGCATGCCAAAGAAAATCTGTAAAACTTTCCAAAAACGTACTTTTTGAGCCATTACAAGAAAAAGCAATATTGTTACTGTATTAGGAACTGTGCATCAGAGGTAAATTGTTTTGAAGGACTGCATGTGTCCCTGTGCCAACTTCATTTACCAAGCCTGCCTGATGAAAGCAAGAAGATTATTAGATTTCTGCTCCCTAGCCCATGGAAATTCTGCAGTATTTCCTGAATATGCAGGCCTATTCTATGCACTCATCCCACACAACAGTGTTCTAGTGGTATATTTACTCAAGATTTTTAATGCTAGCAGAAATACAAGAAACCATTAATCAAAGGTATCTTTCATGCTTAGAATAGTACAGATCCACCTGAAGCTTTAATATGTTTAATTTTTTTTCTAGGCTTCAGATTTTTCCTTTAAACTTGGCCAAGGAGAAAAAATTCACTTGATTTTAAGAAGCTGACCAAAATAATAATAGTTGTTATATATTTAGGGTTTTAAAATTTGGTTTAACTTTTCTCAACAAAACATTATGTTTAACATAGTGCAGATGCCCACAGGGAAACATATCAAAGGCTGGTGATAGTGCTAGATGGAGAGATCATGTCCTTTTACAAACTTAGTCCAAGGAACTTAATACAAGCTTATTTCTAGTGAATCTCTAATTTCACACACCTATATTGTGTGAGCTGAAATATTTTTATTCTCTAAAAAATTAAGATCACTTTGCTACACATATTAGTTTAAGAAAAATGGCATGAAAAATAATATCTTATATGAAAATGTCATTAATTAGAGCAATATACCAACAGGCTGGGTGGTAAAATATGGTAAGATAATTGAAAAAATTCAAAAGGATAATAAACATCTCAAAAATGCTTTATCATGTATAAAATATATCTCTCCACATATACTTCAGAAATAAAGATAAACCAATAAATTTAAAATGTTATAAATGTCCTTGTTTAATCTATGTTTGTTAAGGCCGGTTGATTTCTGTATTTCCATATTTCATTACTCACTATGGTATGACTTTCCATCTATTAATGTGACTAAAATTTCTCAAGAAATTGTTTAAAAGATGACTTATTTTAACACTTTTATATATTTTCGTTTCACCTAGACATACTTCATTTAATTTTATACATTACTGATAAGAACATATAAGTGATGAGGAGAAATGGGTGTGCATACATATGTGTGTGTGTGTGTCTGTGTCTGTGTGTGTGTGTGTGTGAAAGAGAGAAAGAGAGAGAGAGAGAGAGAGAGAGAGAGAGAGAGAGAGAGAGAAGAGAGACTCCCTAGATATTAGGGAGAGATTGTTAGCAGCTGAAACTTGCGAATAGTAAGGGATTTAAAAAATTACAGTTTTCTTTTGGGGGATTAGGTTAAGGTCACACAAGCAGGAGTAAAAAACATAAATTTCCCTGAAAAATGTTGTCCTTTATGAAGACATATCAGAGTAGAAGAAAATAAACAGAAGAGCTTAGTTAACCATGGTTGAAGAGAAATTTCCCTTGACAAACAATGTCTATTTAGAGTTGTCTTTAAGTTGAGTGACATAACATGTTAAAGAAGCAACCATACTAGAATAAAATTTGAAAATACTCTAGAATTTCTGATTTTTTGATGTTTCTTTTAATAACTGTTTTCTAGAAACAAGCCTACCAAATAAATTATGAACTTTTCTTGAATGAAATTCCTTCTTTGGGATAACAAACCCTAAGCAATTCTTTAACACTTTAACACATCCTCCTACAGACCCAAGAAAATATTATCTTGCTTACCACCAAGAAAGAGAGAAAAAAGGAGAGATTGTCTATTGAAGCTTTTCCTATTAATATTCAGTTTTGATTCAGTGGTCAAAATGAAAGTAAATAGTTAGGGGCTACTTGCACCTGCCCTGCAATAGGGAGGAAGAATATTCTTCTCTGATGCATTTTCAGAAATAGATTGCCCAGCCTCCACATTTCACATGATTTAAGGATTGCATTCTCATTAGCCAGCCACTCAATAATAATAAATAATATGATGTTATGATAAAATATAATTTTAACAATATCAAGCAATATATAATATGACATAACAATGCTAACACCCACATCATGTAAATCATTTGATTAACATTTATTAAACTCCTACCATATGCCAGTCATTGAGTCTAAATACTAGCCATACAAAAAGAGGTAAAAGATAGTTCCTGTCCTCAGAGAGTTTGCAGTCTATTAGGGAGAAATATATAAAATATATAAAGTTTCAAGTCAAACTTTAATAAGAATTAATTAAACAATAATTAATAAAAAATAAAAATTAACTAAGGAAAGAGACTAGGATTAAGATGAGTTGGGGATTTTAGTTAGGAGTTAAAGGAAGTCTAGGAAGTGGGTAATTGGAGTAGACAAGCATTCTAGGTATGAAAGACATTCAGAGAAAATGCCATGAGGCAAGAAATGGAGGCATTTGTTTATGGAAAAACAAGGGGACCAATGTCACTGAACCAAAAAGTTTGTGACTTGGAATAAGAACTAAGAAGACTGAAAATGTAGGAAGAGTTTGAGATACTAAAGGCTTTAAATGCCAAACAGAACACTGTATATTTGTTCCCATGTGCAACAGGAAACCATTGGTGTTGACAGATTGAGAGAAATGGGAAAGGAGATGTGTCATAATTGTAGTTACATTTTAGGAAAAATAATTTTGATGACTGAATGGAGAATGGTTTGGAGACTTGCCTGCACTGAAGTGTTGGGGCAAAGGGGCATATTACAGTGAAATTGCAGAAGAGATATAGAACAGTTTTGGCTAAAGTTGGGATATAGGAAAGACTGAGACATAGGTTGTTAGCTTGAGGGACAAGGAGCAATGAGGATGGTGTTGCTCTCTAATATACTAGAAAAGGCTTGGGATGGGAGAGGGTTTGAAAGTATAATATTTATTTTGGCCCCATTGAATATAAGATGACTACTGACTTTCCACTTCAAGATGCCTGAAGGTTAGTTGGAAATGCAAGATTGGAGGTCAGGAGTTGGGATAGGATAAGTAGATTTGAGAATCCTTAACATAGAAATAATAATTAAATCCATGGGGGTTGATGAGACCACCAATCTAGTATAAAGTAAGGGAAGAAAAAAGGGACTGGATAGAACCATGAGGAAAATTTGTGATTAGAAGGTATGATCTGAAAGATCTGCCAAAGAAAACAGGAGTAGTCAGGAGACAGGAGATAGGAGAATCAAGAAGTAGCAATTATTCTAAATCTTAAAAAGAAAAAAGTATCAAGAAGATAGTATCAACAATGTCAAAGGTTAGAGAGGTAAGAAGAGTGAGGATTAAGAAAAAACCATTATATTTGGCAACTAAAAGATCATTAATAATTTTTAGAGAAAGCAGTTTCAGTGGAACACTAAGATTTGAATCCAAGCTCTAAGGAGTTAGGAAGAGAATGACAGGAGGAAAGGTAGGGATATCTATTGTAGATGACCATTTTAAGGAATTTAGATACAAAGGGCAGAAGCGATACAAGATGATAATTAACAGGAATGCCAAAATCAAGTGACATTTTTCAGGATTAAAAGACAGGGGCATGTTTTTAGACAATATGAAATGAGCCAGCAGACAAGAAGATGTTGAAAATAATTTAAAGAGTGGAGCTAGCATGAAGAAATCTCTTGGAAAAGACAGCATGGAATGGAATTGCTTGAAGAAACAGAAGGACTAATCTTTGTGATGAATAAAGTTACTTCACAGAAGACAGGGTTGAAGGAGAAAAAAAAGTAACAGAAGGCATCTAGATGACAGGATATGGGGAAGAAGGGAAAAGAAGGAGCTGCTGTAGAGTAGAATAGAAATAATTGAAGTATACTAGGATTGACAAGCAGCAGTGAAGGACCAATTAAAGATGCATGATACAAATTAGTAGTAAACCCAAAACAGTGACATGATTTACTCAACTTTTATTCAGCAGCTTATATATGTAGTATGATATCAATCCCAATGAAGATGACTTGTCATGAATAAATGAATGAAGGATAACTTGCTAGAAAATATTTTTTAATTATTATTACTAAAACTTATGGATTTGAAAAACAAAAATCTTCATAGTCTAGAATATTCCTCCACTGACACTGTCATCAATTTAAAGGAGAGGGGTCAAATAAGTGAAGAATGACATATTTCCTTCTCATTTTTTTTTTGGACCTTCTGCAGTATCTAGTGTTCCAAAGTAGATACTAAGTTTTATAGTAGCCTTGCATTTTAACTCTCTTCTATCTAGCCAGATAGAATCAGATCCTTCAGCTAAATGGCTGGAATGTTAATGTCCTACATATTTCCAGATGATAAAAGGAATTATAGTTTTAGGATAGAGAGATGCATAAACCAGTGTGTGCTTCAGTTGCGGAATAGCTGTATCACTTGTGTTCTAGATACTATTAATAATTTTTTTAAAATCTTCTTTTCTGAGTATTGTCTTTATAGTCTGCCCTATCCCTCTTGCTCCCTCTCCACCTGTCTTCTACTTCTGCTTATTGGATTACCTTCTTCTGCATGGAGTTTTGAATGCCTCTGACAGTGAATATACGTTATAGTCTCCATGTGCTTTACAGGCATCCTCTTGTCAAGAAAAAAGTGCTATTTCTAAAGTTCAGAGAAAAGTTAATCCACCCTTGAACTTTCTCTTTTCTCTGACTATTCTAGTAGAAAAACAAAGTTCCATAGACCTTATGATTTGTCTGTCTTTCTTGACATTTGTCCCTTTTTCTTAAATATTAGAGAAGTTGATGATGTAATTGTTTGTCAAATATATCTAGGGTACAATATTTTTATTCTTTATGGAAATATCAGTGGAAACATTCAATTTGACTGACTTTTCCCCTGCCCCCACTATCTTCACATTAACACACATTCAACAGTTGGGTAGAATTAGCTTGGTCAGGAGTTTTATCTTCATTGTCAATATATATTTATCAAGTAGCTCTTAGGGCGAGGCACTGTGCTAAACACTGGGATAGAAAGAGAGCCTAAAATTAAAATCTATCAACCCAAAATATAATCCATGTTCTCAAGGAGCTGATAGACTAAAGGATCCTGTAATGTCCAAGTTTGCAAATGAATAAAAAATATAACTGATAGGAGAAAAATGTGAATTTTTATTTTTGATGTAAATGATTGTATAAAAAATCTAGTGTGGTCAAATCCTATAAAAGTAATGCATAGTTTTTCAAAGGCATTATATGGTATGTTTTCTATCTCTTCCCTTGCTCCAATATGTTAAAATATGTGAAAAGGCACAAAACTTTTATGACATTTTCTTTGTTGTTATTGTTGAGGTATTTTTTTAAATTGCACAAGTGCATGTATAATTTCCAGAATTTATTTTTGTCAACTGTAAGCTATCATTTATCAAGGACTTGTCCTCCACTATCAGAAATTGGTGTAGTTGAAATTTATTTACTTTCTGGAGATGTTCTTTGGGTTGTGATGTTTATATGATAAGCCAGGCTCTTGAATGTTATCACAAATAGTGTGACAACACATTCACTCTTAGGCAGCTCTTCTTTTTCTTAAGCTTTTTATTTTTAAAACATATGTCTAGATAATTTTTAGCATTCACCTTTGCAAAACTTTTTGTTCCAATTTTTTTCCCTCCCTTCCCCCCATACTCTCCCCAAATGACAAGTAATCCAATACATTTTAAACATGTACAATATTTCTATATTTATTTCCACAATTATCATGCTGCACAAGAAAAATCAGATCAAAAAGGAAAAAATATGAGAAATAAAACTAAATGCAAGCAAAGAAGAACAAAGTATTGCAAATACTATGTTGTAATTCATATTTAGTACCCACAGTCCTCTCTCTGGGTGTAGATGACTTTCTCCATCACAAGAGCAGTAGAACTAGATAGGTAGCTCTTCTTATAAATAGGCACTATGAAAAATAATTGAATTTAGTTGAAATGATTTTAAATTTAGATACTTGTAAAGTGTGTTACCCACAATCAAAAAACCCAGAATATTTATTAGCTATAACCAGAGCTTTAACTAGATGATTTTTGTATCTAGGTCAGGTGTTACGATACATGTAATCCGTTTGGGAGAGTAAGACAGAGGCCAAAGGATAACTTTTGTAATTGGGAAGAATGAAAGTATAATACAGGCAATAATTTACTAGCTTTTGAACCAATCTAATTCACTACTGTGGACATTTATTAACTGTCAACATTATATAAAATGCTGAGGTAAGTGAAAAAATAAATAGAAAAAATGGATTATGTTATATGACTGAATATTAAGATTAAAATGATAGTTAATATTTACATAGTGCTTACTATATTTCTAGTCACTGTGCTAAGCACTTTATAATTAAGTATTATTTTAATTGATTCTCACTAATTATGGGAAATAGGGAAACAAAAGGAAGAGGTAAGGGAATGATAGATGCTTACTTGCATAAAATAGAAAAAGAGATGATCAATGAATTGGGCATTCAACAAAAAAAAATGAAAAACAGAACAAATTAAAACCCCCTATTAAATACCAAATTTGAAATTCTGAAAATAAAAGGGGATATTAATAAAATTGAAATTAAGAAAACTATGGCATTAATAAACAAGAGTTGGTTCTTATGAAAAACCAACAAAATAGATAAACTTTTAGTTAATTTGATTAGAAAAAAGAAAGAAGAAAATCAAATTGTTAGTAGCAAAAATGAAAAGGGTAAACTTTCCACCAATGAAGAGGAAATTAGAGCAATAATTAGGAGTTATTTTGTCCAACTATATGTCAACAAATCTGATAATCTAAGTGAAATAGAGTTACAAAAATATAGATTGTTCAGATTAACAGAAGAGAAAATAATTTACTTAAATAGTACCATTTTAGAAAAAAGAAATTGAACAAGCTATTAATCAACTCCCTAAGAAAAAAATCTCCAGGATCACATGGATTTATTTTTAAACATTTAAAGAACAATCAATTCAAATTAATTAATTAATGAAAAATAGGGAAAGAAGGAATCCTATCAAATTCCTTTTATGTCGCAGTGCTGATACCTTAACCAGGTAGGGCTAAAATCAAGAAAGAAAATTATAGACCAATTTCTCTAATAAATATTGATACAAAAATCTTAAATAAAATATTATCTAAACGATTATAGCAAATTATCCCCTGAATAATAGGCCATGACCAAGTAGTATTTAAACCAGAAAGCAGGCTGATTCAATATTAGCAAAACTATTAGTATAATTGACTACATTAGTAATCAAACTAACAAAAATCACATGACTTTATCAATAGATGCAGAAAAAGAATTTGACAGAATCTAACACCCATTTCTATTAAAAAACTCTAGAGAGTATAGGAATAAATTGACTTTTCTTTGAAATAGTCAGTAGCATCTATTTAAAACCATCAGCAAGCATCTTATATAATGGGGATAAACTAGAACCATTCCCAATAAGATCAGGGATGATATATAAATAGATATAAAAAGGGATATTATAAGCAAATTAGAAGAACAAAAGATACTTTACCTCTCAGATCTGTGGAGAAGGAATGAAATTGCAGCCAAAGAAGAACTGGAGCACATTATGGAATGTAAAATGGATAATTTTGATTATATTAAGTTAAATTTTTTATACAAAGAAAACTGATACAGACAACACAGGAAGGGAAGTAATGAACATGGTTTACATTCAAGGGTTCTGACAAAAGTTACATTTCTAAAGTATATAAAGAACTGACTTAAATTTATAAGAATTCAAGTCATTATCCAACTGATAAATAGTCAAAGGATATGAACAGTTTTTAGATGAAGAAATTGAAACCATTTATAATCATATGAAAAGGTATTCTAAATCATTATTGATCATAGAAATTAAAATTTAGACAACTCTGAGGTACCTCTACACACCTCTCAGATTGGCTAAGATGACAGAAAAAGGTAATGATGAAGATTGGAGGGGAAGTGGGAAAACTGGGACAGTAATACATTGTTGGTGGAGTTGAGAAGTGATTCAAACATTCTGGAGATCAATTTGGAACTATGCACAAAGGGCTATCAAACTGTGCATACCCTTTGATCCAGCAGTGTTTCTATTGGCTTATATATGAAAAAGTCCATAAAGGAGGTAAAGGGACCTGCATGTGAAAAAATGTTTGTAGCCTTTTTTTTTGGTGTATTAACCTGGAAATTGAGTGGATGCCTATCACTTGGAGAATGGCTAAATAAGTTATGGTAGATGAATGTAATGGGATATTATTGTCCTATAAGAAATGATCAGCATTATTATTTCAAGAGAAGCCTGAAGAGACTTACATGAACTAATTTCAAGTGAAATGAGCAGAACCAGAATATAGTTATACATGGCAACAAGTAGACGATATGATGATCAATTCTGATGGATGTGACTCTCTTCAACAATGAGATGATTCAATCCAGTTTTGTGATGAAATGGCTTGGTGATGAGAGCCATCTACACCCAGAGAGAAGATTGTGGGAACTGAGTGTGGATATTATTTTCACTCCTTTTTGTTGTTGTTTGCTTGCATTTAGTTTTTTTTCTCATTTTTTTCCTTTTTGATCTGATTTTTCTTGTGCAGCATGATACTGATGGAAATATGTATAGAAGAATTGCACATGTTTACCATATATTGGATTATGTGCCATCTAGGAGCTAGTGTCAGGGGAAGGGAGGGAAAAATAAGAACATAAGATTTTGTAAGGGTGAATATTGAAAATTATCCAGGTATATATTTTGAAAATTAAAAAAAATAATTAAAAAATTTAAAATGTAATCATGTAAGAATCTATTATCCATCTCTAAAAAAAAGAAAAGTAAATAGCAGAATGGGTTAAAAAGTAGTATGGCATTATATCTTGTTTACAAGAAACATTTAAAGAAGAACAATATACACATAGTAAAAGTAAAAAGATGGAGAATATTATCCTGGAGGATTCTGGGAAGAAGATTGGTAAATTTCAAGCTCTCATGATTTGCCCCACAAATAGAACAATTTTGTGTCTCAGGCGGAACATAGAATGCTGAAAAATTAATAAGTCCTGGGGACAGAACATTGGTCTTCCTGATATAACTCCACAAGAAAATATGTCTGAAAGCAAGCATGCCTGGTTTAGTTCCATAGAACCATCAATTAGGGATCCCTCAGAGTTAGCTGGGTGTGGCTGAAGTTTCAGCAGGAGCCACAGACATTTTCATCTAACAGACTATAAAGAGTAAATGTTGAGTCTGGGAAGACAGAGTTAACCTTGACTGATTGGGAATGTCAGGACCAGTTATGCTGTTGATCTGTAGCCCTGAGCAAGAAGGAATCAGTACCTAGTGAGTGCTAAAGTAGTGGGGCAGGGACTTTGCTGACTATGGGCATTTGGCCAGAGTGGAGAGCTGAAGGGAAGCTTGAGGCATCATCTACTCCACCCCACAGAGGTACTTACACTAGCTAACTCTTGTTTAAAAAAAAATGATTTGGCAAAGAAGAAAGCATCTCACCATTGAAACATGTTATGCAAACAGGGAAGATTGGGATTCATTTTCAGGGGAGAATACTTTAATAAAAAAAGCTTCTACCCAAAAAATAATATGAAATGGCTCCTTGCCTAGAGAGAATTTATAGAACATCTCAAGAAAGAATTCAAAAATCAAGTGAGAAACATTGAGGAAAAACTAAAGAAAAAAATTAAAACCATTCATGAAAAGTAAGAAGAATATGAAAAAATTAACCAATTAGAAAAAAGGTACAAAGTCTGTAAAATAAAAAATAATTCTTTAAAGTTAAAGTTGGTCAAAGTGAAACCAGTGAAGCTGGTGAGAGACCAGGAAATAACAATACAGATTATAAAGAATAAAAAACTATAAAAGAATGTGAAACATTTCCTAAGGAAAAACAACAGTTCTGGACACCAGATCAAGAAGAGGAACTTTAAAAATTGAACTGCCAGAAAGTTGTGAAAAAAAGAGAATCTTGACACAATAATGCAAGAAGTAATCCTAGATAATTGTCCTAGAGTGATAGAACAGGAAGGGAAAGAACATGAAAGGAAAAATAGAAAACATCTACCAGTCATCACCACACAAAAAGATACTTTGTGGAAAACACATAGGAATACTATTGCCAAATTCCACAACCCCCATATCAAAAAGAAAAATTTGCAAGAAACAAGGGAAAAAATGATTTAAATATTCTGGAGCTACAATTAGAATTGTACACGGTTTATCAGCAGCTACAATAAAAGATCACAGTTTTGGAATCACATCTATAGGCAAACAAAAGTACTAGGTTTACAATCTAAGAATTTAATATCCAACAAAATTATCTATAATTCTCAATGAGAAAAAATGGACATTCAACATACTTGCAGATTTTCAGGACTTTCTATCAAAGAAACCCAAACTTAACAGAAAATTTAACACATAGTAGCCAACATGAAAGAGCTGTTTTAAGGAATTCAACTTGGACAAGCTGTTTAAAAATGAAAAAAATTGTTTAATTTTTTTTTTACAGTGAAATGTATACTTTATGTTTCAGATTTACATCAACAGTAGGGTAAGATTAAAAGAAAGAGTGGTAGAGAAGGTAAAAATAGTAATCATGTTATACAAACGAGGTGCAGAGGAAGAATAGACAGAGCCATTAGAGGAGGGAGGAGAGTTCATAGTTCTTAAAATCTACTCAAATCAGGAATGGGTTCAACGAAATATCTACCCATTAAAAATATAACATCCACCAACATCTACCAAAAATAAGGAGGGAGAGACAAGTGTAGTGAAAGCAAAGGGTGAGAGAAGAAAACAAGGGAGGGATCCCTAGGTGGAGGAAGGTTAAGTAATAGTAAACTATGTTATGGAGCAGAATTTAATGAAAGAGTCAGTAAGGATAGGAAAGATAGTATGTATCTGGAGTACGTGTTAGTGTGTATATATATGTATACATAAATACATATTTTCTTAACTGTAGCTTGCTTGGAGGTGGTAGGGGGATGGAAAGGTGGAGAAGAATAAAGTAAATAAGATGCACAACAGAGAACAAAAGAACAATTTACAAGGAAGGAAAGAAAAGAAGGATACTCATGAACATAATTTCTACTACTAATATATATGTATAAAATATATATGATTTCTTAAATTGATATTTGTTGTCATATATTTTGAATCCTCCTTGATATTCAAGTGGCCACACAATAATGTTCTCTTTTCTTTAGTTTCATTTTCTTTTTGTATTCCTTTTTTGCTTTTCTTTTTGTTTATCCTGTTTCTTTAAATTTTGGGAAAATAATCATGTGGATTTTGAGTAAAAAGAAAAGAAAATGTTATCTTTCAGCTGAAGTTAAATAAAACAAAACTCCTGGGACACTTGGAAAATAGTATGGCAGAAACTAGCCACAGACCACCATCTCACAATGTATATACCAAAGTAAGGACAAAATGGTTTCATGATTTAGACATAAAGGGTGATACCAAAAGCAAGTTAAGAGAGCAAGGAATAATTTATCTGTGAAATCTATAGTTGTGAGAAATTTACAACTCAAGAAGAGATGGAAAACATTATGGAATTTAGATGGAATTGTCATTATTATATTAGCTCAGTCAATTCATGAGCAATTTATATTTTCCCAATTGTTTAAATCTAACTTGATTTTTGTGAAAAAAATGTTTTGTAATTGTGTTCATATAATTCCTGGATTTGTCTTGGAAGGTTAACTCAGAAATGTTATATTGTTTACAGTTATTTTAAATGGAATTTCTGTCTATCACTTGCTAGGGATCATTGATGGTAATATATGGTATACTAAGAAAATTCTAGAGAATCAACTGAAAAAGTATTAGAAACAATTATTATTTTTACAAAGTCAGAAAATACAAAGTAAATCCATATAAATCATAAGTATCTCTATATGTTAACAACAAAGTCCAAAATACCTGCCAAGACAACATCAGAAACTATATGAATTACAATTACAAAACAATTTCTACACAAATAAAGTCATATCTAACCAATTGGAAGAATATCCAGTGCATATGGGTAGACCAAACTAATATAATGAAAATAACTATTCTACCTAGATGAATCTAATTATTCAGTGCAATACTAATCAAACTGACAAGAAACCATTTTTATAGATCTAAGAAAAAATAATAACAAAGTTCATCTGGAAGGACAAAACATCAAGAATTTCTATGGAATAATTACAAATGCAAATGAAGGTGACCTTGCTGAATCAGACCTAAAACTATATTATAAAACAGTGGTAAGTAATACCATATGGTACTGCTATGGGATAGACTAGCTCATCAGTAAAATAGGTTAGGTACACAGGTAAAAATAGTTAATGACTATCATAATCTAGTGTTTGATAAACCCAAAGACTGCAGATTCTGGTATAAGTTCTCACTACTGGACAAAAAGTGTTGGCAAAATTGGAAAATAGTATGGCAGAAACTAGGTATTGACCCACACTAAATGTCTTACAATAGGATAAGGTTAAAATGGGTTCATGATTTAGACATAAAGAATAATAATACAAGCAAATAAGATGGAAAAAAAGCATAGTCTATTCTTTTAGATCTGTAGAGAAGGAAGAAATTTATGGGCAAAAAAGAACTAGAATACAGTATGAAATGCAAAATGAATAATTTTGATTATATTAAATTAAAAAGCTTTTATACAAACAAAACCAATGTATATAAGATTAGAAGGTAAGCAGAAATCTGGGAAAAACTTTTTATCCAAGGATTCTGATAAAGACCTTATTTCTTTTTCTTTTTTTTTTTGCCACAGTTAATAATTCTATTCTTTCTTTAATTTTATTTTATTATTTATATTTGTATTCACAAAACATATGCATGGGTAATTTTTCAACATTGATCCAAGCAAAACTTTCTGTTCCAAATTTTCTCCTTCTTCCCTCACCCCTACCCCTAGATGGCAAGTAATGCAATACATGTTAAATATATTAAAATATATGTTAAATCCAATACATGTATACATATTTATACAGTTATCTTGCCGCACAAGAAAAATCACATCAAAAAGGAAAACAAAACCTGAGAAAGAAAACAAAATACAAGCAAACAACAATAGAAAGAGTGAAAATACTATGCTGTGGTCCACACTCAGTTTCCACAGTCTTCTCTCTGGGTATAGATGACTCTCTTCATCATTGAACAATTGGAATTGGTTTGAATCATCTCATTGTTGAAGAGAACCACATCCATCAGAATTGATCACCATATAGTCTTGCTGTTGCCATGTATAATGATCTCCTGCTTTTGCTCATTCACTTAGAATTAGTTCATCTAAATCTCTCCAGGCCTCTCTGAAATCATCCTGTTGGTTGTTTCTTACAGAGCAATAATATTCCATAACATTCATATATCACAATTTATTTAGCCATTCTCCAATTGATAGGTATCCATTCAGTTTCCAGTTTCTTAACACTACTAAATGTAAAGGGCTGAAACTCTTGAATCGTTGCACTGAGGTCGGTTCAAGCACTTAGGGCTAATTACTAATTGGACAATACTCTATGAGCATATGCTTGGAAAATGGTCCTTCCCATTATCCTGTGCTAGCTCAATGATTGGTGTATACAGAGGATTGTAGAGGACTTGGGGGTGGAGTAAGACAAGTCAGAATCACTTTTTGCAAAAGATGAGGAGCAAGGCAGTTATGGAGATTCTGCTTCCATCCTGTTTAATCTTGAGTCTAAAGACCAAGAATAAAGACTAAGGACTTTTGCTTATGCTGACTCCGGCTGATTCTGGGGTGTCCTAGGTGCTAGCATGTCTGTCACATTTGGCGCCTGAGTGTGGGGCCCAAGGACCCTAACTTCACTGAAGAAGTCTCCGGTGACCAGGAAATAGGGTGAGTATTTTAATAGACAAACAGGGAACTTACTTTGTTAAGGGCTAAACTAGTTATCTTTTCTAGCTGAAAAGGGGCAGATATTAGGAAAAGATTCTCCCCCATCCCCAGCCCCATGCCCATCTCCACCCCAAGGGGGTGCTATAGAAAGCATACTTAAACTGAACAAGGTACAAGGCTTAATTGTAACTTGGTTGCAGATTGTTAAACTATTGGGTACATTAGAATGCATGTCCCCTCGGTTCTTAAAGGAAGAAGAGATAGGACTAGATAATTGGAGGCTAGTAGAACAACAATTATGCAAATACTACAATGATAAAGGTCCTTGTTCAATTTCCAAGGAAACATTTTATACGTACAACATAATGCAATTGTCCTTAAAGAATCCTGCAAGTTATAGAAAAAAGAAAAATTCTAAGAATGGCCAGATGAAGAAGTGTGAGGAAAATGAGAAGGACAAAGGAGTGATTAAAAGTGATATCACCTGAGGGCATGGGGAGTTAAGTAAGGATGAAGGGCATGGTAGTTCTTGCTCTCACAAAGCAGCTTCAATCCCACCTAAACCAGAACATGTTATTGACATGCTCCCATCAAATTCACCTTTTGGGATGGAGTGGGGAGGAGTAGTGGGAGGGGCAATGACACTACCAGCACCTCCCCCCCAAAAAATTACCCCCACTTATGACTGGATTGCAAAAGGCAGTACTTACAGTCACCGAAGAAGGGCAGAATTTAGGTGATTTGTAACTGGAAATGTATCCTGTGATTCAACAGTTTGACTTTTCAGGTCAAGAAAGTAGAAGATACACTCCTTTTGATATAGAAATCCTCAAGGACCTGAAAAAGGCTTGCACTCTTTCTGGGGCTATATCAGCTTATGTAAAGATGTTATTCCAGAATTTGGCTTATGAAGTCTTAAAACCCTAGGGACTGGAAATCTAGCAAGGACATGCTTAGAACCTGGACAAAACTTGTTGTGGCTTTCTGAATATAATGAGCTCTGTAGGATACAAGCCCAACAAAATAGTCATAGTGGAGTTAATCCTCCAATCACCTGTGACCAACTAACAGGTGTAGGTTCTTATGCAAAAATTTCAGTACAGATTAATTACCCCTTAGCAGCTTATGGGCAAATTACTGCTGCTGCTATCAAAGCATGGACTTTTCTTTCAATAAAAATGATAAGGGTGAAGCCTTCACAAAAATAACACAAGGGCCAAATCAACCCTTTGCTGATTTTGTGGGATGTCTGCAGATTGCTGTCAGACAAACTAATAGTGAAAATGCAGTAACAGACATTATGATAAGGCAACTTGCTAAAGAAAGTGCTAATGAGGTTTGTAGAAGAATTATACTAGGACTACACAAGGATGCTCCTTTAGAGGAGATCATAAGATGCTGTGCCACAGTGGGCACAAATGCCTTTTATAGTCAGGCTATGATGCAGATTTCCCAAGATCCCAACATGGGGAGACAGGGTCCTTTCTGGCAAGGGACTTCCAGAGAGACTTGTCAATGCTTCCAATGTAGTAAAGTAGGGCATCTGAAAGCTCAATGTTGGCATAAAGACAGTGAGAAAACAGGGTGGGAGAACAAGATCCAATACCCCATGTCCAAAATGTAACAGAGGCTTACATTGGGCATCAGAATGTAGACTGCTTCAGGGAAACGGGATGAGGGGCCCAGCCCCAGGGCTCAAGAGACAAAATACTTGGGGCATGATGGCAGTCGATGCTACACCCAGAGAGTGCCTAGAAGTCCAGTACCCAGACATGACCAATCAATCAAGAAGCCATATGATGGGAGAAGGGGATTATACAATCAACCAGACAGGAAGCAACCTGATGGGAGAAAGGGATTACAATTGGGGAGAATAGAGTTGTATGCAGCTGGGACGAGAACCCCCTGGAGAGGTGAAATCTGTTCCTCTCCAGCCTATGGGTCCCTTGCCTCCAGGCACAGTAGGCTTGACCATTTCACCTACTGAGTGTACTTACAAAACAGTATCCAACCATACACTGATGTGGGAAACTGGGGAATGTGTAGATAATATCCCAGTCACTAATACAGATAGACAATGTGTGACTTATCAACCAGGAGAAGTAGTAGCATCAGGTTTACTAATACAGACTCCTAATAAGCAATCTGGTGATAGTCGCCCAGATTCTGACTAAGCAACACAACAGGAATATACTGGACAGCAGCTGTAACAGCTGACTGACCTATGCTCACTATCTATATAAATGGCATACCATTAGAAGGATTGGTAGACACAGGTGCAAATTGTATAGCCATTAGAGGTACCAACTAACTGACCTAGCCACTCACCAAAGATTAATGCGAACACCTACATGTGTAACATAGGGGGATCAATAGCAGCTGACGTTAGTGCTACCCCTTTGAGATAGACTTTTGAATGTGAAACAGGAGTTTTTACTCCTTTTATAGTGGAAAAATCCCCATCAATCTGTGGGGAAGAGACATTTTACAACAATTAGGATTAAAAATGAGTACCTCGGTTTTTTAAGCAGGGCTGCTGTTGAAGGCCTGCCAATTCTTTCACCTGTGCCTATCCAATGGAAAATGGATACACCAGTGTGGATAGAACAGTGGCCCTTGGGTAGCAATAAAATTCAGGCCTTATTAGATATACTACAGGAGCAACCTGACCAAGGGCACTTGAAAGAAATCTGGAAAATGGAGGATGTTGACTGATTTAAGAAAGGTAAATGAACAGATAGAAACGTTGGGAACTCTTCAGCCTGGGCTTCCATCTCCTACTCAATTGCCTAGAGAATGTTTCTTTGGGTTATAGACATTAAGGATAGTTTCTATTCTATCCCTGTAGATAAGGAGTATATGAAAAGATTTGCCTTTTCACTGCCCAGCGTTAACTTAGCTGAGCCTTATAAAAGATATGAATGGACAATTTTGCTACAGGGAATGAAAAACAGCTCTACTATGTATCAAATGTATGTTGCTGCTGCTCTTGCTCCAGTAAGAAAAGCATTCCCAAAAGTTATGTTATTACATTACATGGATGATATATTGGGATGTGCACCTGAGGAACAAAAGAAGCATGTTCACAAAAGACCATAAAAACACTAAGATACTACAAATTGCACATAGCTCCAGAAAAAAATTCAAAGACATGCTCCTTTTCAATATTTAGGATATGAAGTATATCCTAAGGTTCTCACAATACAAAGACTTTCCTTAAGAACAGAGAAGCTAAACACCTTAAATGACTTTCAGAAATTGATAGGAGATATCCAATGGATGTGTTTAGTGTTAGGCTCGATTACCTATTAATTACAATCATTATCTGACACTTTAAGGGGAGAAAGTGCTTTAAACTTAGTATACCAGCTTACAAAAGAAGCTCAAGAGGCTTTGAGAGAAGTTGAATTGGCTTTATCCAATGTGGTTGAAAGAGTCACTCAAAAACCCTTGGAAATATCGGTTTTTGCTACACAAGAGACACCCACAGCAGTCCTTCCTCAAGGAGACAGCGTGATAGAGTGAGTGAACCTCCCAGCACAACCAGAACAAAACCTTACTCCTTACCCAGTGCTTGTGGCTAGAATTTTATTAAAGGCCATTAAGCAAGCAATACAATTATCTGGGATAAGACCTGACAAGACATACACCTTTTATACTAATGCACAAATTAATGTATACTGTGATACCATCCCAGAGTGGCAAATTTTATTAGCCATGGCTCCAAATTTTACACATGGGTCTCCATTAAAGATAACCAGACCATTACATAACTGGTGATGGATTCTTGAAGAGATGGTTTCTAAAATTCCTCTTAAAGGAACAACTATCTTTATAAATGCATCCAAACATAATATTTGTGCTGTATACTCTTGTGACTTAACTATAAAGAGAGTAGTCAGAACTCTTTTTCAGTCCACTCAGCAGAATGAATTGTATGCAATCATTCTAGCTCTTACTTATTATCCAGGAGATATAAATATTATTTCTGATTCAGCCTATTCAGTAGGTGTGGTACAAAGAATTGCCACAGCCCAAATAAAATTTGTAGCCTCTAATATATATCAGGCCTTTAAGTAACTTCAAGAGCAAGTGAGAAAGCATCCAGATAAGATTTATATCTTGCATGTCCACTCTCATAGTGGATTTCCAGGCCCTGTTTTTGATCGTAATTCAAAGGTAGATAGCCTTTTAACTATGCTGGCCAATACTCTTTTATTTCAAGAAATCCAAGAATCTCATTTTAAATATCATCAGGCTGCTCGAGCTTTACATTTGCAAATTGGAATAACAAGAGAGGAAGCAAGGAGCATAGTGAAAGCGTGTACAGCTTGCCTTCCTTTCCATGTTCCTATGCTCCCTCCAGGGAAGAACCCTCATGGTTTGAGACCCAATGAAATTTTGGCAAATGGATGTGACCCATTATAAATCTTTTGGTTGTCTGTCTTTTATCCATGTTTTGGTAGACATTTTTTCAGGATTCACTTTTGCAATGCCAGCAGCAAAAGAGACAGCCCGAGTGGTCACTTAATTCCTTATACAAGCCTTTGCAATTATGGGTGTGCCACAAGCCATAAAAACAGACAATGGACCTGCATATACTTCTAAACATTTTGCACACTTTTGTGCACAGTATAAGATTTTACACATCACTGGAATACCCGTTAATCCTCAAGGACAGGCAATAGTAGAGAGGAGAAACAGATATTAAGACACTCCTCCAAAAACAAAAGAAAGGGGGAGCCAAAGGTAACCCTAGAGAACTTCTAAATCTAGCTCTGTATACTATTAATTTCTTGATTTTTGACAAAGATGCACTGGCTCCGGCAGACAGGTTTTTTAACCTACCAGAAGGGCATTGTCCAATGAGAGCAGCTCCAGTATCTTTAAGTAATCACCAGGTGATGTAGAGAGACCTACAAAGTGGTGAGTAGAAGGGACCAGAGAGGTTTGCTTGGGGGAAAGGATTGGCTTGTATCTCCCCAGATGGAGAAGGAATTTGATGGGTGTCAACAAGCTGTATTTACCTTGTCCATCGGAGAGAGGGAGCAGACCCTTGAAACAAAGGAGAAGACCCAAGAAACATCAGGTAGTTCCATTGCTGGCTGTGAGCACCACTGAATGAGCATGGCAGTTATGATGTTTGACTTGGACATCAAAAATTGTTAGACTTCAAAACCCTCAGGAATCATTGGATTCTCTGAGACATGATAAACTTTTGTAGAACTTCAAAACCCTCAGGAATCACTGGATTTTCTGAGAAATGATAAAACTGTTGCAGGACTTCAAAATCTGCTGGAATCATTGCATTCCCTAACACATAAAAAGACTGTTACAGGACTTCAAAAATTGAGGGAATCATTGCATTCCCTGACATGTGAAGCAATGGACAATAGATTGCTTTTGGACTATTTCTTGGCTGCTGAAGAAGGTGTATGTGTGACTGTTCTTTACATACCCTCCTTCTAGGACTTCTGGAAATCTCTTACCACACCATATTGATTTATATTGTTTGTTATATCACTACTTGCATATACAATTCATGTTTGTTGCACCACATTGAGCCTGCACTGGGTGTGGGGTGAGTCATCACCAACAGCCTGTGCGTTATTGCTATGTGCTTGTGTAATACTTCCCATGCTGATGAGTTTGTGCATATCTGTTTGTAATAAGACCCCCCCAGCCCAGAAACCCGCTAGCTATCCCCTCTTCCCTTTGATGCTTGTCATCTTCCTATCTGAGATGGCAGGGAGGGTGTGATCATCTCCTTTTTAGTGCTTTCACTTCCCTTCCTGAGAAGTTGGGGGCATGATCATCTCCTTTTCAGTGTTTTTACCTCCTTTCCTGAGAAGTCAGGGAGGGTATGATCACCTCCTTTTGGGGGCTCTCACCTTCTTGAGAAGTCAGGGATGGCCTGACCCACTGTGTTCTAAAACAAAAGAAAGAGAGAGTTGTAGAGGGCTGAAACTCGAATTGTGGCACTGAGGTCAGTTCAAGCACTTAGGGCTAATTATTGATTGGACAATATGGGCATATGCTTGGAAAATGGTCCTTCCCACTATACTATGCTGGCTCAATGATTGGTGTATACAGAGAATTGTAGGAGGGAGTAGGGGATAGAGTAAGATGAGCCAGAGTCACTTTTTATGGTAGATGAGGAAGAAGGAGGTTGTGGAGATTCTACTTCCATCTTGTTCAATCTTGTATCTAAAGACCAAGAATAAAGACAAAGGATTTTGCTTATCCTGACTCTGGCTGATGCTGGTGTATCCTGGGTGCTAAATAGTCAACACAACTAATGGCCTCATTTCCAAAATACATAGAGAATTGACTCAAATGTATAAAAATACAAGCCATTTTTCAGTTGTTAAATGGTCAGTATGTATGCAAAAATGTTTATAGTAGCAAGAAAATGGAAACTGTGTGGATACCCATCAGTAAGGGAATGGCTGAATAAATTATAGCATTTGAATATTATGGAAAATTATTGTTGTATAAGAAATGATCAGCAGGATGATTTCAGTAAGTCTTTGGAAAAATTTAGAACTGATGCTAAGTAACCAAATAGAACCAAGTGAACAATGTACAAAGCAACTATTAGATTATGCAATGATTAATTCTGTTGGCTGAGGCTCTTTTCACTAATGCGGTGATTCAGGCCAATTTCAAAAGACTTTTGATGGAGAGAGCCATTTGTATCCAGAAAGAGGACTTTGGGCACTCAGTGTGGATCACAACAAAGTATTTTCACTTTTTTGTTCTTTGCTTTTTCCACTTTTTCTTTTTGATCTGATTTTTCTTGTTCAGCATGATAATTGTGGAAATCTATATAGAAACATTGCACATGTTTAACATATTGGATTATGTGCTGTCTAAGGGAGGGGGTAGGAGAAAGAAGGGTGAAATTTTTTGAACATAAGATTTTGCAAGGGGGAATTTTGGAAACTATCTTTGCAAGTATTTTGAAAATAAAAAGCTATTATTAAGAAAAAAAGAAAATTCATGACCTCAGAGACCTTATATTATAGTGGGGATTATGGCAGTCACTTTTGTTACTATAGAGAAAACATTTACAAAATAGATTCTAGTTAACTTGGGACTGGTCATGAATAAGTACAATTAATTAAAGAGAACAGGAAAGTGTTTAGAATGTTAAAAAACTTGAGATTTCAACAAGTGAAAATGAAATGAGAAAGCATTTCAGTAATGGAGACCTGTAGAGGACAGCAGATATTGAGAAAAGTATACTTTTGGCCCCACATTGAGCACCAACATGTAATGTCTGGTCTAACTCTCTGGGAGATCTTGGGACCAGCTTTGATCTTATTGGAAGAGTGCATGAGGCAGGAGAGTCACCAGGAGGATGCTCAAAGGTGGAATGTATTTCCACTCTTCTCACCCCTTAAATACCTCAATATGATTACATCATTATAGCACACTAAGTATATGTGAACTAGAGAACCATCATCTCTTTAATCACACTGAGTTAATACCCTGCTGTAAGTATCTTTGCTTCAAGTATACTTTTCTCAGAGTTCCCCAATATTTGTGGCCCTCTAGAGAGACTAGTCCTTGAAATGGAACAGATACAAAAGATGTGGTGTCATGTGTAAGGCTATCCAAAATGCCTGTGTGGGTGAACTGGGCAGTGTATGAATGGGATTATTTTCCCATTTATTATGCAGTTTTATGGGACCAGATTAAAATAACAAAGAAAATGGTTTATACTTTAGCATTACAGAAAAAAATTACTTTCCCTCATTCTTGAGTATATTAATTTTTAATTTGATTAATTTAATTTCTTGTCAGCAGTGAGTTTCAGGCTCATCTTTGATATATAATTTGGCTTTTCCTGGTAGCTTTCAATATCATATCATTGATCTTGAAACTGCATCTTGTCAATTAATTTTCTTACAAAATTAATTATCATAATTTTTCTTACTGTATTCTATGGCACCTCAACATAGTTTTCAATCTGTGTGTGTTTTTTTTTAATCCTACTTCTGGGATGTTCTTTAGCAATGTTTCCTCAAACATTATATTCAGGCTTTTTGCTTCATAAAATTTTTAGAAGGGAAGTTCCAATTCTTAAGTTGTATCATTAAGCTCTTTCATTAAAACCATTTGCTTTGGTTAGTAAGACACCACAAGTATTTGGAGTGGCTAAATGGTGCAGCAGAAATGGGTTGGACCTGGAGTCAGGAAAGCCTGAGTTCGAATCCTATATAAGACATTTACTAGTCATAATACCCTGTACAAGTCATTTAAACTCTGCTTGCATCAATTTCCCCAATTGAAAAATGAAGATAATAATAGCACCTTCCTTATTATGAGGATCAAAGGAACTATTTGTTAGAAAGAAAGAAAAAAAGAAAGACAAGGAAGGAGGGAGGGAGGAAGAGAAAAAGCATCATAGCAAGGCAGACTGGGAGGAACAAAAGAAGGGAAGGAAGAAAAGAGAAAGGAAGGAGGGCAGAAAGGAAGGAAGGAGGAAGAATTTAGCATAACACCTATCTGGCACATATTAGATACTGTATAGAAGCTAATTTCCTTCCTTTTACTTATGTAATCTTGACTTCTCTAATTTTTTTATTCTATTTTTATATATCTATGCTTCATCTCTTCTTAGATTTTTTGATTAAGAAGGAAGAAGAAAGAACTTAGTATAACATTTGCCTGGCACATATTCGATGATGTATCTATGGTAATTCCCTTCCCTTTAGTTGTATAGTTTTGAGTTTTCTCCAATTTTTCTTTTCTATTTTAACATCTCTATGTTTCATCTCTTATTGTTGTTAGTTGTGTTGATTAAGAACTCTAATTTTCTTTTGATATATGTTTCTTATTTTTTATTCAACTTCTCTAGATATCTACTTCTTATACTTTTATTTTACTTCTAAACTACTTCTGTGCTATTTTTGCAATTATAATATTTTCATTAGGTAATGCAAAGCTGTCAGAGTCCTCAGAATTCATCTAGTCCAACCTTCTGATTTTACAGATGAGGAAACAGGTACAAAATGCTTTGCCCAAAGTAGTAAAAGTTAATGACATGTTTTGAACCCAGACTATTTTCCTCCAATGCTGTATATACATTGTTTTAGTGACCATGTCATTTGTATTGAATTCCTCAAGATTGACTACTTGCCCTCTCTTATAGCAGAAATATTGAGGATTTATGTAGCTATATGTATTCCAATAAAGCAGCCAACCAGGCAAAGAACCATAGAGATGCAAATTCATTCTAAAAACTCTAATGATTTTTATATCAAATTTCTTCAAAATTGTTCCACTAAGTGTGAATGTCAGTCTTGTTAAGGTAAAAATGGGTTGGATGGGACTTTTACCTCATAAGTATCAATGAGGCTTAATGGGATGGCACCTGTGCAAAATTATGGTTCTTTTGTAAAGGAAATATGATTTTAAAAATTAAAAAATAATTGTATATTAGGAATATTTTTCCATATGAAAAAGTATAGGAACCATTGTGGGGAAGCATGGCAAAGAGTATTTGAGTGAAAATCTGATGAGGGAGGAATAGAAGTAATCTTGTCAGTGTTGAATAATTTATACCACTTGGTCAAAAACAGAGTTAGATAAGACATTTGGAAAACATATAGCCTGACTTGAATAAGCTTGATAAAGTAGTAAGAGAAACTTCTATTATCTAGACATCTATTGAACCCCTGTTGCTGAAACACAAAGCAATACAAAAAGATAACAACTAATAAATTCTTCATATATTTTAGTGACAATTCATCCTTCAAAAGGTGGAGGAAGTAAAAAAGAAATTCTGATTTGTGATTTCCCCCCTGCTAACAGTAAAGAATTGGTTGCTGGCATGGAGAAGATGAGAAGCCTGACATTAGGGAGAACTGAAATTATTCTGTTGTAGAGTTTATGATAGAAAGGCAGAATAAAACTTGGAAGAGTTTGACATATGCTCTAGATTTTGGAAAAGCAAGTTTTAATAGGTCTACAAGAAAGAATAAAACATTTCAAGTTAGTCAAGGCAAATGAAAAATGCTTAAGAATAAAATTGGCTAAGATGATAGGAAAAGATAATAATAAATGTTGGATGGAATGTGAGAAAACTGGGGCACTAATGAATTATTAGTGGAGTTGTGAATCGATCCAATCATTCTGGAGAGCAATTTGGAATTATACCTAAGATGTTATCAAATTGTACCTGTCCTTTGATTCAGTAGTGTCTCTTCTAGTCTCTTATCTCAAAGAGATCATAAAGGAGGTAAAGGGACCCACATGTGCAAAAATGTTTGCAACAATGCTTTTTGTATTGGAAAGGAACTGGAAACTGAAGGGATGCCCATCAGGTGGAGAATGGCTGAATTTAACATGATATGTAAATGCAATGGAATATTATTATTTTACAAGAAATGAGGAACAGACTGATTTAAAAAAATGAAATCCTGAGGATCAACAAAAGATGAGGCCCTGTTGGGTATTTATGGAATGATAACAACTGACTCCAAGGAGAAGGCATATCTGCTCCATTTTCATTTGATTTGTTTTCTCTGCCAAGGAGACTTTATATTAAAAAAATAACAGAAACAAGAACACAATCAGGGAGTTAATACCCAATAGATTAAGGAGACATTAAGAGAGAATAGCTGGGGTAACTATGTGGTACAGCAGATATAGAGCAGGAACTGAAGTCAGGAAGACCTAAATTCAAATCCAGCTTCAGACACTTGCTAGCTGTGTGACTCTGGGCAAATATTTCACCCTCTTTGCCTCAGTTCCTTATCTATAAAATGAGCTGGAAAAGGAATATAGCATCTTTGCCAAGAAAACCCCTAGTAGGATCTGCCCATGAAGAACTGGACACAATTGACATGGCTGAACAACAACAAGAGAATTTAATTTGTCATTGGTGAATTCAAGCTATGTGTCCCAGATGAATCTTCTTTATCATCAGGTGTGACATCAGAGCCACTGCTGTACCTGTTAAATGATCCCTCAATCTCTGCTTATGTATTTCTAGGGAAGTAGTGCAAATGAATACTTTGAACAACCTTTCCTTTGTGCACGCATCTAATTGCAAAGATTTGTTTAAAACTCATGTTAAGTTGATATATTCCTCCCCGTAACTTCCAAATATTGGCCTTAATTCTGTTTTTCCGGATCCTCTCCTTCATATAAATTCTTTATTGTTGGAATCCTTACAAACTGTTTAGTCATTAGAATTGATAGAGACAATAATTATCTAATTTCGCATGGTTCAGTATGATTGATCTGATCTTACAAGGAGATGTTATGGGCCAGAACTTGAAATAAGGTACTAAGTGGAACTGATAGAAATAATGCTCATGTTCACACCTTTAGAGAGCTTATATAAGCAAGAAGGTCTTAGGGCCAGAGAGCACTCTGGGAGGAAACCCACAATCCCACTCTCTTGGAGGAGGAGTCAACCTTTTACACCGAGCATAAAAAGAGCTTTAGTGAGTCAGTCAGAGTCAGTTCGGAACATTGCCAGGAGATGGAGAAGAGCACTCTGGGAGGAAGCCCGCAAGCCCACTCTCAGAGGTGGAGTCAGATTCATTCCAACTTTCACCTTGGTGCTGACTGGAAATATTTGGAAGAAGAGAAGCTGAAGCTGGCAGAGACAAAAGATTAGCGGCAAGAGCTCTTGGAACCAAGCAGAGAGATAGGCCTCTAAGAAAGCTAACCAGGCCCAAAGAAAGAGATAGAAAATAAATGTTTGGATTTTATCAGCTGGCTGTATTTGAGGTGATTGTTACTCTGAACCAAAACTAAGGCTGCCTCCAGAAAACCTCCTCAAGAAACCTGCTCCCAGAGAGAGCCGTCATATTATATAAAAGAAGAGAACACCACACTTTATGAATCTGAAGTCTGAGTAAATAAATAATATTAAATAATCTCTTCCCTAGATTGAATTTGTTCAGTTACTTGAGCTGATATTCATGAAAGAACAACTATCCTAGGTGCTCAATTATTTTTCTATTGCATTTTATTTGTGTCCTAAAATTTGTCAGAATTTACCTCAATAATCTGGCAATTGTTTTGTCTGAAATAGATATTCAACAAAATAAATAGTTGAATGCAATTGTTGTCCTCTGACAAAGGTAGATTATGGTAGGACTAATATGTCATTGATGACATATTCTCTGACATATGACATAACTTCTAATAAGCTGATGTTATGTTGTGGTTTTGATTCTCATACTATATTTTTAATGCATATACAGAACACCAGAATTTCCTGTTCTTTCTCATGAATTACTGTCTAACAACGTCTTTCCTATCCACTGACTTTTTTCTTTAATATGGAAGATGAGACTTCATATTTATCCTCATTACATCTGCCATTATCAGTTCTGCACATCTTTTCAGTCTGTCAAGATTCTGTTGGATCCTAGCTCTGATATCCAACATATTAACTATATCTTTTAGCTTTGTATCTTTAGCAACTTGATAAGCAAACCATCTGTGTCCTTGGCCCTGTTCTGTGAAACATTTTCAAAAAGACTTTCAGTATGATGTAATGTTAAATGTTTTGGACTTAAATTCAAAGATAGTATTCAATCATTCAATAAAAAGGTATCTAGGGACAGATAGGTGGTACAGTAATTAGAGCACTAAGGATGTAATCAAGAAGAGGATTTCAAATACAGCTGTAATGTGAACCTAGTGGGAAAGCCATTTAAATCTCTTTGTCTCAGTTTCCTCAACTATAAAATTGGGATAATAATATAGCATCAACTTCGCAGGGTTGTTGTGAAAATCAAATTGAATATTTGTAAACAAACAAACAAATAAATAAAATTACTTAGTGTAATGTCTGGTCTATAGCAGACACTGTATAAATGCAGCTATAATTATTGTTAACAACTTTCTATGTACCAGACACTATGTTAGGTACTGAGTTTATAAGCACAAAGATATAAATAATATATTGCCTTCTAATGAGGAAATGGGAAGCTCTCTCTGTCTATCTCTCTCTTTACTCATCACTTTCTCTCACTATTTATACACACACACAGACATATACATAAAATAATTATAAAACAAACACATTCAAATATACATATTTATTATATGGTAAATCTTGGCTTGCTAGCATTGTAACCATGAGCAATTCACTTAACTGAACCTCAACTGAGTCACTAAATCAGTATTCACATCCATAAATCAAAGGTTACACGGTATGGTGAATAGAAACCCAACCACAACTCCAGGAAGGCCTGGGTTTAAATATTGCCTCTAACATGTACTGGCTATGTGAAATTGTAAAAATCACTAAATCTCTCATTGTGCTAAACAAATCTCTCTCTCTCTCTCTCTCTCTCTCTCTCTCCTTCCCTCACCCTCTTACCCTCTTTCCCACCTGTCCTCCAAGTTCTATAAAGATTGTCACTTGTTGTCTAAGAATTACTTTGCATAAACTTTTATTAATATGGAGATAATCCCTCCAGATACCTTGTAAATCTTTAATTCAGCAGCATATTCTCTTATTAATAACTAACTTTTCATGGTGAAATGGTCTATTACATTTATTTAAGTAAGTATCTCCTTAAGCTTTTTTTTATTTATTTACTACTTGTCTTAAATTTTTAATTAAATTTTATTTTATTTTATATTTTTTGCTGAGGCAATTGGGGTTAAGCGACTTTCCCAGGGTCATACAGCTAGAACGTGTTAAGTGTCTGAGGCCAGATTTGAACTTAGGTCCTCCTGACTTCATGGCTAGTGCTCTATACACTGTGCCACCTAGCTGCTCCTAAATTTTAATTTTTATCAATGAATTATTTTATTCTCCTTGATAAGTATGACTATGATATTACCAAATTGCACTGCTAGCCACTAACTTGGCAATTTTCAATAATAAAGATCATTATATGGATAAATATATTCACGTTGATAATTATGATACTTTATCCTATTGAACAAAAGTTCTGGAAAAGCATTAAAAGCTTGGCGGTTTTCAGTGTGCATATCCAACTACTCTCAATCTTTGCCTCTCTCTGAGTAATCCCTAGAATGCTTTAAGATTTACAAAGTATTTTATATACATTGTCTCATTTTATCCTTAAAATAACTCTTTGAGGGAGTTATGTAGGTTGCAAACATTGTTTTAGATGAGGAATGTGGAGCTGAGTGAATTTAAATGACTTGCCCAGGGTCACAGAGATAGTAAGCAACTGAAGTTATAGTTAAGCTCAAGTCTTTCTGACTATAACACCAAAACTCAATCCACTGTACCAAAACTACTCATTATACAAGGATAAGGTTCTTAATATATTATCTATAACATATATTTAAAAGTTTAGTCTTTTCTTCATCCCATTTTTCTTTTATGTATTTAGTAACATTTTTTTTTCCTGAGAAAGGGTTCATAGACTTCATCAGATAGTCAAAGGAGTTCAGGAAAAACATTGTTATTGATTCATTCAGCAGATGCATCTTCCCACTTTGTATCTCTCTCATGTATAAATAACTTGTAAGAAAGTTAAACTATTTGACAAATGTCCTCAGGATATTAAATGGGTGTACCAGTTACAGATAGAGTTGATTTTTCTCTGCATAGTTATCGAATGTTATCTCCCCCATTAACTGTGAGGTCCTTGAGAGAAAGGACTCTTTGGCATTATTTGTATTCTGAATACTTAGAAAAATGTCTGGAATATTTTGTTGCTTTATAAACTTTTATTGACCATGAGAATCAGCTCTAACTCCTCATTTCATTGGCAAAATTTCACTTCTCTCTGGAAAAGGATTGTACTGTGAGAAGACAAAAGGGAGAGACAGAAAGAGGTAAATTATATCACATGAAGAGTCATAAAAGACTTATAGTAGAGGGGGAAAAAGGGATGGAGGGAACATTGTTTGAACGTTACTAACATTGCATTTGGCTCAAACAGGGAATAGAATGGACAATTAATTGGGTAAAATAATTCATCTAAAATTTTAGCAAAGTTGCAAGATATAAATCACATAAACCATTGGAATTTCTGTGTTACCAAAAAAGTCCAGCAGCAAGAGATAGGGAGAGGAATCCATTTAAAATAACTGTAGACAATATAAAGTGTTGAGCTAAGACAAAGCCAGGAACTGTATGAATACAGTTATAAAACACTTTTAAGACATATAAATTAGATCTAAAAATTGAAAAAAATATAAGTTGCTCATGGGTAGGTCAAGCTAATATAATAAAAGTGACAATTCTATCTAAATCAATCGACTTATTCAATGTCATACTAATCAAACGGCCAAAAATTTCTTTAAAGAGCTTTAAAAAATAATAACAAAATTCACCTGGAAGAAGAAAATGTCAAGAATATCAAGGAAATTAATGGGGAAAAAAAGCTAATGAAAGTGATTTAGTTTTACCACACCTAAAACTATATTATAAAGTTGAGGTTATCAAAACCATTTGGTCTTGACTAAGAAATAGGGTAGTAGATCAGTGGAATAGGTTAGATATATAAGACACAATAATCAATGACTATACTAAACTAGCATTTGATCAAGCCAAAGACTACAGCTTCTGAGATAGAAACTCATTATTTGACAAAAATTGCTAGGAAAATTGGAAAATAGTTTGGCAAAAAAATAGGCATTGGCCAACATATAACGCATTACACCAAGATAATGTTGAAATGGGTTCAAAATTTAGACACAAAGGGTGATACTATAAGCAAATTATTAGAGCACAGAGTAATCTACCTGTCAGATCTTTGGAGAAGGGAGAAATTTATGGCCAAAGAAGAACTAGAGAACATTATGAAATGCAAAATGGTTAACACTGATTACATTAAATTACCCAATACAGCCAAGATAAGAAAGGAAACAGAAATCTGGGGAAATAGTTTTTTTTTTTTTATAGCCAGTGTTTATGATAAAGGTCTTATTTCTAAAACATATAGAGTACTGAGTCCATTTTATAAGAACACAAGTCAATTTGCAATTGATAAAGGGTCAAAGATTATGACCATTATTGCTGAGGAGAGCTAAGTCTATCAAAGATAATCATAGCCTAATGTTGGTGTTAATGTGTACAATTTTCTCTGGTTCTTCTTACTCTCCTGAGCATCAGTTCATGTAAATCATTCCAAGATTTTCTGAAATATGCATGCTCCTAAATTCTTATATTTCTTTAACAGTATTCAATTATATTCCATTTCATTATCAATTATTTAACTACAACTTATTCAACCATTTCCCAACTGATAAGCATCCCTCCAACTTCCACTTTCTTGCTTCCATAAATAGGAGCTCTATTTATGTTGTTATGTTATTACATGTTGTTCCTTTTACCTTTTTAATAATCTCTTTGAGATAAAGATCTGGGAGTGGCATTGCTGCATCAAAGTGTCTTCATAATTTTATACCTCTTTGGGCATAGTTCCAAATAGCTTTCCAAAATGATTGGAAACATTCATAACTCTACCAGCATTGCATTAGTAAAGAAAAGAAGAATTTATTAATAAGCAAAACATAGGGAACATTTTGAAATGCAAAGTGATAATTTTGATAACATTGAGTTAAAATGTTTTGCACAAACAAAAGCAATGCAATAAAGATTATATGGAAAGCAGAAATCTGTAAAACAATTTTTACAGCCGGTGTTTCCGATAAAGAGCTATTTTTTCAAATAATTGAGTCAGATTGTTAATAACACAAATCATTCCTTGATTAATAAATAGTACAAGGATATGAACAGGCTCTAAAGCACTTTTGTTTAGAGAAATATAAATTAAAACAAGTCTGAGGTACCACCTCACCTATCAGATTGGCTAACATAACAGAAAAGAAAAATGGTGAATGTGAGAAAATTGGGACATTAATGGAGTGGAGTTGCAGAGTTACGTTGGAATGGAGCTATGGAGTTGTGAATTGATCCAGCTTTCTGAAAAGCACTTTGGAACTACCGCCAATCAAATTGTATATATACCCTTTTATCCAGTAATACGACTTCTATATTCCAAAAAGATTACAGAAAAGGAAAAGATCCTTCTGTATAAAAATATTTATACTAATTCACTTTGTGGTAGCACAGAATAGGAAATTGAGTGGGGAATGACTAAATAACTTGTGGTATATGAATGTAATTGAATACTACTGTGGCATAAGAAATATTTCATGTGGATTTCAGGAAAATCTGGAAAGTCTTACATAAAATGATGGTGAGTGAAGTGAAAAGAGCAAGAAGAACACTGTAAGCAGCAAAAGCAATATTTTGCTATGATCAACTATGAATGACTTAGGACTTTTAAACAATATAATGGTCCCAGACAGTTGCAAAGGACTCATGATTGAAAATGCTTTGTTTATTCATAGAAAGACTATGGGGTCATAATGAAAACAAAGCATACTGTTTTTACTTTTTATGTTTTTTTTATGGCTTTTACCTTTTGTTCTGTTTCTGGTTTCACAAGATAGCAAATATAGAAATGTTTGCATATATAATATACACACATATATGCATATATATGTATATATACATACACACATATAACATGTATAAATCAGATTGTCATCTTAGGGAGGAGGCATGAGAGGAAGGGAGGGAGACAAAATTTGCAAAATAAAATTTTATAAAAATTGAATGTTGAAAACAATCTTTACATGTAATTGAAAATATATTTTTCAGATGCAAATTAAGACAACTCTGAGATACCATTACACATCTGTCAGATTGGCTAGAATGACAAGGAAAGATAATGTGGAATGTTGGAGGGGATGTGGGAAAACTGGGACACCGATACATTGTTGGAGGAATTTTGAATGCATCCAGCCATTCTGGAGAATTATTTGGGACTATGCTCAAAAAGTTATCAAAGTGTGCTTACCCTTTGATCTAGCAGTGTTACTACTGGGCTTATATTACAAAGAGATTTTAAAGAAGGGAAAGGGACCTATATGTGCAAGAATGCTTGTGGCAGCCCTCTTTGTAGTGGCCAGAAACTGGAAATTGAGTGGATGCCCATCAATTGGAGAATGGCTGAATAAATTGTGGTATATGAATATTATGGAATATTATTGTTCTGTAAGAAACAACCTGCAGGATGATTTTAGAACGGCCTGGAGAGACTTACATGAACTGATCATTATATACTTCAAGAACAATATTATATGATGATCAATTCTGATGGATGTGGCCCTCTTCAACAATGAGATGATCCAAATCAGTTCCAATAGAGCAGTAATGAATTGAACTACATCCAGCAAAAGAACTCTGGGAGATGACTATGAACCTCTACATAGAATTCCCAATTCCTCTATTTTTGTCTCCCTGCATTTTTGATTTCCTTCACAGGCTAATTGTACTATTTCAAAGTCCAATTCTTTTTGTGCAGCAAAATAACTGTATGGACATGTATAAATATATTTTATTTAACTTATACTTTAACATATTTAACATGTATTAGTCAACCTGCCATCTGGGGGAAGGGGTGGAGGGAAGGAGGGAAAAACTGGAACAAAAGGTTTGGCAATTATCAATGCTGAAAAATTATCCATGCATATATCTTGTAAATAAAAAGCTATAATAAAAAAATAAAAAAGAAAAAATATTTTTAGGAAAAAAAGTGATATTTCCTGAATAGAAATAATTTTAAAAATCATGCAATAATAGATATTACCTGCCATTTTGATACCTTCAGCTTTTCCTCAATCTCAGTGATTTTCATACTGTATTCAAGTTCGCTGAGCTCAAAATTGTGACTAAAGGCACAATTTGATTTGGTTGGTTTTCTTTAGCCTCTTCTCCTGCGAGGGGAACAACACAATTTCCAAGATAAATTTGCCTTACCATTCCAGCAAAGTCAGTCTTTAGATGGAAGGGACCTCTGTTACCTTTGCACTCTTTTATGAACTGAATTTCCTGAAGGTCTATTTGACATTGAATCACTGGTAGGAACTTTTAAGTGCTTCTTATTGTTACTTGCCCGTTGCTTATATGAATTCTGGCCAGATACAAAGAAACACTCTCATCTGTCCTTTTCTCCATCTTTTGTATTTTGGCTTAAATTTGTTTCTGATCTTGAGGCTTTTGATTGCAATTTTTAGTATGTTATATTTCTTTGAAGTCTTCCAAGGAATAGGGGAATTTGGCTGATTTTTCCTTCCTTATTTAAATAAATGGGGTGGATGGGGGTGGGAAGGGGAGCATTGCAAAAATGCAAGACTCAGAACAAAAATCATGGAGAGCAATAGAAATTTTTTTTAAAATGAAGGGGGAAATATATTGTAAATTATATTTTATGTACCTGTGAACTTGGTATTTATAGATATTAAAAATTTGTATTTTAGGAATATTTTTAAATTGTCATTTATTTCTATTACATGTTTTGATTTTTTTTGTATAGCAGTTTTTTGCTGTTATTATCACCTTTATTTACAAACCTGTAGATTATGTATTGTTCAATTGGCTCTATTTTCTTAAGTCTGCATTACTTTATATCCATTTAACTATATTTCTTTGTATTCTTTGCCTTTATTCTTATGGCTCAATAATATTCTATTACATGATAAAATCATTGCCTCTAGTATTGAATATTTGATAGTTTTTAGTTCATTAGTATTGGTACTATAAGGAATGTTTTGGTACAGATTGGATGATCATTTATTGGGCATGTTGGAGAGGGCATTCTTGTTTAGGAATAGAAGGAAGCAGAGGGCCTCTGAGACTTCTTCCAACCCCAATAGTGTCTATATTTCTGGGAATCAGAACCACTTATATAGCTCTCCATTTTGCAATTTCATGTGATTGAGCAAATCCCCAAATTCCCCAAGTCTTACAAAAAGGAAATGGCATTCCTTTAGCAACAGGAGACTTATAGAAAGAAAATGCAATTACTCAAATACAATTGCAGCTTTGAAAATGAGAGCTCCAAAATATAATAAAGATGACAATATTACCTAAACTAAACTATTTATTTAGCGCTATACCAATCAGACTCCCAAAAAACTATTTTAATGACCTAGAAAAAATAACAACAAAATTCATATGGAAAAACAAAAGGTCAAGAATTTCAAGGGAATTAATGAAAAAAAAATCAAATGAAGGTGAGCTTAGCTGTACCAGATCTAAAATTATATTATAGAGCAGCAGTTACCAAAACCATTTTAGTATTAGCTAAGGAATAGATTAGTTGATCAGTGGAATAGAGTTAGAGTTCAAGAGATAAAACAATCAACAAATATAGCAACCTAGTCTTTGATAAACCCAAAGACCCCAGCTTTTGGGATAAGAACTTACTGTTTGATAAAAATTGCTGGGAAAATTGAAACTAATATGGCAGAAACTAGGCATTGATCCACACTTAACACCGTACACCAAGATAAGGTCAAAATGGGTTCATGACCTAGGCATAAAGAATAAATTATTAATAAATTAGAGGAACACAGGATAGTTTACCTCTCAGACTTGTGGAAGGGGAAGGACTTTATGACCAAAGCAGAACTAGAGATCATTACTGATCACAAAATAGAAAATTTCTATTATACCAAACTGAAAAGTTTTTCTACAAACAAAACTAATGCAGACAAGATTAGAAGGGAATCAATAAACTGGGAAAATATTTTTACAGTCAAAGGTTCTGATAAAGGCCTCATTTCCAAAATATATGAAGAATAACTCTAATTTATAAAAAATCAAGCCATTCTCAATTGAAAAATGGTCAAAGGATATGAACAGACAATTCTCAGATGAAGAAATTGAAACTATTTCTAGTCATATGAAAAGATGCTCCAAGTCATTATTAATCAGAGAAATGCAAATTAAGACAACTCTAAGATACCGCTACACACCTATCAGATTGGCTAAGATGACAGGAAAAATAATGATGATTGTTGGAGGGATGTGGAAAACTGGGACACTGATGTATTGTTTGTGGAGTTGTAGACGAATCAACCATTCTGGAGAGTAGTTTGGAACTATGCTCAAAAGTTATCAAACTGTGCATACTGATCCAGCAGTGTTACTATTGGCTTATATCCCAAAGAGATTATAAAGAAGGAAAGGGACCTTTATGTGCACGAATGTTTGTGGCAGCCCTTTTTGTAGTGGCTAGAAACTGGAAACTGAATGGATGTCCATCATTTGGAGAATGGCTGAATAAATTGTGGTATATGAATATTATGGAATATTACTGTTCTGTAAGAAATGACCAACAGGATGATTTCAGAAAGGCCTGGAGAGACTCACACGAACTAATGCTGAGTGAAATGAGTAGGACCAGGAGATCATTATATACTTCAACAACAATATTATATGATGACCAGTTCTGATGGACCTGGCCATCCTCAGCAACGAGATCAACCAAATCATTTCCAATGGAGCAGTAATGAACTGAACCAGCTACACCCAGAGAAAGAACTCTGGGACATGACTAAAAACCATTACATTGAATTCCCAATCCCTATATTCATGCCCACCTGCGTTTTTGATTTCCTTCACAAGCTAATTGTACAATATTTCAAAGTCTGATTCTTTTTGTACAGCATAATAACGTTTTGGTCATGTATACTTATTGTGTATCTAATTTATATTTTAATGTATTTAACATCTACTAGTCATCCTGCCATCTAGAGGAGGGGTGAGTAAGGGTGAAAAATTGGAACAAGAGGTTTAGCAATTGTTAATGCTGTAAAGTTACCCATGCATATAACCTGTAAATAAAAGGCTATTAAATTAAAAAAAAAAAAGGAAAATGAGAGCTCCAACAGATATCAAACACCTCAAAACTATTTAATTCCAGGGAGCTACTGTCCAAGATTAGAAGATAGTTATACCAGAAGATCTTTCTGGGCCCAGTAATTGGAACCCTTCCAAAGTTCCCAACTTGTTCCTGCCTCTGTTTTCTTGCCTTACTTTCTATTCTTCCTGATATCAGCTGCTTGATTTGATTCCTATCCACTCTGATTTCAATTTTAGCAATTCCTAAATCATCTACCTGTCCTGATCCATACTCTAACTGGTTAATATATAATCTACTTATTAAATGAACCATGCACCACAGTCTTGATCTGAACTAGTAACATTCCTGTTGTATCATATTTGTATCAAAATGAAATTAGAAAAATACTATCTTTCTCCTTCCTTCCTTCCTTCCTTCCTTCCTTCCTTCCTTCCTTCCTTCCATCCTTCGTCCCTCCCTCCATTTCTTCCTTTCTTCCTCCCTCATTTCTTCCCTGCCACTTTCTTTCTTTCTTTCTTTCTTTCTTTCTTTCTTTCTTTCTTTCTTTCTTTCTTTCGATATATAAACATGCATCCATGCCCATATACACATATATCACATATGCATATGTATAAATATATATGAGTTTATATTTTAAACACATGTATGTACAAAAAACTCACACACACACACACACATATATATATACATAAATATATACGTACACATAAACACAGTTTTTCTTTTGGCATAAATAAAATGCTGCTGATCTATCTGTTAGGAATTGGTCTGTTTCAGGTCAAGAGTGTAATGCATGTAGTTCATTCATATGCAGACACATAAATCTAGGTGTTCATGGGGATATAAATGTATGTATACTTGCAAAACTACACATGTAAGCATATGTATATTACACACCTGCATATATACATATGGATGTGCATACATATATACATACCTATATACATATGTATGAACACAAGATTTTTAGGAAAGATTTTCTGAAATCCAAAAGAACTAATGTTTTTATGTTACCACCAAAAGACAGATTTATATTTTCAATGTTTGTGATTATACTATAAAAATTCAGTGGATATTTTTTCCTTAAATTAAAAAAATATATATTTGTCTGGATTAGAGGCAAAACAGCATAAAGGATAGCAAATTGACCATGGAGTCAGGGAGATATAGGTACAAGTCTAAATATTCTTACTGTGTGACCATGTGCCTATCAAAAGTCATTTAATTTTTCCATGTTCTAGACTCATTGGTCTAGAATTGGTATCAAACTAGAATGAAAACAGAGTTCATAAATATGTAATTAGGGATACTTCTAGAGTATATATTGACTTAGTTATATTATTTCCATTTCCTTGTATTTTTTATTTACTTTGTTAAATATTTCCCAATTACTTTTAATCTAGTTCAGGTTCAATAAGTGTGAGATGTACTTAACTCGACTCTTTGGTGTTGTTTTTGACATCTGTACTTCAAACAAGTCTTTATGACTTTAAGAAATTTTCTTCACCTGTATGTTTCCTATGGTATTAAAACATAAATCTAATCCCTATTTTTTGGAAACATTTATTTGTAACAACAGATGCTTCCTAAACAATCAAACAACCAGCGTTTATTTATTAAGTAGTCAATGAATTAATAAGCATTTAGTAAATATTTACTATGTGCCAATCATTGTGCAAAGTTCTGGGAATAGAAATACAAGCAGAAAAAATGGAGCTTACATTTTAATGAAAGAAAACAAAAAATAAAAATGGATTCAAAGTTAGATATAATTCTGTACGAAAATGCTTATTTAAGAAACTGAAAAAAATTCATGTTATTGATAAAACATTAGAATTTAAGGGAAAATTAGACATATAACTTCCAGGATAAATATAAAATCAACATTAAGAATCAATAATAAAGGACTCAATAAGGTCAAATTCTTTACTTTGTATATATATCTATATCTATATCTATATATTATTGTCAGCTCTTTTGTGGTCATTTTTATTTGGTTAGTTTGAAAGAAAGGTTTACACTGAGCTTAGTATGCTCACTGGGATAATTTTAAAATACATAGAAACATATTATGCAAACATATATATATATATATATATATATATATATATATATATATGTATATACTGTGATGGGAGAGATTAAAAAAAAACCAATATATCATATATGAGCAGAAAAAGGAAAAAAAAACAAATACAAAAGAAGCTAGTAGAAAGAAGGGAAGATAGATCTGAAATCTTACTCTCATAAGGAATATGTTAAAGAAGGAACATATATATATCTAGAAAAGTTTAAAGTCTTCTAAAGTCAGAAAGAAAGAGGGCTGGGGTATAGGGTAGGAGAGAAATTATAAGAAATGACATAGGAGGGGAAGTTAGCAGGTAGAGGTAACAGAGGAGTCATTACAGATAGGAATAGGGTAAGAGGTAGAAACAAACTAGAGTACCGAGGAGGGATAGATATAGGGTAACAAAGATAGTGAGGAAAACAGAAAGGAGGAAAATAAGTAATTATAATTATATATATATATATATATATATATATATATATATATATATATATAACATATATAATATGACATATTATGAATAATATAATTATAATGTTATATAGGATAATAATATAATACATCATGTAGTATAATTATAATGTGAACTGAAAGAATTAATCCATAAAATGGAAACAGAGAGTACCTTAAAAATTAAACTCACTAATATCTTGCTTTCAGGAAATGCTATCAAAATGAGAGATACACAAAAACATAAAAAGAAAATATCAAGAATAGTATTTATCATGTAAAAGAGGAGGTGCAGTAATTTATGACAAAGTTTAAAGAGAAAAAAATCAAGAGAGAAAAATAGTGAAGCTACGCTATATGTCAGCCATATTAATCAATATAGTTTTATTATTTTTAAAATAACAAAAAAGTGTGAGATTGAAATATTGCTGTTGGTTAAGAAAATGGTGAATTAGTGGATTTAGAAAAATATGGAAACACATGGATTTTTGAAGAAGAAAACGACCCACCTTCAGAGAAACAGGACAAGTGGAAATTTTTTAAAAAGTATTCTCTTAGATATATGTGCAAAAAAGTAGATATGTATAAATGTGAATGATTATAGATATCTGTGGGGTCGCAGATAGTGGGGGAACACTGGGTAAGGTATAAGACCCTTTGAAACCTGCTGACAATGTTTGGTTTGGCTCCCCATCTCCCCAAAAGGCTCTCGCCCTTCCTGAGAAGTCAAGGAGGGCATGACCACCTGTGTTCTACTTGAAGCAAGGGATACTTACAGTAAAGAGAGGTATTTACATATCAAAAGCAGGGTGTTTATAGTTAGCACTTGCACAGTGCTGTGGTGATATAATGCTACTATAGTTAGCACTTGCTCAGTGTGATGTGATGATGTAATGGTTCTCTAGTTGGCACATACTTAGTGTGCTGTAATGATGTAATCATACTTAGGTATTTAAATGCTGAGAGGACTTGAAATGAAGGACTCCATCTTTGACCCTCCTCCTGGGTTTCCTGCCTTCTTCACTCCTACAATAAGATCAAGGATTAGGGCTGGTATTGGGATTCTCCAGAGAGCTAATCCAGATGGTATATTTTGGCACCCCAGTATGGGGGCTATAGAAAGCATACTACATAGATATATGCACACATGTACATATGTATATGCATTGTGTTTATATTTGTGTATATGTATATATGTTTATAACGTGATTATATATTTTTATTTAGTTTTAAAATTAAAAAAATAAGAAAAAATAATTCTATCAAGTCAGAGAATCCTTAAGTACATGTAGGCGAAATATTCCATGCTCTTAGGTAACCAAAAACTTGTTTCAGAGAAAGCATGATTCAGTTAGTCCTAGGAACAACTGTATTAGCTTTCAGGGCAAATCAATTGAGGGACAATGGACTCTCATACAAGGAGATTTTGAGAAAAAACAAAAAACAAAAAAACCTGGCAATTAGGGAGTTATATATTAAAGAAAAATAGGGATTCTAAGAGATGAAAGGAGTACATTGTGTGTATGGGGAAGTTCCTGGGTAAGAGAAAGAAGGAAAGGATTAGAAAGTACTGCGTGAAGAAGACAAGTTTGGCTAGACCATAGAGAATGTGTGTGAAGATCGTGTATTTTTATTTTTTTTAATTTATTTTTTTTTATTTAATAGCCTTTTATTTACAGGTTATATGTATGGGTAACTTTACAGCATTAACAATTGCAAAACCTCTTGTTCCAATTTTCACCTCTTACCCCCTACCCCCTCCCCCAAATGGCAGGATGACCGGTAGATGTTAAATATATTAAAATATAAATTAGATACACAATAAGTATACATGACCAAACCGTTATTTTGCTGTACAAAAATAATCAGACTCTGAAATATTGTACAATTAGCTTGTGAAGGAAATCAAAAATGCAGGTGGGCATAAATATAGGGATGGGGAATTCAATGTAATGGTTTTTAGTCATCACCCAGAGTTCTTTCTCTGGGCGTAGCTGGTTCAGTTCATTACTGCTCCATTGGAAATGATTTGGTTGATCTCATTGGTTGGCCCTGAGGAGGGCCAGGTCCATCAGAACTGGTTATCGTATAGTATTGTTGTTAAAGTATATAATGATCTCCTGGTCCTAAGATCGTGTATTTTTAAATCGACAGGAGTCAGGAATTCAGGTTAGGGGAAAATCATCAGTCTTTATTCTCAGTGAAGAATGATCAAAGGTGGAAGAGAATCGGCGATAGCAATGTGTGCAGCTGACTCAAGAAGCTAGCTCGACCAGCAGCCACACAACCAGCAGCTCAGAGTCTCCAACCCAGGCCCAATCTCTCCCAGCTTCTCTTCCTCTCTCTCTCTCAGCCTCCACCCACCAAAATCGTCATTTCCTATACAACACATCAGGACTTACACAGAGAGTGGGCAGGGACCATTCTTTATCCAATCATGTATATTAATAGAGTATAGCCCAATTACTATTTAGCCTCACGTACTTGGGACCTCAGTGCATCAACTCAAACCCCAGCCCATTACATCTCCCGCTTTCTTTTATTTTAGAACACAGGTGGTCATGCCATCCCTGACTCCTCAGGGAGGTCAGAGCCCCCAAGGGGAGGTGATCACAGCCTTCCTAACTTCTCACAGAAGGAGGTGAAAGCACTGAAAAGGAGGTGATCACAGCCTCCCTGACTTCTCAGAAAAGGCGGTGAAAGCACTAAAAAGGAGATGATCACGCCCTACCTGACATCTCAGGAAGGGAGATGAAAAGCACCAAAGGGAAATGGGGGTTGCTAGTGGGTTTCTGGGCTGAAGGGTCTTATTATGCACAAACCCATCAGCATGGGAGGTATTACACAAGCACATAGCAATAACGCAGAGGCCAAAACCAATTTATTGTCCATTGTTTCACATGTCAGGGAATCCAATGATCCCCCTGAGTTTTTGAAGTCCTGCAAAAGTCTTTTTATGTGTTTGGGAATCCAATGATTCCAGCAGATTTTGAAGTGTTGTAACAGTTTTATCATTTCTCAGACAATCCAATGATTCCTGAGAGTTTTTGAGTCCTATGGATCAGAGAATCCAATGATTCCTGAGGGTTTTGAAGTCCAACAATCTCTGATGTCCATGAGTCAAACGCCATAACTGCCACGCTCTTTCAATGGTTCGCACAATCAGCAACTGAACCACCCGATATTTCTTGGGTATTCTCCTTTGTTTCAAGGGTCTGCTCAGTCTCTCTGCAATGGACAAGGCGAATATGGCTCGTTGGCACCCATCTGATTACTTCTCCACCTGTAGAGATACAAGCAAACCCTCTCCCCAAAGCAGTTAGCCTATCTGGTCCTTTCCATTCACCACTTTCTGGGTCTCTCCACATCACCTGGCGATTATCTAAAGATAGTGGAGCTGCTCACACTGGACACTGACCTTCTGGTGGGTTATAAAACCTGTCTGCCGGAGCCAGTGCATCTTTGTCAAAAAATCAAGAATTTAATAGTATAAAGAGCTAGATTTAGAAGTTTCTAGGGTTACCTGTGGCTCTCTTTTGTTTTTGAGGAGCGTCTTAATATCTGTTTCTCCTTCCACTATTGCCTGTCCTTGAGGATTAAAAGGTATGCCCATGGTGTGTAAAATCTATACTGTGCACAAAAGTGTGCAAAATGTTTTGAAGTATAAGCCGGACCATTGTCTGTTTTTATTGCTTGTGGCACACCCATAATGGCAAATGCTTGTGTGAGGAATTCAGTGACCACTCAGGCTGTCTCTTTTGCTGCTGGCATTGCAAAAGTGAATCCCGAAAAGGTGTCTACCACAACATGGATGAAAGACAGACGACCAAAAGATTTATAATGGGTCACATCCATTTGCCAGATTTCATTGGGTCTCAAACCACAAGGGTTCTTCCCTGGAGGCAATGTAGGAGCATGGAAAGGAAGGCAAGCCATACAGGCTTTTACTATGCTCCTAGCTTCCTCTCTTGTTATTCCAAATTGTAAACGTAAAGCTCGAGCAGCCTGATGATATTTAGAATGGGATGCCTGAGCTTCTTGGAACAAAGGGGTATTGACCAACATAGTTAGAAGGCTATCTGCCTTTGAATTGCCATCAGATATGGGACCGGAAGTCCACTATGAGAATGGACATGTAATATATAGATCTTACCTGGATGCTTTCTCACTTGCTCTTGACGTTTCTTAAAGAGCTGATATATATTAGAGGCTGCAAATTTTATTTGGGCTGTGGCAATTCTTTGTACCACACCTACTGAATAGGTGGAATCAGATATTATATTTATGTCTCCTGGATAATAAGTAAGGGCTAGAATGATCACGTACAATTCATTCTGCTGAGTGGACTGAAAAGGAGTTCTGAATACTCTCTTTATAGTTAGATCATGAGAGTACACAGCACAAATATTATGTTTGGATGCATCCGTGAAGATAGTTGGTCCTTTAAGAGGGACTTTAGAAACTTTTTCTTCAAGAATCCATTGCCAATTATGTAGTAGTCTAGTTATCTTTAATGGAGACCCATGCAAAAAATTTGGAGCCATTGCTAATAAAATTTGCCACTCTGGGATGGTCTCACAACACACATTAATTTGTGTATTGGTATAAAAGGTGTATATCTTGTCAGGTCTTGTCCCAGATAATTGTACTGCTCCCTTAGTGGCCTTTAATAAAATTCTAGCCACAAGCACTGGGTAGGTGTAAGGCTTTTGTTCTGGTTGTGGCGGAGGTTCACTCTACTTATCACACGTGTCCTTTGATGAAGGACTGCTGTGGGTGCTTTTGTGTGGCAAAACCAATACTTCCAAGGGTTTTTGAGTGACTCTTTCAACCATACATTGATAAAGCCAGTTCAACTTTTCTCTCAAAGCCTCTTGAGCTTTTTTTGTAGCTTGGCGTGATGAATTTAAAGCACTGTCTCTTAAAATGTCATATAACAGTTGTAACTGATAGGTAGTCAAACTCTAACACTGGTCCCATCCATTGGATATCTCCTATCAATTTCTGGAAAAATCATTCAATGTGTTTAGCTTTTCTTGTTCTAAGAGAGTTTTTGAATTGTAAACATTAGGGTATACTTCATATCCTAAATATTGAAAAGGAGCATGTCTTTTGAATTTTTTCTGGTGCTATGTATAATTTGTAATTCCTTAGTATTTCTATGGTCTTTTGTAGACATGCTTCTCAACATTTGTTTCTCAGGTGCATATCTCTAAAATGTCATCCATGTAATGTAATAGCATAACTTTTGGGAATGCTTTTTACTTGGATCAAAGCAGCAGTAACATACATTTGACATATAGTAGGGCTGTTTTTTCATTCTGTCGTAAAATCTGTTATTATATCTTTTATAAGGCTTCAAGCTAGTTAACGCTGGGCTACTGAAAAGGCAAATCTTTTCATATCTTCTTATCAGAGGGATAGAATAGAAACAATCCTTAATATCTATGGACCTCAAAGAGGCATTCTTCTAGGTAACTGAGTAGGAGATGGAAGTCTAGGCATGACGAGTTCCTATAGTTTCATCTGTTCTTTTCACTTTCTTAAATCCGTTAATATCCTCCATTTTCCAGATTTCTTTTTCACAATAAATACTGGGGAATTCTAAGGACTTATAGAAGGTTTAGTGTCCTTGTCAAGCTGTTCTGTACTTATATTCTATTAAGCTTGAATTTTATCTTTACTTATGGGCCACTGCTCTATCCACACTGGTGTATCAGTTTTCCATTGGATAGGAACAGGTGAAAGTGTTGGAGGCTTTCCAGCAGCAGCCTTCTTAAACCGAAGTCTATTTTTTAACCCTAATTGCTGTAAAACGTCTTTTCTCCATCAGATTGATGGGGATTTTTCAACTATAAAAGGAGTAAAACTCCTGTTTTGCTCTTTCAAAAGTCTATCTCATAGGGTAGCACTTAACTTCAGCTGCTATTGATCTTGCATACACCAGACATGTAGGTGTCTGCTTTAATTTTTGCTAGTGATTGGGCAGTTGGACTTCTAATGACCTGTCTCGATCTGCACTAGTGTTCTACCAATCCTTCCAATGGAAGGCCATTTATAGAGATTGTGAGCATAGGTCGGTAGTTGTTACAGCTGCTGTCCAGTAAATTGTTGGATTTTGTGATCTGGAATCAGTAATCTGGGTGACTACACCAGGCTGCTTATTAGGATTCTGTATGAGTAAACTCTGATGCTACTATTTCTCCTGGGTGATAAGTCACACATTGTCTGCTCTGTATTGGTGACTTGGATATTATCTATTACATATTCCCAGTTTCCACATCAGTATGTGGATGGACACTTGTTTTGTACATACTTCTCTAGGAGGTAAAATGGTCAAGTTTACTGTGCCTGGAGGCAAGGGATCCATAGGCTTGGAGAGGAACAGATTTCACCTTTCTCAGGGGGTATCCTCAGTTGTCTCTAGCTGCATACAATCTCTATTCTCCTAATTGTAATCCCTTTCTTCCATCTAGGTTGCTTCCTGGCTGATTGATTGTGTAATCCTTTCTGCCATCATATGGCTTCCTGGCTGATTGGTCATATTGGGGTATTGGCTGTCTAGGGTACTCTCTGGGTCACCATTGCTGCCATCATGCCCTAAGTGTTTTTTTGCTGGGGTCCTGGGCTGGGCCCTCATCCTATTTCCTGAACTCTGTCACATTCTGAGGCCTCAATGGAATCTCTGTTGCATTTTGGACATGGGGTATTGGGTCTTGTTCTCCCACCCTGTTTTTTCACTCTGCCTCTATACTAACATTGAGCTTTCAGATGCCCTACTTTACCACACTGAAAGCATTGACGTGTTCTAGAAGTCCCTTGCCAGAAGGGACCTCTGTCTACCCATGTTGGGATCTTGGGAAGTCTGCATCATAGTCTGGCTATAAAAGGCATTTGTACCTACACTGTGGCACAGGTCTTATGAACTCCTTCTAAAGGAGCATCCTTGTGCAGTCCTAGTATAACTCTTCTGCACACCTTCATTAGCATTTTCCTTAGCAAGTTGCCTTATTAAAACATCTGTTGATGTATTTTCCCATTAGTTCTTGTGATAGCAGTCTGCAAATGTCCTACAAAGTCAGTAAAGGGTTCTATCTGGCCTTTGTGCTATTTTTTGTGAAGGCCTCACCTTTATCATTTTTATTGTGAATCGAAGCTCACGCTTTGATAGCATTAGCAGTAATTTGGTCATATGTGCTACTGAATAATTAATTCAGCGTGATCGTCTGTCATAGGGACCTATACCTGTTAGTAGGTCATAGGTGATCGCAGTCATGAACAGCATTTTGACTATTTTGTTGGGCTTGTATCCTATCAGAACTCACTATATTCAGAAAGCCACATGTAATTTTGTCCAGGTTCTAGGCATACCCTTGGTATAGATTTCAGTCATCAGAGTCAAGATTTAAAAGCCAACTTCGTAATAGTATCTTAAATAAGCTTGATGTAGCCTTACAAATAGTGCAGGCCTTTTTAAGATCTTTTAATTATTTCTATGTTAAAAGGGGCGTATTTTGACTTTGTTGACCAGAGGCATTAGACTGGGAAATTACAGGAAATATAAGTGGCTTGAAGCTTCCAGATTCTACACCCTTTTCTTTTGGCTTCATTAAGCTCTCTTGCAGTCTACTCAAGATTGGTCTCTGTCTACTGCCTCTCTCCCCACTGCCCCTCCTCCCTGCATCCTGGAGGTTGGAGTTGGTGGAGGAGAGTCAATTCACTTGTCCTGGGTGGGGCTGAAGCTGCCTCCTGAGGGGAAGCTCACCACACTCCTTAGTTTCACTTAAGTCTCCATCCTGTGGGGATATGGTCATTAATCTCTTCATTGTCTTCCTCCTTAATATCATGGCTAATTTGAGAAGTAGAAGGAGCCACTGGTTTTTTCTTTCTTCTAGGGAGAGGGTTTCTTAGTGCTAACTGAAATATATTGTATAAATAAAATGCCTCAATGGAAATTGAGTGAGGACCACATTCTCTGAAATGCATGATCATCTCTTGTTCCACCTGGGACCAGTTATCTCGAGAGATCTGCTCCTCCTCTACGAACCAAGGGGAGATGCAGTTTAATATACCCACAAATATCGCTATCTGTTCCCAAGTTATAAGTAACCCATGTATTTCTATCAGCTTATGCATGCTTTCTATAGCACCACTCTTGGGTGGGGTTGGGGGTGGGGATGGAGAGTCTTTAGCTTAGATTTGTCCCATTTTAGCCAAAAAAAGATTACTGGTTTAGTTTTTAAGAAAATAAGTTCTTATTTGTCTATTAACAATAATCACCAAGTTCCTGGTCACTGGAGACTTCTTCAGTCCTTGGTTCCTACCGTATGCGCCAAATGTGAAGATTAGTGATTTAAAATCAGTCGGAGTCAGGATTTCAGGTTAGGGGAAAATCGTCAGTCTTTATTCTCAGTGAAGAAGGATCGGAGGTGGAAGAGAATTGGTGATAGCAATGTGTGCAGCTGAGTCAAGAAGCTAGCTCGACCAGCAGCCACACAACCAACACAACCTGGGTTCGGAGTCTCGAACCCAGGCCCAATCTCTCCCAGCTTCTCTTCCTCTCTCTCTCTCTGCCTCCACCCACCAAAATCATTTTCTATACAACACATCAGGACTTACACGGAGAGTGGGCAGGGACCATTCTTTATCCAATCATGTATATTAATAGAGTATAGCCCAATTACTATTTAGCCTCACGTACTTGGGACCTCAGTGTATCAACTCAAACCTCAGCCCATTACACATGTGTATAGTAGCAATGCTTAATCAGAAGGTAGGCTGTAGCAAGGTCATGAGGGCTTTACATAACAAAGAGAGTTTTAAATTTATCCTTGAGGGAGAGAATTACTAGAACTTAATGAGAAAGGAAGTGACATGGTAAGATCAGTATTTTAGAAATATCAGTTTGACAGATATTTGGAAGATGGGTTGCAGAAGAGAAAGAAATCAGGGTAACTATAAGAAGACTTTTATAAATAGTTCAGGCAAAAGGTGATCAGTGTCTCACTGCAGATGGTGGCTATGTAAATATAGAGAAGGGTATGCATGGGAGATCATCATTCAAGTGCCTACTCCTTGGCTCCCTTATGATGTGCATTGCCTGAAAACATTTAAGGAAACTTTCCCACAAATCTGAGTGTGCTTATGAATGATAAAACTATGAATAATATATGTGACTTTTCACTTTTGTACTTTATTGTTAGCAGAAATGATTTCTTTTTTCCCTTCAATAGTATTATACTATAATCATTAGTTGTCTTTGATATAACTTTTTTTTTTTTTTGCTTTTTAACATTGTCTTTTTTTAAATAGCTTTTTATTTACAAGTTATAAGCATGGATAATTTTACAGCATTGACAATTGCCAAACCTTTTGTTCCAATTTTTCCCCTCCTTCCCCCTACTTCTTCCTCTAGATGGCAGAATGACCAATACATGTTAAATATGTTAAAGTATAAATTAAATACAAAATAAGTATACATGTCCAATCCGTTATTTTGCTGCACAAAAAGAATCGGACTCTGAAATAGTGTACAATTAGCCTGTAAAGGAAATCAAAAATGCAGGTGGACAAAAATATAGGGATTGGGAATTCTATGTAATGGTTCTTAGTCATCTCCTAGAGTTCTTTTGCTGGGTGTAGCTGGTTCAGTTCATTACTGCTCCATTGGAACTGATTTGGTTCATCTCATTGCTGAAGATGGCCAGGTCCATCAGAATTGATCATCATATAGTATTGTTGTTGAAGTATATAATGGTCTTCTGGTCCTGCTCATTTCACTCAGTATCAGTTCATGTAAGTCTCCATGCCTTTCTGAAATCATCCTATTGGTCATTTCTTACCAAACCATAATATTCCATAATATTCATATACCACAATTTATTCAGCTCCAATTGATGGGCATCTATTCAGTTTCCAGTTTCTGGCCACTACAAAGAGGGCTGCTACAAACATTTTTGCATATACAGGTTTCTTTCCCTTCTTTAAGATCTTTTTGGGATATAAACCCAATAGTAACATTGCTGGATCAAAGGGTATGCATAGTTTGATAACTTTTTGAGCATAGTTCCAAATTGCTCTCTAGAATAGTTGGATGTATTCACAATTCCACCAACACTGTTATAGTGTCCCTGTTTTCCCACATCCCCTCCAACATTCCACATTATCTTTCCCTGTCATTCTAGTCAGTCTGACAGATGTGTAGTGGTATCTCAGAGTCATCTTAATTTGCATTTCTCTGATTATCTAACATTGTCTTTATATTATTATAGGCATTGTGTCTGTAAAGTGTTTTTAAATTCTACATTCTTAGTGCATTGCTTCCTTCTGTTTTATTTCCCTGAAATATTATTCATCCTTCCTTCTGATATGGTAATAGTCTATTGCATTCAGATAGTATCCCTTGTTAAGTCATTCCTGGGTTGTTGGGCACATTGTTTTTTAGCTTCTTATTCTCACAAGTAATGCAACTATAGATACTTTTGTATATCTGAATCTGTTTTTGGATTTTTAAAAAATTGGCACATCTGTATACAACAAAGGATTACTACACAATAAATACTGGCTATATTTCAGCCATTTTATTACATAGATGCCTTTGCCTTTTTAAGCTGTTGATTTGAAGTTGTCCCAAGGTCCTGTGCACATGTTTACCTTGTATTCCTCCATCTGTTTTAATATTTTTCCCCTTGAAAATTAAGATTGCTTGGGTTAGGGCAATGTGGGAATCACATACTACCCAATAATAGTCTGTCTCAGGTTCTAGAAATCACAATCCTGGTAGATACATACTGTTAGAAATAAAGCATAATGTGAAACCCTCAAATAAGCCCTTTGATAAATGATAGAAAGAGACCTATCATTCAGGGAACTATAGGATAATAAAGAGATGAGACCTTTTCCGATAATTAGTGAGGAGCAGCTGTCAAATAACCAAAACACACATAAAACTCTTCAGCAGAAAATGGTTAAAAGTAATTAGTCACAGATTGTTTATTGGGGAAGAAAATAGGGTAATTAGAAAGGAGGTTTGAAGGTATGTATTAATGCAGAAGGATGGGTATAAAACTTGTAGACACAGCCCAGCAAGGGTCCTTTAGGGTATTTTCTAAATCTGTATGTTATGAAATTTTAGCAAGTAGAGGATCCTGGACTAGAATCCAATTAAATAAATACTTAGTAAACGTAGGATTGACTTCATGAGGCAATAAACCACGAAAATTTTAATCTTTGGACATACTGAAATATCAGTGAAGGGAATCTAGATACAATTTCCTTTCATTTTTATCATAGCCATATGGACACAATATTGCAACCTCCCCAAACTGCCAACTTGATTTCATTAAAGACTTCAACAAAATTGTACTCCAGGAATTGTATGTAACTGTTTCTCATATTTTTCAGTTATTTGCTTCTTAGCTTTAAAAATATATTAGAAAAGCTCTCTCCCAACAACTGCTATTCATTCCACCAATTCTGATTTTTGGAGGCAACTGTGTTAAATATGTTTTATCTTTATGAATGATTTACTTTCCTTTTGTGATTTTTTTCTTTCATACAATGTGCTCATAGTCAAAAAAGGTGCTTTCTGACTATTGTAACTCAAGGTATATACATTTGGTGCCAGTGGAATATTTTAAGGTTTATGATGAAGATAAGGTAAATGTGGTTAACAGAGTATAGAAAATCTTGTTTAGAATATAAATGCATGTAGAGAACCTGTATTGCAACAGTAAAACTCAAATGAACTTTCCTTTGCTTATTATTTTTGTAACTTAGAGTGAATCAATGTTTTTCAACAAGCATCTTTTGGAGTCCTACTATGTACCATTATAGAAATAGCATAATATAGTGATTAGAGAGTCCAAATTTGGGTCAGACACAATCTGAAAGTCCAGGGTCTGATACATATTGGCTGTTAAACTATAAAAAACTCAAATTACTTCTTAACATTCTGGGCAATTTTCTCAATGCCAAGTTGCAAAAAATGAGCTGATCTACATAAATGCAAAACTTTTTTCCACTGTGAGTGAACATAATGCACTTAATTTTTTTTTGCCTCAGTTTTCTCATCTGTAAAATAAACTGGGGAAAGAAGTGATAAACTGCTCCAGTGTCTTTGCTGAGAAAACTCTTTTGATAAAAAGAGATACTATAACTATTTTTAGGTAAAAAAGGGTAATAAAGAGTAGGTCACAACCAGAACAACTGAAAACCAGCAACATAATCTCAAAGAGATAAAAGAAAAGCAAAGGGAACATATTTACCCAAATAGTTATAGTAGAAGCAAAGAATGGGAAATTAATTGCCCATCAATTGGGGAATGACTGAACAAGTTGTGGTAAAAGATTGAGATGGAATGCTATGTGCTATAACAGATGATGAACCAAATGGCTTCAGAAAAACCTAAAAATTTTTATATCAATTCTTATAAAGTGAGTAGAATCAGATATGGAAACAACAATGTTGTAAGGATGATCAACTAGAAAGATAGTCAAAAATAAAAATAATAATAATAAAACAATAGTGACTCAGAACACAAAAAATGATCTAAGAAAATTCCAAATGCTCCATGATGAGATGTACTATCTGCTTCCAAAGAGAGGATCGATGAAGTCTGAATACAGATTAAGACATTCTTTTCTTTTTTTTTTTTTTGCTCAGTTTTCCTTTTTTCCTTTTTTTTCACAATTGTTGTCTCCTAGTATAGATAGTAAACAATAGAAAACAATCCAAAACTTTTTAGTAAGAACTCTTTTAACAACTATTGGTTTATAATTTGTTAGGCAGATAACATGAAGTTAAATAGATTCATCTTGAAGTTAGGAAAATCTTGATTCAAGTAGTGCCACAACAAATCCTGGATGTGTTAGCTTACTACAATAAATTTATCCCTCAGGATCTAGGCAACTTTATAAGATTATAAATTATAGATGGGAAGCTAATTTGCACCAGTAGAAGAAATTTCCATTATGGGAGCTGCTTATACCTATAAAAGGTTAGAAAAATAACCCAATGTTATTAGAAACACTTCAGGAATGTCTTTTTCAAGGTATTTATATTAGGACAGACACAACAAACCAAAATGTGAGGTCAGTTTCTTATCCTTCAATCCAAATGATGATGTTAATGTAATATAAGCACAAGCAGTATAATACAAAAGAATATTGGAACCATTATTTTAGGGACTGGTGTTAAGGAAAGGTAGCCATACTACATTACATTCACAATGAGGTCTTTTGTACAATTTCTGTTTATAGTACTTTAGTACTGTTTATAGTACTATAGTACTAAGTATATATTTAATTTAGATTATACATTTATTTATGCTTATGTTTATATATGTATATATTATATATTTAAAATAAATTAAGAGTAGCCAAACTGTCTTGTTTTTCTATGTTCCTCTTCAATTTCTTAGGTGAATTCATATAATGTTAAATCAAAAATTTTCTTCTTTTTTTCCTATGATTTTCATTATCAACCAAGTCTGCAATTCTGGCACTAACCCATCAATGGCCATGGAAGCCTTTTATAAACAAATACATGTAATTAATCCAAACAAATCAAGACATTGGTCAAATCTGAGAAAATATTTCATTTACTTCCAATCTCTTTGCCAATATGTGAGTGGCATACTTGTACAAATCTTATGCAATTAGGATTAGATCATGATTTTAGTGTCTGTGTGTTTCAAAATTCTTTTACTTTATTTTGGTTGCCTTGCAAATTGTTCTCTTGGTTCTATTAATTTTATTCTACATCAGTTCATGAATATTTTCCTGAATTTCTTTGAATCTGCAATATTTATAATTTTTACTATCAAATAATAATTCATTATATGTATATGCCTATATTCCTTAGTCATTAGTCAAATGCTATAAGTATTTTTTATTATTATTATAGGTTCCCTTTTACCTTGTTTCCTATGTATTTTATAAAAAAATAAACATAAGCCTATTGAATCAATGGGAGATGTATTCTGATATCTTCCAACTATCTTAAAATTTATACCGTTATCAAATGCTATTTTCTTTACCAATTTGCAGAATTTCCAAAGTCCTGAAGGGGGAAAAAGTTAATTTTTCAAAGAACTAAGTATGTAAGAGTATATAGAAATTCAATACCTTGTCTATTTTCTGAAATGCACAACAAAGGAGTACAACCATTTCTTAATTCTTCATCTTTTTTTCAAGTCCTTACCAAGTCCTAAATGCACATGATATTTCTTTGCCTCCTAAGATGAATACAAATTTCAAGTTCCAGAAATCTTCCTTGAAAAGACCATTTTTTCCTCCTAAAGAAGAGGCATCACAAAAGAAAAATAGAATTCCATTATTACTGTATATATTGATGATATTAATTAAAAGGCTCACCTGCTAAATAATAAGCAAGTACATTTAATTTAATTTTTTTTGACTCCATGACATTAATTATTCTGCTCTCTTTTCAAAGATAGTTCAATTATAAAATAAAAGTTTTCCATGCATTTTCTGGAATTATTATCTAATATATATATATATGTACAAATATATATATATATATATATACATGTAAACACACACATATATATGCCATATATATTATATATGCCAAATCCTGTTCCTAAAATGAGTCTTTACTCCTGATCCTAGTTCAATTTATTAAGATCCCTCATGCCAAAATTATTTGGGAATACTTTTATGAGTTTTCCATGATGCAATTTTTACCACCTCAAAAATTAGAATTAATCCCACCTTATTTAAATCTTTTAAATCACTTTTTGGGACTATTTCTTTGCATTTTTATATTCTTTTTTTTTTTTTCTTGCTGAGGCAATTGGGGTTAAGTGATTTGCCCAGGGTCACACAGCTAGGAAGGGTAAAGTGTCTAAAACCAGATTTGAACTCAGGTCCTCCTGACTTCAGAGCTGGTGCTCTATCCACTGCACCACCTAGCTACCTTACATTTTTATATTCTAACTTACATTTTCATGTTATTTTTAACTAAATTTGAGGTAAAGAGGAAATCTGATTGTTTCTAATCTTTATACTCCAAGTAGCATATAGAATGGTTTGTCACATAAGATAGTTGTAAATGTATCACCACCTTCTATTATGTCTTGGCATTGACAATGACAATGATGTTTATTCCCCCTCCCTCTGCCTAACAGGTTTTGTGTTTCAGTTTTCTGGTCTTCTTTTCAGCTCAAATCTTCCATTTTGCAAGATGTCTTTGTTATTTCTCTCAGTTCCTGATATCTTCACCCAGACAGATTCTTTTGCATTTTATCTGCATGTTTGTTGTATACTCCTAGTTATTTACATAAATGCTGCATAAGGATTTATCTCTTTGAAGGTACTGACATTACTTTGAAAAATTTCTTTGTATCTGTAGAAATTAGTACAATGCCTGTCACATAATAAAAGCTTAACAGATGTTTGTTGAATGATTAATATTATATATATATGTCTATAGATATACTCACATATTTTGCATAGTTTCATATGTATAAGGGCCATCATATTACTTGTATTTTCAATGAAAAACAGAGGGAGGTAGAAAATTATGAGGCTATAATTATATTAAAGTTAAAAAAGGAATAATTTAACAGCTAACAAATAAATAAATAGATGTGTTTTCATTTTTAATGACTGAAATATACTCACATATTTTGCATAGTTTCATATGTATAAGGGCCATAATATTACTTGTATTCTCAATGGCTAAAGAAACAGAGGGAAGTAGAAAATTATGAGACTAAAATTATATTAAAGTAAAAAAAAGGAATAATTAAACAACTAACAAAGAAACAAATAAATAGATGTTTTTACATCTTTTTAGACTTTTGCAGGACTTCAAAAACTTGTGTGGATCTTTGGATTCCCTGACATGTGAAGCAATGGACAATAGATTTGGTTTTGGCCTATTTCTTGGCAGCTGAAGAAGGCATATGTTTGACTTTATATACCTTCCTTCTATGACTTCTGGAAATCTCTTATAATACCATATTGATTTATATTGTTCATTATATCCCTACTTGCATATACAATTCATGTTTGTTGCACAACATTGAGCCTGCACTGCTTGTGGGGAGAGTCACCACTAACAGCCTATGAGATATTGTTATGTGTTCGTGTAATACCTCCCATGCTGATGGGTTTGTGCATACCTATTTCTAATAAGAGCCTTCAGCCCAGAAACCTGCTAGCAATCCCCACTTCCCTTTGGTGCTTTTCATCTCCCTTCCTGAGATGTTGGGGAGGGCGTAATTATCTCCTTTTTAGTGCTTTCATCTCCCTTCCTGAGAAGTTGGGGGGGGGAGGGTTGATCACCTCCTTTTCAGTGTTTTCACTTCCTTAATTGAGAAGTCAGGGAGGGTGTGATCAACTCCTTTTGGGGGTTCTCAACACCCTGAGAAGCAGGGATGGCGTGAGCACCTGTGTTCTAAAACAAAAGAAAGTGGGAGATGTAGAGGGCGGAAACCTTTAAAAATGAGCAACAAAGAAAAAAGAGCTCTGAACATAGATAGCTGTTATAGAGACAGGGAAAAACAGACTTCAAACTCTGAAGACAATAAAGGCAAAAATGACTCCAGATAAAGTCCCAGAGTATTATATGAGTTGGTTTCAAACTCAAAAGGATATCTTGGAAGAATTTTTAAAAAAGAATCTTAAAAGAGAGTTATAAAAAATGGAGGAAGAAAATAAGAACTCTGGAAAAGAAAATACAGAAATTATCAAAAGAAAACCACCCTCTAAAATAGATTTGGTGAAATGGAAAAAAATAAAGCATCTTGAAAAACAATTGGTGAAATGAAAGAGAACAACTTCCTAAAATTAAATTGATGAAATAGGAAAAGAATCCAATGAACCAGACAACTCATTTAAAAGTTCAATTGGCCAAATGCAAAAGGAGGTAAAAAAGCTAACTAAAGAAAATAATTCATTAAAAATTATATTTGAGTAAATGATAATGAATGACTTGATGAGACATCAATAAATCAGTCAAACAAAACCAAAAAATGAAGAAAAATAGAAGAAAATGTAAAATATCTCATTGGAAAAACAACTGACTTGAGAAATATACTAGACAATCAATGAATTATTGGACTATTTGAAAACCATGATGACAAAAACAACCTAGACAATATCTTTTCATGAAGTCCTTAAGGAAAACTCATTTTTGTCATAGACCTAAAAGGTAAAATAGCCATTGAAAGAATCTACCAATATCCTTCTGAAAAGGGCCCCAAAATAAAAACTCTAAGGAATATATTAACTAAATTCCAGAAGAATCAGATCAAGGGGAACATACTGCAAGCAGCCAGAAAGAAACAATTCAAATATCAAGGAACTACAATAAATACCTACCAACTTCCACTTTAAGGTATTGAATGGCCTGCTATATAATATTCTGGAAAATAAAAAAAAACTTGGATTGTAGTCAAGAATCATTACTCAGCAAAATTAAGCATTATTTTTAGGGAAAAAAGATGTACATTCAATAAAATAGGAAATTTTCAATTATTTTTGATCAAAAGACCAAATCTGAGCAGAAATTTTGATCTTCAAATACAGAACTCAAGGAAAATGTTGAAAAGGAAAAAGGAAAAAAAAAACCTATGTTTTGTATATGTTAAAATGTTTACAGCTCTATATAGGAAGATGATATGTTTAAGTTTTGAGAACATTATCTTTGTGAGGAGCATATTTAGGGGTATAAGCATAATTTGACTTTATTGTGATGATTTAAAAAAGAAACTAGGGATAGAAAGGGAATTGTACTGGAAGAAGAGGAAAGTGGAGGTAAAATGGGGTAAATTATATCACATGAAGAGGCAAAAAATGATCTATTACTGTCAAAGGATATAAAGGAGGAGATGAACATTGTTTGAAACTTATTCTCATCAGATTTGGCTTAAAGAGAGAATATAAGATATATTTAGTTTGATAGAGACACTTGTCTCACTTATAGGCAATTAGGAGGGGAAAGAGGAAAGGAAAGGGGGAGGCCAATAGAAGAGAGGGCAGAAGTAGAAAAGAATAGGAATAATAAAGGGGGGAAGAGCTAAAAAAAGGGGGAGGGCAGTTAGAGGGAAGTGGTGGTCAGAAGCAAAACACAGGGGGAGAGGGAAATGGGGAAAAGAAAAAGAAAACTATAACTTGGGAAAAAAATAAGATCATGGGAAATACAGTTAGTCATTTTAACTGTGAATGTGAATGAGATGAATTTTCCCATAAAATAGATGTGATTAGTAGACTAAAATGAAAGCTAGAATCCTACAATATGTTGTTTATAAGATACAAATTTAAATTGAATGATACATGCAGAGTAAAGGTAAAAGACTGAAGCAGAATCTATTATGTTTCAAATGAAGTTTTTTTAAAAAAAGGCAGGGGTAGTGATCCTGATGTCAGATCAAGCAAAAGTAAAAATAAATCTAATTAAAAGAGATAAGTAACATATATGCACCAAATTCCTAAAGAAGAATTTATGAGAGAAGTAAGAAGAAAGAGAAAACAAAGCTACACTAGTGGAGGATCTCAATCTTGCTCTATTAGGACTAGATGAATTGAACCACAAAATAAACAAGAAAGAAGTTAAAGAGGTAAATAGAATATAGAAGTTATTTATGATAGGCCTCTGGAGAAAACTGAATGGAGACAGAAAGGAATACACTTTTTTCTTGATGGTACATGAAACCTACACAAAAATTGATCATGTATTAGGACAAAACAGTCTCACAATCAAATCTAGAAAAGAAGAAATAATAAATGCTCTTTTTTTCAGATCATGATGCAGTAAAAATTACATGCTTTTTTATTTCTTATATTTATCCCAAAACAGACTTTTAATAAAAGCCTGGCAATTTGAGCTGAAATTGTTAATTAGCAGGTCTCATGAGAGAACCAGATTTTTGGAGATGGTTGTCTAGCTCTCATTTTTTTCCTGCAATACTTTTAGTAACATAAAAATTCAGCCTTTAATTATTATTTTTGTGGTTCAGTTGTGTCCAATTCTTTGTGATCCCATTTGGGGTTGTCTTGGCAAAGAAACTGGAGTGATTTGATATGCATTTTGCCAGATCATTTTACAGATACTGAGGTAAACTGGATTAAGTGACTTGCTTGGGATCACAAAGTTTGAGATCACACTTGAACTCAGAAAGAAGAGTCTTCCTGACTCCTGGCAGATCATTCTACTGTACTGTCAAGTTACTCCACTAATTATATATTGTGTCCCAAAAGTTTGAATGCAATTTTAACCGATTTAATTCTAAAACTGCACTTAGACCTTTGTTGAGCCTTATAGAACAATGTCAGTTCTTAGCTGTTTTCTGAGTATAAATCTTGGACTGTAACCAAACCTTGCATTTCTTCTGCACTGCTCACAACATCTAATACAATGGTAAATATGCACCATTGTGTGTGTGTGTGTGTGTGTGTGTGTGTGTGTGTGTTTCTTTATTTGGATTTTGGTCCATCCCAGCAATATCATCAGTCTAGGAAAAATCCAGTGTGGAAATGCCCTCAGCTATTGCAGATCTGTAACTCTTTTGTAATTAATTTTGTAATTTCTTAGAAAGCTGCCTAGGCTACTGAGACATTGTAGTTTGTCTGTGGTCACACAATCTTTATGTGTCAGAGGCAGAATTTGAACCCAAGTCTTTACAATTACAATCTCAGACCCCTTTTCAATCTGCCATGCTTTCTCTTCCTAAATACATTGGAGAGTAGTAATTGCATCACTGAGGTCCCAGTCTGTACCTTGATTATTGTAGTCAACTCCCTGATAAGGAAACAATTTCCATAAATGCAGCTTAGAACTTCTATAAAAATGTAGAGTCTTGGATACTTGTCTAGAGCACTAAGAATTCAAAAGACTCCTCCAAGATTGTACAGCTGCTATATACTACAAGTAGATTTTGAAATTAGCTCTTCCTACATTCAGAGATAGTTCTTCATCCACTGTACCACAGAGTCTCTTTTTGTGGATACCAAAAAAATAAATGGTTTTTAAATGAATCCTGAGTTACATTATGTCAAGGAAATCATTATAATATAAGCATATGTGTGCCATCTTAAGGGCTTCACTGGCCTCAAGGATATCCAAACACACTTTTCTGCAGAATTGATTTTCTTTTACTTTTTGGGTGCAAAACAAACATGTATTTGAGAAACTGTTTTCTTCTTTTCCTATACTCCCAGTCAGGCAATGGAGATTAGAAAGCATTAGTATTCCAAACTTGCCATGTGGGCAGCTGCACTAAGCAAATTAGATACTTTGGTGACACTGACCATCTTGATGAGACTGCAAAGAAAGGGGGGAAATCAAGCTAGCTAGTCTCTGAAGTGTACTTTCTCCATTTCTGAGCTACCACTTTGACTTGCAAGAAAGGAAAAAAATCAATAATTTCTATCATCATTGCCATTTGAGTCCTACTTCTGACACTTACTAGACACATGATTGTGAGCAAGTCATGCACCTTCTCTGGGAAGTTAAAAAGAAAAGAACAAGAAACATCTGAGTTATATTATGTCAAGGAAATCATTATAATATAAGCATCTCTGTGCCATCTTGAGGGCTTCACTGGCCTCAAGGATATCCAAACACACTTTTCTGCAATCCTTTCTCCAATCCTGCCCTAGAAAATATGGAAATGTAACCCCAAACAGAGGTCAGGAACTTGGTAAAATTTATTTGAAACTCAAAGAAAAAGAAAATCTTGTTTATCAGTTTTCAAGCTCCAGAATCAATTGGAGAGTTTATTATATCACCTTTGAGGCAATGCCTTCTGTATTCAGTAGACCAGAACATTTCCTCCTAAGTTGCTAATTAGATGCTTCTCTAGAGGTGGTAATGTCCATGACAAGGTTGTTGCTCAGTATGAAACAGATTATGTCACATTTGGATAAGCAGAGACTTTTAGATGCATTAAAGTGACTCAAGATGAATGCCACTCCTGTGTTCTGACTACAAACTTTGTCCAAACTAAAAGGTGAATTGGAAATTATAAAAGTTTGTGTTTCTTTAGGAGATCAAACAGGACTAGATACAATGGAATCTTTGAACACAGGAAAGTACTCAAAAGAAGGAGACAGTCTAATTTGAAAAATGACTTCTAAATCACACCAAAGCAGAAAGATAGCTGTCCAATCATCCTATGTCCCCTTTCATTTTAGATATATTAATATAGTGATAACAAATAGCCTCAATGCCATCTCAATATTTGTGTCTTATATGTGGAAAACAGCTCATATATCTTCATTCATTTAAATTATACATTATAGAATGGGAATTAGGAATTTTTGCAAAATTAAAAAGTGAAATTCCAACTTTAGCTGCTGAACAAATGATGTTATTGGCTAGTGAAGGCAAAGTTAATTAGAGTTTCTTGATATTGAAAATGATCTGTTTTTCCCACTCTATTTGGGCTGAGTTTTTCCAACTTTAGCTGGGCTAGAATGAAAAAAAACATGACTTTCAAGATACTTCCTCAAGGTGTTTAGCACATTAAAGGACCAGGACATTGCACACAGTGGGGACTCAAAACATATTATTGATAGATTGGCTTACTGCTTGTTTTTTTTTTTTTTTTTCTTTTCTTTTTGAATTTGTTTTCAACCCATTTCAAATTCATTTCCAGTTCTCTTACTTTAATTTGTTTTGTCCCAGTCCAGTCTGCAAACTATGATTCCCCTCTAATGCTGCAGAAATCATGTGACAGGGGCTGCCAAATGTCCCAGCAGTTTTGACCATGGCAATTGCTGAAGCGGAAAAGTTCAGAAACATCAGGGTGTTCTGTAGAAAGGCTATTTTGAAGAAGGCATATATGTTCCAGGTAGTTACTTTCATTGTTCATTTTATTTTGCAACTGGGAGTGGATATTCCATAAACAGAGATTTATTGTTGTCTTTTGTGTTCAAAGGCAAAGACCTAAAATGGTTGCTATACATGTGTAGATGAAACTGAAAAAATGATCCACAATTCTGTCTGAATTCCATTTTAGTAGAGTCCTTAGTAGATAAGGATGGTGTCCTTGGGGAAGCTTTGTACTATAGGGCAGTGGTGTCAAACTCAAATAGAAATTGGGGCCACTAAACATTCATAAGGATTTCTACTGGCTGCATTTTGATTTTAAATATGTTTTTATGTTTCTCTTTTTCTCTTTTCATGGCCACATATTTCCAATTTCTTGGATAGAGGATGGAGATCTTTATTTGGATTCAACCAGTTTGGTTTTGGATACTAGCTTTTCTGCTTCAACAAGTATTTATGAAACATTTCTTAAGTGCCAGGCCTTATTGAAATAAAATCAAATTATATAGTTCCTGATCTTGAAGAGCTTAAATTTTACTATTTAGTACTAAATACCTTACCTGTGTGACCTTGGGTCTCTTTGAGACCCTGTTTTCTCCTCTGTAATATGACAGAGTTAAAGGAGTTCAGAGTTAAATTCAGTTTGTTTGTGAGATTATAATTAGATGTTTAAGGTATTTTGTGAATTTGCATAGGAAAATCCTGTTTTCTTTTGGTTTCCTTTGCAATCTCAGATTTCTCATTTAAATATTTGATTCTAACAAAGTTCCCAAAGGCTTAATAAAATTTTCAAAGGGGTAGAGGAGAAAAACAAAGATTAAGGATCTCTAGATTAAGTCTTTTCTAGTCTTTTGCAATTCTAACGCTAGGTATTTTATATCTGTGTGATTGTGGGCAACTTCTGAAAATGTTTTTCACCTATAAAATGAGGGTAGTTACCTTTATGATCTGCCTTGCAAAGTTTTGTCAAGAAGGTCCCTTATAAACATTAAGGTACTAGATAAATGTAATGATCAACTATAACTACAACAAGCAGAGTTTATTTACATTTATCTCTGCTTCAGAAACTTAAGGATAACCTGAAGTATTTCCTCAAAAAGACAACTCCAAAAGGTGGACTCAAGATGTTGGGAAATAGATGCTTCTCTATGTAACTTCTTCCAAGCCGCTGAATTGGTTTTGAAATGACAAAACCCACAAATACTTGGAGTGCAACAAATTTGTGGAAGAAGATACTTTGGAAGAATTTCAGAAAAGATCTGTTTCTGTTAGGCAGGAGGAGACACTGCCCAGCCCACACTACAGCACAGAGAACCTAGGGCATGGGGCCAGGATCTGTGCACTGGGGAATATACTGCAAGGTTCATAGGCTATTCTGTTGTGGTCACAAGTCAGTAATTCAGCATATTCCTGTAAGACACCCAAAGCAAATACAAAAGGCAAATTGTGAGCCCCTAAGCCCCAGAACATGGGACTTGGCCATGCCTACCCAGCAGAGGAAGTCAGTCAGAAACACTGAGTCCACTACAAACTGAAGTAGCTGTCACCCCTTTGCCATAAGAGCAGACCTTAACCCTTAAAAATGAGGAAAAAAAACCAAAAAGAACATTGGCCATACCAGCTTTTATGGAGAGAGAGAAGAATAGACCCTCAAACCTGAGGTTCCTAAAGGCAAATCAGCTCCAGATGAAGCCCAAAAGGGTGATATGAGTTGGGTCCCATTTTACAAGGCTCTCTTGAAAGAATTCAAAAAGGAACTTAAAAAGGAGTTAGAAGAAAAATGGGGAAAAGAAAAAAAGATCTTTGCAAGAGTGAATGGAAAAGGAAAAACAGAAATTATCTGAAGAAAACTCCTTAAAAATAGATAACTCCTTACAAAATAGATTTGATGAAATGGAAAAGGCACATAACTAATTACAAAATAAATGTGAAAAAGAAACCAGTTTGTTGAAAAACAGAATTTGTGAAATGGAAAAAAATACAACAAACATAACCAAAATGGAGCCAAAAAAGTAACTGAAGACAATAATTTACTAAAAATTAGAATTGAACAAATAAAAATAAATGACATGCTCAATGAGACATCAAGAATCAAACAAAACCAAAAAAAAGTTTAAAAAAATGGGAGAAAATATAAAATACCACATTGGAAAAACAATTGACCTGGAAAATAGATCTAAGAGAGACAATCTAAAAATTTATATTATTGAACTTCCTGAAAACCATAATGAATAAAAGAGCCTGGACATTATCTGATATGTAATCATCAAGGAAAAGAGCCCTGATGTCCTAAAACTAGAAGATAAAATAGCCATTGAAAGAATTCACAATCACTTCCTCAAAGAGATCTGAAATGAAAACTCCAAAGAATATCATAGTTAAATTTTAGCATTATCAGATCAAAGAAAAAAATTTGCAAACAGCCAGAAAAAAAATCAAATATTGAGGAGCCACATTAAGGATTACACATGACATAGCAGCTTCCAAATTATAGTATCAAAGAGCATGGAATCTGATATTCCAAAAAGTAAAGGAATTTGCATTGCAGCCAAGAATCAATTATTAAGCTAAATTGAGCATTATATGTCAGGGAGGAAGATGGACTTTCAATAATACAGGTGAATTTCATTTATCTCTGATAAAAAGACCAGAGCTGAACAAAATTTTTGATCTAATACAGACTCAAGAGAAATATAAAAAGGAAAAAAAAGGAAAGAATTCTTGAGAACCATATCTCTGCTATGGGTATATTAAGAGAGAGTAAATATAATTTGATTTTATTGCAATAATATGAAAAAGGGAATAGAAAGGGAATTTTCCCAGAAAAAAGAGGGAAAATAAGGTAAAATAAGGGAAACTACATCTCATGAAGAGGCAAAGAAGACCTTTTATAACTGAGGGAAAGAAGAGAGGAGGATGAACCTTGCATGAATTTACTCTCATTAGATTTGGCTTAAAGAGAAATATCAGACATATTTGGTTTCACAGAGATACTTCTCTCACCTTATGGGGAAATGGCAGGGAGAAGGGAAGAGGAAAATGGAGATTAATAGAAGAAAAACAGAAGTAGTAGGAGAAAGGTATAAGAAAGGAAGTGGGGCTGATAAAGGGGAAGGACTGTTTGAAGGAGGTGGTGGAAAAGCAAAATACTGGGCAGAAGGAAAAGAGGAAAGGGAAAGAAAAAAGTATAAGTTGTGATAAATAAGATGTCAGGAAATAAAAATTTAGTTATTTAACTGTGAATGTGAATGGTTTGAATTCTCCCATAAATCAGAAATGGATAACAAACTGGATTAAAAGCCAGAATCCTACAATACATTGTTTACAAGAAACACATTTAAAACAGAGTGATACATACAGAGTAAAGCTAAAAAGCTGGAGCAGTATATATTATGCTTCAAGTGAAGTTAAAAAAAAAAAAGCTGGGATAGCAATCCTGATCTCAGGTCAAGCAAAAGCAAAAATAGATCTAATAAAAAGAGAGAAGAAAGATAATTATATCTTGCTAAAGGGTACCATAGATAATGAAGCAATAATAACACTAAATATATATGCAATAAATGGTATAGCATCCAGATTCCTAGAGAAGTTAAGAGAACTGCAAGAAGAAATACATAGCAAAACTATACTAGTGAAGGATATCACCTTTGGTCCCTCAGAACTAGATAAATTGAACCACAAGATAAATAAGAAAGAAGTTAAGGATGTAAACAGAATTTTGGCAAACTGGTATGGTAGATCTTTGGGGAAAATTGAATGGAAATAGAAAGGAGTTTACTTTTCTCTGTGGTTCATGAAGCCTATTAAAATTGACTATGTTAAGGATAACTATGATAAGCATAAAAACTCAAAATCAAAGGCAGAAATAGCAAATGCATTTTCCCCAAAATATGATGCAATAAAAATTACATGCAATGAAAGGCCAGGGGAAATAGACCAAAATTTAATTGCAAACTAAATCTAATCTAATCTAATCTAATCCCAAAGAATAAATGGGTGCAACAACAAATGATACATGATACACACAAATTTCATCCAAGAGAATGATAATAATGAGACAATATACTAAATTTTGTAGTAAGCTAAAATGGTAATTAGGGGAAGTTGCATATCTCTAGATGGTTATTTGCATAAACTAGAGAAAGAAATGATCAATGAATTGGGCTTGCAACTAAAAAAGCTAAAAAAAATAGAACAAATTTAAAATATCTAATTATGTACCAAACTTGAAATTCTAAAAATAAAAGGGGATATTAATAAAATTGAAAATAAGAAAACTATTAAATTACTAAAACAAAACTAAGATCTGGTTTTATGAAAAAGAAAAAAAAACAAAATAGATAAACCTTTAATTGATTTGATTAGAAAAAGTAAAGAAGAAAATCAAATGCTTAGCCTCAAAAATGAAAAAAGGAGAACTTTCCACTAATAAAGAAGAAAATACAGCAATTATTAGGGGTTATTTTGCCCAACTTTATGCCAATCAATTTGGTAAACTAAGTAAAATGGAGAGATACCTACAAAAATATACATTACCCAGATTAATAGAAGAGGAAATAAATTATTATATAGTCTCATTTTAGAAAAAGAAATAGTACAAGCTATTAAACAACGCCCTAAGAAAAAAATCTCCAGGGCCGAATGGATTTACATGTGAATTCTACCAAACATTTAAAGAACAATTAACTCCAATACTATATAAACTATTTGAAAAAATAAGGAAAGAAGGACTTCTATTAAATTCCTTTTATGACACAGATATGGTACTGATACCTAAACCAGGTAGGACAAAAACAGAGAAATAAAAATTATAAACCAATTTCCCTAATGAATATTGATGCAAACATCTTAAATAGAATAATAATGAGATTAGAGAAAAATCATCCCTAGGATAATACACCATGACCAAGTGGGATTTATACCAGGAATGCAGGGCGGTTTCAATATTAGGAAAACTATTTGCATAATTGACTATCTCAATAACCAACCTAACAAAAATCATAGGATTATCTCAATAGATACAGAAATAGCATTTAATAAGATACAACACCTATTCCTATTAAAAAAAATTAGAGAGTATAGGAATAAATGGACTTTTCCTTAAAATGATCAGTAAAATCTATTTAAAACCATCATCAAGCATCATATATAATGGGGACAAACTACAGCCATTCGCAGTAACATCAGGAATGCAACAAAGTTGCTCTCTATCACCATTTCTATTTGATATTATATTAGAAATGTTAGCTTTGGCAATAAGAGAAGACAAAGAGATTAAAGGAATTAGAGTAGGTAATGAAGAAACCAAATTATCACTCTTTGGAGATGATATGTTGGTATACTTAGAGAACCCTAGAAAATCATATAAAAAACCTTCTAGAAACAATTCACAACAAAGTTAGGAACTATATTAACACAGTTACAGAACACTTTCCTCACAAATAAAGTCAGATTTAATCAACTGGAAATATATCAAGTACTCATGGCTAGGCCGAGTGAATATAATAAAAATGTCAATACTACCTAAATTAATCCATTTATTTAGTGACATACCAATCAAACTCCCAATATATTATTTTACAGATCTACAAAAAAATAATAAAGTTCATCTGGAAGAACAGAAAGTCAAGAATTTCAAGAGAATTAATGAAACAACATGCAAATGAAGGTGGTCTAGCTTGCCAGACCTAGAATTATATTGTAAAGCTGAGGTGATCAAAATCATTTGATATTTGGCTGAGAAATAGTGTAATCCACCAATGGAACAGGTTAGTTTCACAACAGGACAAACTAGTCAACAACTATAGCAATCTAGTTAGTGTTTGCTATACCCAAGTACTACAGAGTTTGGGATAAGAACTTGATAAAAACTGCTGGGGAAACTAGAAACTAGGATGGCAGAAAGTAGACACTTACCCACACCTAGCACCATATAATAAGATAAAGTCAAAAGATGTTCATGATTTAGACATAGTGATATTATAAGCAAGTCAGAAGCACATAGGCCAGTTTACTCTCAGGTGTACAAACAAAACTAATGTAGATAAGATTAAAAGGAAAACAATAAATTGGGAAAACAATTTTACATTCAAGGGTTATGATAAAGGATTCATTTCTAAAATATATAGAAAATCGGCTCAAATTTATAAGAATTCAAGGCATTCTCCAATTAATAAATGGACAAAGGAAATGAATAATTTCCAGATGAAGAAATTGAAATCACTTTTAGTCATATGAAAAGTTTCTCTAAATCACTATTGATCAGAGAAATGCAAATTAAGATATCTCTGAGATACCACTATACACCTCTCAGATTAGTTAAGATGACAGGAAAATATGTGGAATTGTAAATGGATCCAACCATTCTGGAAAGCAGTTTGGAACTATGTGCAGAGGGTTTTCAAACTGTGTATATCCTTTTATCTATCAGTGTTTCTACTGGGATTATATCCCAAAGAGTTCTTAAAGAAGGGAAACAGACCCAAATGTGCAAAAATGTTTGTGATAGCCCTTTTTGTAGTGGCAAGAAACTGGAAACTGAGTGGATGCCCATCAGTTGGAGAATGGCTGAATAAGTTTTGGTATATGAATGTTATGCAATATTATTGTTCTATAAAAAAAAATCAGCAGGATAATTTTTGAGTGGTCTGGAGAGATTTACATGAACTGATTCTAAGTGAAATAAGGAGAAGGAGGAGATCATTATACATGGCAACAAGAAGATTATATGATGATTATTTCTGATAACCATGGCTCTTTCTAAGAATGAGGTGATTAAGGATAATTTCAATTATCTTGTCATAATGAAAGCCATCCAAACCCTGAGAGAGTGCTGTGGGAACTGAGGGTAGATCATTTTCATTCTTTTTGTTGTGGTTTGCTTGAATTTTATTCTTTCTCATTGTTTCAAGTTTTTGATTTGATTTTTCTTGTGCAGCAAGATAATTCTATAAATATGTATGTTTATATTAGAATTAACATACATTTTACCATGTTTAACATATATTGGATTACCTGCCATCTAGGGGAATGGGTGGGGGGAAGGAAGGTAAAATTAGAACACAAGGTTTTTCAAAGATCAATGTTGATGCATATTTACATATGTTTTGGAAAATAAACTACTTCAATAAAAAAGTCTTTAAAAAAAAAGACAACTCCATTCTCAGTGATAATCACATTCTGGATTGGTTTCTCTATTTCTGTATACACCATCAGATGACAAAAAAGTGCCATAGTATTGGAAACTGTGTTTCTTTGTGTCCTTAATATCATATATTCTCTACCCCCTTCGAGGAATTTGGAGTTGTGAATATATCAATGATAGCTAGATGGCTTGGTGGATAGAATGCCAGACATGGAGTCAGGATGATCTAAGTTTGAGTATTTCTCCCCTAAATACTTATTATCCTTATGACCGTGAACAAGCTGCTTAGTCACAATTTTATTATCTGCAAAATGGGAGTAAAAATAATATTGTGTCACATGGTTATTATGAGAGTCAAATAAGAGAACATATATAAATTCTTTTTCTTTTCTTTTCTTTCTTTCTTTCTCTTTTGCTTCCTCCTACTCCTTTTCTTTTTCTTTCCCTTCCTCCTTCTTTCCTCCTCCTTCCCTTCCTCTTTCTCTTCTTCTTCCTCCTCCTCCTCCTGATCTTCTTTCTCTTCCTCATCCTCAGTTTTTTTTATTTAATTTTTTCTTTCTTTTCTCCATTTTTTTCTGTGATGATTTATTTTATTATCTGTGCTGTCCTTATTTGATAAATTGGATAACCTTTGTTGCATTTATGTTGTCTGGAAGTTTACAAACAATATTATCAGCTCTGATTTTCTTTGTAGGAATGCTCCAAATTTCTGTTTGTTTATTTGTTTTTAATTGAATGTTCATTTATTTTCACTAATACTTAAACAATATTAAATTAATTATGCTGTATTTCATCTTGAGATGTTTTTCTCTTTGGAAGACTTTGACTCATTTCTTCCTATAATATCTTGTAGTAGGAGAATAGTTTTGTGCTATTCAAATTTTCTTTCCTTTATACTTAAGGATCATTTTTTCTGATTGCTTTCAGAATGTTTTGGTTGTCAGTTGAATTTTAAAATTCAACTCCTATGAATTGTGTAGTTTGTAGCATAACTTATATAGTGGGGGGTGGGGTTTCCATCCCCATGCCCACCTCACCTTTGAATTAATCTATGTATCTTTAAATTGTATATTTTTCTCTCTTCAGAACTTCTGGATAGTTGTATTATGGTATTTATGATTTTAATTGATCATATCTCTTCTATGAACCTTAAATAGTCTTTATGCATCCTTCTATTGAGATCAATTTTTTTCTTATAACGATATCTTATAAAGACATTTCAATTTTATGGCTTTTTGTTTTTCTTCCTGATTTACCTATATATTACATTCTCTATTTATTGTGAATTCCTTGGTGTGAGTTTCCACTATGGATTCATTTTTTTAAATTCTGCCAATTATTTTTGTTGTGCAGCCTACAAATTCAGTTTTCATAAATTTTATTTCTTTTTTAAAACCATACAAGATATGCATGTGGTCCAGTTTTTTGTTCATGAATATGCACAGGAAACTAAACTCAAGGTCCTCTGCCTCATTAGGTGATGCCTTTTTTGTTTTTGCTATATTTATTCATAGATATTTGGGCCCTTTTAGATGATCTGGAGATCACATTGCCTTATATTATTAATATTTTCCCTGCTTATTTGGAAGGATTGTAATTGAATTTACTCTCCCTGAGATGTTAATAATTTCAGTATTATTCCTTACATTTGACTATTGTTTACTTTCTGGCTCACTTCATGGATGAGATCTATTCTAGCTCAAAGCATTACTATGCTACACGCCAAAGTAAACTTCTGCTTTTTTATTTTCTATGGTACAAGTAATGACAATGTATGCAGATTTGAATCTGTTGCAAGCCATTTAGTTACCTTGCATAGCCCTGACAGAGTAGTAGTGACTGATAAGAGAGGGATTGCTGTAAGTATATTAGACATTTGGAAAAATTCTGTATTATTCATTAGGTTTTTACCTGTATATGGTTCTTGACATTTTGACTGTAGAGGAGCTGGAATTCCTTTATCTGTTGCATATAATTTCTATTTTAGAGAGGTTTGGGAAGTAATGAGAAGTACAACATTGTCTAGTTCTTCATCCTTTTGATAATATGACCTTGTAGTGTACTTTAAAAAAAAAAAAAACAATTCTTGTTTTGCTGGCATTTGCTGCTTGTTTTGCTAGAAGTGCCCTGATCTGGGCTCCATCTTCTCATACTCACACAGATTATCTCAAGCCAAGATCAGAGTCATTTATTCTACTTTTAGAATTTCATAATGTAATATGTTTAGAATTTCCTCATTTTGTTTGAATCCTATTATTTCAATGACACATCTATATAATCCCTCTTTTTTGATGTTAGTGCATTTGAATTTTTTGTTGATGTTCATCACTTCTAATTTCATGTTATGGTACTTATCTGTGTCCATTATCTTTGTTATTTTTCTTTTTTTCTTCCCTCCTCCTCCTTTCCTCCTTTACCCTACATAGAGTTGGCTACCATACACACATACACACACACACACACACATACATACATACATACATGCACACACCATTCTAAATATACTTTTATCAATTCTTTCTCACTATGCTGATAGTGTCTTCCTTTATATGCCATCTGTAATTAATTTGGGTATTTATAATAAAAATTTCTTGTTCACTCAAAGTTGTTCTTAAAACAAAATGGCTGTCACTGTATTCAATAAACTCTTGGTTCTTCATCATTTCATGCAAGTTTATTCATATTTTCATAAAATTATTGAGCTTATCATTTCTTGTAGCACAATAGCACTCCACCACAATCATACAACACAAGTAATTAAGCCATTTAGAAGAACAAAATCTCAAGAATTTAAAGCAGTTTATTGAGAGAGTGTGTTACATTTTGTGTCAGAGAAAAATGTTACTCTATTAAAATTATAGGTTCTAAGAGTGTGGCATTAATTTGAAAAATTATTTAATTTTCTTAATTGAATTTCTAATACCAGACTTCATTTCCTAGATTAAGAAGCATGAAAATAGCATGATTTTTGTAACCTTTTCTTGATTTTGATAAATTTTCCATGAGAATGTTTTTTATCATAGAAAAATTATAATTTCCAGAATACTATTATTGTTGTTCACCATTGCTTTCAAAGAGGACCAAGGATATCATCAATGATATCTTGACTTGTGCATAAATTACATTTAAGAGAGGATCAGTTGTAAGCTTTACTCTTTCTTCCTTAGTCATTCAAGACCAGTAGCAAGACAAAAATCAAGATGAGTGGCAATGACCCAAGATTCAGTGGATGACCTTAAAGCCTTCAATGTCTGACCAAGCTCTAAGCACTCCACAGACCCTGCTTTTATTACCTTTGGAACAAATTGTATTGCTGCCTTTATGGTCACTGGAAAAAAAAAATGTTGACATCTGCCCATTCTGCCAGAGAAAATTTTTACATAGTTGAGGTAGACATCCACAAATTTGAGAACTGTAGGCCATACTCGATCATGTTTTTCCCATCTGCTGAAATAATTTTACCAGAATGTGACTACTGTGTGTGTGATAGCTTCTTAGAAACATGGGTGACAGCTGGGTGAAAGGTAGACACCAAATGTGGCAAACCCTAGCATAAAAAGTGCTAGTCTTCCCTGAACATCTCATGTACCCCAACTTCCCAAATACATAGGCATATGAAACATGTCTAGAATAAGCAATTTCATGCTTATTAATCTCATGCATATTAAATACACCCAACTGAATACAAAGAATGATAACTCCAAACTGCTGGGACAGGATATTTTCCTTGATGAAAGATAGTTTTCCTCCAATGCCACTGGTTTCATATTGTCCCTTCCCCATTTCTTCCTGTCATTTCTACTCTTACCTATTTAAATAATTATTAATTAAATTATTAATTAATTGAATGAAAAATCTCTTCTCCCCATCCTTCTTCATCCATCATGGTCCTTGTCAAATGCCACTTATCCTTTACCCATTATCACCTTTTTGAAATGTTTTTTCTTAATCTGGAATTATATTACTTTGTACTCCTGTGAATATTTTATTCTACTTCATAATCTATTTTTCTATATTTTTAAGAACTTCTACTAGAGAATCCGTAATTCAAGGGTTGTATTTTATGTTTCATTTGTGTCTTTCTATTTAATAAGCCCTTATTCAGCATTCCCTTTTTGCAAGACTATCAAAATTTTGAGATATAAAGATAAAATGTAAAAGAAAAATTTCTTCCCACAAGGATTTTATTGAGGTTTATGACCTTTCAAATAAGACTAGTATTTCCAGTGTGACAGTTGTTGAGACCTTCTCATGCTTCTTTTAACTTTTGTTGAAACCTGCCACTCCACTCTTACCTCTGCATTTAGAAGCTATAGCATGCTCAATGGCCATAGTCCAGTAAACTGTTTTAGCAAATTGATCAAAATTTTTAGGGCATTAAGGAATCAGTGCATATGGAACCATACTGTTTAATGAAAAAAACATAATTCCGGAAAGATAGGCTGGATATTTCCATAATATTCTCAATGGAGTATCATTAACCAATTCTGAAGTCATTGACTGTATACCTCAGGCTGTATACATTCTCTCTCTAGCTAAACTTCCAATTGAAGAAAGGGTTTTGAATGAACTCCTTTCATGTGGGAGGGCATCTTGTACCAATTCTATTTCAGCTGAGATTTACAATGCAGATGATCTGCTGCTCAAAGAAAAACTCAATGAAATATTTCTGGTTAAATGACAAGTGTTAATCTCCAATGAGGTCAAGGATGCTTTTCTTGTTGATCTATATAAAGGAAAATGAAATAGTTCATCCTGTGACTATCACAGAGCATGTGTGAGCGTTATTCTCTAAGTCACTGCCTCCAAGAATCTTGCCAGACTCCTCCTTAATTGACTAATCCTTCACATGGAAAAGAGTTATTTACCTGAGAGTCAACATGGTTTCAGAAAGAACTAAGAAAAGGTCAATATTGTGTTTACTGCCTGAAAATTATAGGAGAAATGCCAGTAGCAGAACAGAGGTTAATATACAACATTCGTTGATTTGATGAAGGCCTTTGATACTGTCAGTCATGAGGTCTTGTGCAAGATTTTAGCAAAATTTGGTTGCCCAGAGAATTTCATCAGTATTGTACACTAGTTCTATGATAGCATTCTTGCATGGATTCTAGATAGTGAATGATGCTCTCATGCTTTTCCATTTACTAGTAGAGTGAAGCAGGATTGTATGATTGCTTCCATGCTTATTGACAAGCATGCCTTCATGCTTGTCAGATGCCTTCAAAAAGGTTGAACACAGCATCAAGGTCAGTTACTGCACTGATGGTAAGCTGATGTAATGCCCAGCCCAAACATCATAGAAATTCTTAATCATGGGCCTCCCACTGGTACCTCTCCAAAATGGATGTTTGTCCTAGCTCTTTGAAGGGGAACTATGAGATTTTGATTGTTACCCCCTGTCCAAATATGCTCCCAATTCAAATCCCAGAGAAATACTTAATCACTCACTGAGAATTAAATAATCTTGCTTTGCAACCAATTATAACCCTACCAACTGGCTTAAACATAACATAGAAATCAACAAAAAAGAGAGTAATATCAACAGCATATAGAGCAGGATACTGGATTGCAAACCACTTTCCTCAATGTAGTGTGTATACACATTCTTTGCTGTGCTATCCTTGGGTGAATTTATGCTAGTTATAATATCATTACTATACATTAATACTTCCATCTCCCATGTGTACTTTTCTGTATGCATTCTGGGTTTCAACGTGCAGTTCTACCAAGGTTTTATCACCTCCCCATTAGCAAACTTTTCCTATAACTTCTAAATTTCCATCTCTTGTGTTGTAACCAGCACCACATTTATTGTATAAATATCCTTGTCTTGTTTACCTGGAGATCCTGAGTCCTTCTGGGAGCTTGTGCTGCTCATTGACTGTGTAAATCTTATTAAAATATCTTTCCTTGTTTTGAAGACTAAGTCAGAGTTCTTTCAGAAACAACACTGTGATCCTACCTCCCACATTATCTCAACAAAATTATTTAACTTGACACTTTGTTCAAAGATAATTGTGCACTCACGGTAGCCATTAAAGCAGAGATGGAACAAAGATGGATCAATTCTCTCTGTGCTAATTTTAGCCTAAAATTAACACCAATAAAGCCAGTTTTCTGCCAACCAGCACTATACTTTCCATGCATGGAACCATCAGGTACAGCAAATGAAGAAATTTGAAGAAACTTTTCTGGAATGTATACATAGATGATGAGAATGATGCAAACATTGCCAGAGATAGCTCATTATTTGGAAGACCCTAAAGGAAATGTAAGACAGAAGAGACATTAGGCTGTCTAAAAAATTTAAGGTCTGCTGAGGCATTGTGCTAATGTCATTGATATATTCCTCTGTACCTTAATATATTTGCACCAAGCCAGGAAGATGAATCATTGACATTTGAATATTCTTAGGAAGATTTTTAAAATCATCTAAAAAGATAAGGTATGGAACACTGAGGTTCTTTCTTGAGCTGAATTGCCAAGTATTCAAATAGTACTGCAGAGAGCACAACTCTTTTGAGCTGGCCAAATTGTTCAAATTCCAAAGAAATCTATGCCTAAAAGAATATATAATGGTGAACTCTCACAAGGCAAGCACTCACATAAAGGTCAAAAGAAGCAATATAAGAACACTTTCAAGGTCATTATTACAAACTTTGGAATCAATTGTGAGAGATGTTAGATGCTAGAATAGGGCCAATAAGCACAGAGTGTCTACATCAAACAAGATGCTGTGCTCTATAAACAAAGCAGAATTGCTGTATCTCAAAGAAGAAAGAAAGAAAGAAAGAAAGAAAGAAAGAAAGAAAGAAAGACAGGAAGGAAGGAAGGAAGAAAAACATGAAACGTACATCTCAATCTTTTCTTGTTCTAATCAGCCAGCTGGACAAATTGCACACTGATCCTGTCCTAAAAATAAAACTATTTTACTAAGTTGATGTAACTTTTAAAATAAAAAATATATGCATCAAGATCTTATGAAGGATAAATCACAAACAACTGGGGACTTATAAAAGGCTTTCTGTAGGATGTTGTAAATGAGCAGAGGATGGAAGAAATTGACAGATTAAAATAGGCTGAAGAGTAAATACATCCCAGGAATGTGGGATAGACTATGCAAAGTCATGGAACTTATAGGACAGAGTTTGAGAAAGCCAGTGAGAGGGTCTTAAATAAAACATAGCAGATGAACAACTGAAACCCTTGGTGCTGACTCAGTAGAAGAGCAGACTAGTGGGGCAATCTTCAAACCCAGCTCAGAATACAAAGCTTGGGAAACCAAGCTGCTTCTTGTAAAGAGCATGAAAATCTACGCTCTGTTGTGAGAAAAAAAACACCAAAATCAAGGGGCCCCTATACTCAAAGCCAAGACTCAGAACTGAAGGAAACTTGGAATAGCACTCCCTTTGCACTAGGAGCAAAGCTCAACCATAAAAGTTAAAAAAGAAGAAATACCAAGAGAAAAGGAAAGAAAAATAAGCAAGAAACAGAAAAGAACCTTGAACATAGAAAGCCAATATTGTGACAGGGAAGACCAGAATACCAATTCAGATTAGGATAAAAGATCCGCAGAGGGAATGTCAAAAAATGAGATAAATTAGTTTCAGGTCCAAATTGGTTTACTGGAAATGCTGATAAAAGATTTTAAAAGGCAAATAAGACAGGTAGAAGAAAAATTGAAAAAAAAAAAAAAGAAATGAGAGACATGCATGAGAAAGTCAACAGCTTAAAAAAGGAAGGTACTTCCTTAAGAAATAGTTAACTGAAGAAAATTACACATTAAAAATTCCAACGTGGCAAATAGAATCAGTGACTCTATGAGACATCAAGAATCAGTTGAACGAACTAAAAAGGATCGAAAAAATGTAAAAAAAAATGTGAAATACTTCATTGGAAAAACAGACACCTTGGAAAATAAATCAAGAGAGGGAATTTAACAATTATTGGTCTACCTGAAGCCCATATCCAAAAAAAGAGCCTGAATAGCATTCTTCAAGAGATTATCAATGAAAACTTCCTGAGTATTCTAGAACCAGAGGAGGGAAATAGTTATTGAAAGAATATACAAATCACTTTCAGAAAGAGATCCCACAAGGAAAATGATAAAGAATGTTGTTGCAAAACTCCAGAACAACAATTTCAGGGGGAAAATATACTGTAAGCTCTCATAAAAAAGCAATTCAAGTATTGAGGAGCAATAATTAAGATTATCCAGGATCTGTGGGCTTCTACAATAAAGAATCAGAGCTAGCAAAGGACATGAGGTTACAACCAGGAATTAACTACCTAGTGAGACTGAGCATCATCTTTCAGGGAATGTGATATATCTTTAATGAAGTAAGAGACTTTCAATCATTTCTATTGAAAAAAACAGAGCTAAACAGAAAATTTAATCTGTAAACACAAGACATAAGCAAAGCATAGAAAGGCAAACTGAGGGAAATGAATATTATTTAAAGGTTAAGCTATTTACTTTCACAGATGGGAAAATTATATCTGTAACTCTTAAGAACTGTATCTGTTACTGGGGCAGAGAGAGGGGAACATCACCTTGTTTATGAATGGATTTTGATTTGATGATATCATAGGAAAAGGCAGTAAGGGATGGAAAAAGATTATACTGGGAGAAGAGGAAAAGGGAGGTATAATGAGACAAATCATATCACATAAAGAGCCACAAAAGACCTATTGCAATTGAGGGAAAGAAGGGAGGGGTGAACATTGCTTGAAGCTAGATCGAATTAGTTTTGATTAACTTCATCATTCAGTTGTTTATAGAAATTTATCCAACCTTATAAAGAAGTAAGAGGAGAAAGAGGAAAGAAAAGGGAGGGGCTGTATAGAAAGGAGGGCAGAAACACTAGGGCAAAAGGTAAGAGAAATGGCGGGGGGTGAAAGAAGATGAGGTAGTGAATAATACTTTGGGAAAGGGACCTGTATGTGCACAAATGTTTGTGGCAGATCTCTTTGTAGTGGCCAGAAACTGGAAAGTGAGTGGATGCCCATCAATTGGAGGATGGCTGAATAAATTGTGGTATATGAATATTATGAAATATTATTGTTCTGTAAGAAATGACCAGAAGGATGAATACAGAGAGGATTGGCGAGACTTACATGAACTGATGCTTAGTGAAATGAGCAGAACCAGGAGATCATTATATACTTCAACAACGATACTGTATGAGGATGTATTTTGATGTAAGTGGATTTCTTCGACAAAGAGAAGATCTAACTCAGTTTTAATTGATCAAGGATGGACAGAAGCAGTTACACCCAAAGAAAGAACACAAGGAAATGAATGTAAACTGCTTGTTTTTGCTTTTCCTCCCGGGTTATTTCTACCTTCTGAATCCAATTTTCCCTGAGCAACAAGAGAACTTTTCGGTTCTGCACACATATATTGTATCTAAGATATACTATAACCTCTTTAACATGTATAGGACTGCTTGCCATCTGGGGGAGGGGGTGGAGGGAGGGAGGGGAAAAATCAGAACATAAGTGAGTGCAAAGGATAATGTTGTAAAAAATTACCCTGGCATGAGTTCTGGCAATAGTTATTTTAAAAAATAAATTAATTAAAAAAAAAAAGAAATGACCAGCAGGAGGATTTCAGAAAGGCCTGGAGAGACTTACATGAACTGATACTGAGTGAAATGAGCAGGACCAGGAGACCATTATATACTTCAATGATGGACGTAGCCCTCTTCAACAATGAGATGAACCAAATCAGTTCCAATAGAGCAGTAGGGAGATGACTATGAACCACTACATATAATTCCCAATCCCTATGTTTTTGTCCCCCTGCATTTTTGATTTCCTTCATAGGCTAATGGTATACTATTTCAAAATCCAATTCTTTTTGTAATAGCAAAATAACTGTTAGGACATGTATACTTATATTGTATTTAATTTATACTTTAACATATTCAACATGTATTGGTCAACCTGCCATCGGGGGGAGTGGATGGGGGGAAGGAGGGGAAAAATTGGAACAAAAGGTTTTGCAATTGTCAGTGCTGCAGAATTATCCATGCATATAATTTGTAAATAAAAAGCTATAAGACTTCCGGCCAAGATGGCAGCGAGGAGGCACACAGCTATGTAAGCTCCACATTTTCTCTCAGAATCCATCTCATTACAAGCCTCTGAATTAATGCCTGACTGAAAAAAACCCACAAATAGTTACCAAGAGAAGACATTCTTGAGATTCGCCAGGAAAGGTCTGTTTTTGCTCGAGGACAGGACAGTTTTAGATCAGGCACAGGCTGAGGGCAGCGGCAGCGGGAGCTCTGCAGGCAGCTTACAGCTGAGCAGACCAGAGGGGGTTGGGGTGTGATCTCAGCAGTCTCTGTGTGGAGAGCGTCACTACAGGATTGGATACTTTGCCCTGGCAGCAAGTCAGTAGCCCAAAAGAGAAGCTAAAAACACCGGGGGTGAAGAATACAACCCCAAACAGCTGGAGTTCCTTGAGACTGGCCACCCCTCCCCCACAGCATCTCAGCACACTCTCAGAGTCTCAGAGCTCAGGTGTAACACAGTCCTGCTAGTGCCTCGCTGCTGCCCCCTCAGTCTGTAGAGGAAGCTCGGTAACACCACCCAGCCACTCCCCCAAAAAAGCAGATTCGATTTGGTTTTTTTTTTTTCTTTTTTTTCTTTGCTAGTTTGTCTCTGATTCTTCTCTGACAAAATGAGCAAAAAGTTAAAAAGGACTTAACGATTGACAGCTTTTTATACAGACAGAGAACAGACTCTAAAACCCTGAGGAGACTAAAAACAGATTATCTTCAGGTGAATCCCACAGGAGGAGATCATCTGTTCCTCAGCACAGATGAACTATAGAAAAAAAGCCTCACAAGAGAGCTAGAAGAAAATGGGAAAAGGAGAGGAGGCTTGGCAAGAGAGACTGAGAAGTCATTCCACTCATTTAACGACAGAGTGGATAAAAAAACAAATCCTTGAAAATAGGATTAGTGAACTGGAAACAGAAAATAGCTCTCTAAAGAATAAATTGGCTAAATGGAAAACATTCCATAGAACAAATTGGACAATTAGAAAAAGATATAAAAAAAAGTGAGTGAAGAAAACACTTCAATGAAAATAAGAATAGAACAAATGGAATTGAATGACTGAGGAGACAAGAAGAATCAGTCAAGCAAAACCAAAAACCAAACAATGGAGAAAAATGTGAAATACCTTCTGGGAAAACAACAGACCTGGAAAACAGGTCTAGGCAAGACAATCTGAGAATTATTGACCCCAGAAAAATACATGAAAAAGAGCCTGGACACTATTTTCCAGGAAATTATCAATGAGAACTGCCCAGAAGTCATAGAAACAGAGGGAAAATAGATATTGAAAGGATTCATCGATCACCCACTGAAAGGGATCCAAAATCAAAACACCAAGAAAATAGTGGCCAAAATGCACAAACCCTCAAACAAAGGAAAAAATACTCCAAGTGGCTAGAAAACCCAATTCAAATATAGAGGAGCCACAATAAGGATCACCCAAGATCTACAGCATCCACATTAAAAGATCGAAGGGCCTGGAATATGATATTCCGAAAGGCTAAGGAACCTGTATGCTACCAAAATAACTACCAGCCAGAATGAGCATCTTTTCCAGGGAAGAAGATGGACATTCAATGAAATGTGAATTTCACCTTTTTTGGTGAAAAACAGAACTTAACAAGAAGTTTGATCTGCAAATATAGAACTCAAGAAAACCTAAAAGAAATCTTGGGAACTATATTTTGCCAAAGATGCATAAAAAAAATCATGTATACCTTGTTCTAGAAATTAGAGATGGAAAAGGACATTGATCGAAAGGGTAAAGTGGGTATATATCTCCAAAGAGGCAAAGGAAACCTATTATATCTGAGAGAAAGAATGGAGGGGATGAATATAGTGGGTATTTTACTGCCATAAGAATTGACTTTAAGAGAAAAAAAATTTAAACATATTCAATATATGGTGAAACTTCACCCATCTCATTGAAAAGTGGGAAGGGAAAAGTGAAAAGGGAAGGAATAAGCTAAGCAGAAGGGAATATAGAAACTGTGAGGGAAAGGAGTAAGATAGGGGGAGGAACTCTAAGGAGGGGAGGAGGGATACTAAAAAGGGAGGGCTGTGAGAAGCAAGTGGTGCTCACAAGTTTAAAACTGGAAGGGGGTAAGGGGGAAGAAGGAAAAAGCAAAATAGGGGTTAAAAGATGGCAAGTAATAAGAATTGGTAATTTTAACCATAAATGTAAGTAAACCCCCATAAAGAGGAAGCAATTAGCAGAATGGATTAAAAGCCAGAATCCTACAATATGTTGTTTACAGGAAACACACCTGAAGAGGGAGATACATGCAGAATAAAGGTAAAAGGATGGAGCAAAATCTACTATGCTTCCAGGTGAAGTCAAAAGCAGTAGCCATCCTGATCTCAGATCAACAAAACAAAAATGATCCTAATTAAAAGGGATAAGGAAGGCACTATATCTTGCTAAAGGGTACATAAATAATGAAGCAATATCAATATTAAAATATGCACCAAGTGGTGTAGCATCTAAATTTTAAAAGAGAAATTAAGAGGCTGCAAGAAGAAATAGAGACAAAACTATAATAGTGGGAGATCTCAACCTTGCATCTCAGAATTAGATAAATCAAATCACAAAAATAAATAAGAAAGAAGTCAAAGAGGTAAATAGAATACTGAAAAGTTAGATATGATAGACCTCTGAGAAAACGAAATGCAGACAGAAAGGAGTACACTTTCTTTTCATCAGTTCATGGAACCTATACAAAAATAGACCATAATTAGGACATAAAACCTCAAACCCAAATGCAGTAAGGCAGAAATAGTTAATGCATCCTTTTCAGACCACGATGCAATAAAATTACACTCAACAAAAGCCAGGGAAAGTAGAACAAAAATAATTGAAACTAAATAATCTATACTAAGAATGATTGGTGAAAACAAAATATAGAATAATTAATAACTTCATCCAAGAAAATGACAATAATGAGTCATCATATCAAAATGTGTGGGATGAGCCAAAGCGGTAATAAGGGGAAATTTCATATCTCTAGAGGCACTTTATAAAGTAGAGAAAGAGAAGTCAATGAATTGGGCTTGCAACTGAAAATGCTAGAAAGGAACCAATTAAAACCCTCAGTCAAACACTAAACTTGAAATTCTAAAATAAAAGGAGAGATCAATAAAATTGAAGTAAAAAAAACTATTGAATTAATTAATAAAACAAGAGTTGGTTCTATGAAAACCAACAAAATAGAAAACCTTAGTAAATCTGATTAAAAAAAAGGAAAGAGGAAAATCAGATTGTTAGTCTTAAAATGAAAAGGGAGAACTCACAAAATGAAGAGGAAATTAGAGCAATAATTAGGAATTACTTTGCCAACTTTATGGCAATAAATTGACAACTTAAAATGAAATGGAAGAATACCTTCAAAATATAGCTTGCCCAGATTAACAGAAGAAGAATATCCTGAACAGTCCCATCTTAGAAAAGAAATAGAACAAGCTATTAACAACTCCCAAGATAAAATCCCAGGACCAGATGGATTTACATTGAATTCTACCAAACATTTAAAGACAATTAACCCAATGCTATGTAAACTATTTGAAAAAAATAGGGACTGAAGGAGTCCTACCAAACCTGTTTTACAACACAGAATGGTACTGATACTAAAAACCAGGTAGGCTGAAAACAGAGAAAGAAAAATTATAAAACTCTCTAATGAATATCGATGCTAAAATCTTAAATAAAATATTAGCAAAAAGAGTTCAGAAAATCATCCCCAGGATAATATACTATGATCAAGTAGGATTTATACCAGGAATGCAGGGCTGGTTCAATATTAGGAAAACTATTAGCATAATTGACTATATCAATAAGCAAAACTAACAAAACCATATGATCATCTCAATAGATGCAGAAAAGCAGATAAAATCCAAATCCATTCCTAATAAAACACTTAAGTATAGGAATAAATATTTTTTCTTAAAATAGTCAGGAGTTTATATTTAAAACCATAAGTAAACATCATATGCAATGGGGAAAAACTGGAATCTTTCCAGTAAGATCTGGAGTGAAAGGGCACTTCACCATTATTATTCAATATTGTATTAGAAACACTAGCCTCAGCAATAAGAGTCGAGAAAGAGATTAAAGGAACAGAATAGCAGAGAACCAAACTATCACTCTTTGCAATGATATGATAGTACAGAGAACCCTAGAGATTCTACGAAAAGCTATTAGAAATAATCCATAACTTTAGCAAAGTTGCAGGTTATAAAATAAGTCCCCATAAATCCTCAGCATTTTATACATCACCAATAAAATCCAACAGCAAGAGATACAAAGAGAAATTCCATTCAGAATAACTGTCGACAGCATAAAATATTTGGGAATCTATCTGCCAAAGGAAAGTCAAGAATTATATGAGCTAAATTACAAAAAAACTTTCCACACAAATAAAGTCAGACTTAAACAATTGGAAAAATATCAAGTTCTCCTGGATAGGTCTAGCGAATATAATAAAGATGACAATACTTCCTAAACTAATCTATTTATTTAGTGCTATACCAATCAGACTTCCAAGAAAATATTTTAATGATCTAGAAAAAATAACAACAAAATTCATATGGAATAATAAAAGGTCAAGAATCTCAAAAGAATTAATGAAAAAAAAAATCAAATGAAGGTGGCCTAGCTGTACCTGATCTAAAACTATATTATAAAGCCACTAGTATAGATTTGCTGTTTATTTCTTCCTGTAACTGACTTAATATTTTTAGAAATTTGAGTGCTCCACCATTTGTTGCATATATATTTAGTATTGTTTTTACTAATTTTTATGATACCCTTTAGCAGGATGTAATTTCCTTCCTTATCTCTTTGGATTAGATCTATTTTCATTTTGTTTTATCTGAGTTCAGAATTGGTATCTTTGCTTTTGTGGGGGTTAGCTGAACCATCATAAATTCTGTTCCAGCCTTTTACTTTTATTCTGTATCTGTTAACTGTATATCAAATGTGTTTCTTATAAATAGTATATTGTAGAATTCTTTTTTAAAAATATCCTATATTTGCTTCTGTTTTATAAAAGAGTTCATCCCATTCACTTTCACAGTTATCATTGCCAGCTCTATATTTCCCTCCATTCTATTTTCTCCCCTGTCTATATTTTTTCTCTCTTTCCAGCTTGTCTTTATTTAATAGCTTTTCATTTTGTATCCCACCCCATGAGCTACTTGTTCTTTCTTCTATCACCCTTCCCTCTTCTCTTACCCTTTCCCCTAGTGTTTCTGCCCTCCCTTCTATCCTGCCCCTTCCTTTTCTTTCCTCTTTCTTCTCCCACTTCTTTATAGGGTTAGATAACTTAATGATGAAGCTACTCCCTCTTTCAGCCAAAACTGATGACACTAAACTTCAGATAATGGTCATAGCCCTCTCTTCCTTCCCAGATTATAGTAAGTCTTTTGTACCTTTTCATGTGATCTAATAAGTCTCATTAAATCCCACACTTCCTTTTCTCCCAATAAAGTTCTTTCCCTACTCCTTAATGTCTTTTTCATTGATATCAAATCAGATTCCATTTGTAATCACATTTCCAGGCTATATCTAGCTGCTCCAATGTCAAATACAGTTAAAGATGTAATTTTCCAATGTAAGGATGTGATCAATTTAATGTTTAAATAACATATACAAGATATACATATTATATATATAGATGTATATATTATTTATACACACACACAATACACACAAACACACACACATATATTTTAGGAACAGTTAGATATTACAGTGGATAGAGCACTGACCTTGAAGTCAGGAAGACCTGAATTAAACTTCAAACTCAGACACATAACATTTACTAGCTGTGTGACCCTGGGTAAGCCATGCTTTGTAAGAAAATTAAAATTAATAATAATAATAATATTTTTCTCCTTTTACCTTTCATTGCTTGTCTGGAATCTTGTGTTTGAAGATTAAATTTTCTGTTTAATTCTTTTTTTCCAATAGAAATGATTGAAAATATCTTGCTTCAATGAAGAGCAGTCATCTTCTTTGAATGTTGATGCTCAGTCTCACTGAATAGTTAATTCTTGGGTATAACCCCAGGTCTTTGTTTTCCAAAAATGTTATTCCAGGCTTTTCAATCCTTTATTTTAGACATGGCCTGATCCTGGGCAGTACTGGCTATTGCTCCTTGATACTTGAAATGTTTTTGTCTGGCAGCTTACCATATTTTGTCCTTGAGTTTTAGTTCTAAAGTTTTGTGACATTGTCCCTTGGGATTTTCCTTGTGGGATTTCCTCCCAAAGGTGATGCATGGATTTTTTGTAGGAATATTCACCCCTCTAATTTTAGAATATGAGGCCAGTTTTGCTTGATGATCTCTTGAATAATGCTATCTAGGCTCTTTTTTTTTGGTCATGACCTTCAAGTAGACCAAAATTTTTCAATTATCTCTTCTGGGTCTGTATCCCATATTGACTGTTTATCAATGAAGTCTTTTACATTTTCAAATTTCTTTTTGTTTGTTTGACTGATTCTTTATGTCTTCTAGAGTCATTAGCTTCTACTTGCCCCATTTTAGTTTTTAATATGTGATTTTCTTCGGTTAGCTTTTGTATCCCTTTTTTCAATTTTCAATTTCAATTCAATTTCAATACTTTTCAAGTTGATGTTTTCTTTAGTGGACTTCTCTTGCATTTTGCCAATTGTACACTTTAATGAATTACTTTCCTTTTACAGGCTGTTGACTCTCTCTTACAGAGTTTTCATTTATTTTCTCATTTATCCTCTACCTCTCTTATTTGTTTTTTAAAGTCTTTTATGAGCACTTCCAAGTAGCCAAGTAAGACTTATTTACCTCAATCTTTGAGATTTTCTCCAAGGACATTTTTCCTCCTCTGAAATGGTGTTTTAGTCTTCCCTGCAACCACAGTATCTTTCTGTCATCAAAGTTCTTTTCTGTTTGTTGCTCATTTTCTTTTCTTCTGTTAAATCCTCTTTTGTGACTTTTATAGTTGAGCTTTGAACCTGGGGTTAAAGGGGTGCTGTTCCAAGTTTCCTGTGCAGTATATCAGCCTTCCCTTTGAGCACAGGGGTTCCTTGTGTTAGCAGGGGTCTTAACTAGGCATGAACCCACACTTAACACTATACACTAAGATAAGATTAAAATGAGTTCATCATTTAGGCATAAAGAATGAGATTATAAATAAATTAGAAGAATTTAGGATAGTTTACCTCTCAGACTTGTGGAAGAGGAAGGAATTTGTGATCAAAAAAGAGCAAGAGATCATTATTGATCACAAAATAGAAAATTTTGTTTATGTTAAGTTAAAAAGCTTTTGTACAAACAAAACTGAGGCAATCAAGATTAGAAGGGAAGCAATAAATTTGGAAAATAATTTTACTGTTAAAGGTTCTGATGAAGGCCTCATATCTAAAATATATAGAGAATCGACTCAAATTTATAAGAAATCAAACCATTCTCTAATTGATAAATGGTCAAAAGACAATTTTCAGAAGATGATATTGAAACTATTTCTACTCATATGAAAGGATATTCCATGTCACTATCGATCAGAGAAATGTAAATTAAGACAACTCTTAGATATCACTACACACTTCTCAGATTGCCTAAGATTACAGGAAAAGATAATGACAAATGTTGGAGGGGATGTAGAAAAGCTAAGACATTGATACATTGTTGGTGCAGTTGTGAACGGATCCAACCATTCTGGAGAACAATTTGGAACTATGCTCAAAAAGTTAGCAAATTGTATATACCCTTTGTTCCAGCAGTGTTACTACTGGGCTTATATCCCAAAGAGATATTTTAAAAAGGGAAAAGGACTTGTATGTGCCAAAATATTTGTGGCAGTCCTCTTTGTTGTGGCTAGAAACTGGAAAATGAATGGATACCCATCAATTAAAGAATGATTGGGTAAATTGTGACATATGATTGTTAATGGAATATTATTGTTCTGTAAGAAATGACCTGCAGGATGAATACAGAGAGGCTTAGAAAAACTTACATGAACCGATGCTAAGTGAAACAAGCAGAACCAGGAGATCACTCTACACTTCAACAATGATACTATATGAGGATCAATTCTGATGGAAGTGGATATCTTAAACAATGAGAAGATCCAATTCAGTTCCAACTGATCAGTGATGGACAGAACCAGCTAAACCCAGAGAAAGAACACTGGGAAATGAATGTGGACTGCTTGCATTTTTGTTTTTCTTCCCAGGTTATTTTTACCTTTCTCAATCCGATTTTTCTTGTGCAACAAGAGAACTGTATGGATGTGTACACATATATTGCATTTAAGATATATTTTAACATGTTTAACATATATGAGACTGCCTGCCATCAAGAGGAGTAGATGGAGGGAATGAAGGGAAAAGATGGAACAGAAGTGATTGCAAGGGACAATGTTGAAAAATTATCCATGCATATATGCTGTCAATAAAAAGCTATTGTAAGTAAATAAAGAAACAAACAAATAAATACAATTTTTTTTAAAAGAAGAAAAATATTTTAAATCCACATTGCTTTATGTATCATGTTTGGAGAGAAAATTCAGAGCCAAAGGGAAAAAATTATGGGAGAGATAAAAGAACACCCCACAAAATGAACATAGCATACATTCAGTCTTCATTGTTTTTCTGGATGCAGATGGAATTTTCTGACCAAAGTCTATTGAATTACTAAGAACCAAATTTTTCCTGGTTTATCATTGCACATTTTTGCTATTATGTGTATAATATATTGCTGGTTCTGTTTCTTTTGTTCAGCATCATTTCATGTAAATCTTTCCAGGCATTTTTAAAATCACCTTGTTTATCAATTTTTGTAGAATAATAATATCCCATTATCTTCATATACTCCAACATGTTCAGCCATTCTCCAATTGACAGTCATCTACTCATTTTTCATTTCTTTGTAACCACAAAAAGAGCTGCTACAAATATGTTTTTACATGTAGGTTCTTTTTTACTCATTTATGATTTCTTTGGGATACAGACCCAGCAGTGGCACTGCTTGATCACTTTGATAGCACTTTAGGCATAGTTTCAAATTGTTCTCCAGAATGGGTGGATCATCTCACATCTCCACTAACAATACATTAATTTCCTAGTTTTCCCACATCCACTCCAACATTTTTAGTTATCTATTCCTGTCATCTTAGCCAATAGGAGAGGTATGAGATGGTCCCTCAGAGTTCTATCAAGGTATTATTTAAAAATAATAATAATGAGTAGGCAAAGAAGAAAGAATGCAAGTATTAAAAATTACTATGGGAGTAGAGAAGCATCTTCAGAAAAGAATACTATAGTTTAAAAAAAGCCTATTCTATCCCAAATGCTTACCTGTTCAAAAAGAAATTGTAGATCTCAAAAAAACCTTAATAATCAAATGAGAATTATTGTTCAATAAGAAATGATCAGCAGATTCTCCAATTGAAAAATGGTCAAAGGATATGAACAGACAATTCTCAGATGAAGAAATTGAAACTATTTCTAGTCATATGAAAAGATGCTCCAAGTCATTATTAATCAGAGAAATGCAAATTAAGACAACTCTAAGATACCACTACACACCTGTCAGATTGGCTAAAATGACAGGAAAAAATAATGATGATTGTTGAAGGGGATGCGGGAAAACTGGGACATTGATGCATTGTTGGTGGAGTTGTGAACGAATCCAACCATTCTGGAGAGTAGTTTAGAACTATGCTCAAAAAGTTATCAAACTGTGCATACCCTTTGATCCAGCAGTGTTACTACTGAGCTTATATCCCAAAGAGATTATAAAGAATGGAAAGGGATCTGTATGTGCACGAATGTTTGTGGCAGCCCTTTTTGTAGTGGCTAGAAACTGGAAACTGAATGGATGCCCATCAGTTGGAGAATGGCTGAATAAATTGTGGTATATGAATATTATGGAATATTATTGTTCTGTAAGAAATGACCAACAGGATGATTTCAGAAAGGCCTGGAGAGACTTACACGAACTGATGCTGAGTGAAATGAGCAGGACCAGGAGATCATTATATACTTCAACAACAATACTAGATGATGACCAGTTCTGATGGATCAGGCCATCCTCAGCAACGAGATCAACCAAATCATTTCTAATGGAGCAGTAATGAACTGAACTAGCTATACCCAGAAAAAGAACTCTGGGAGATGACTAAAAACCATTACATTGAATTCCCAATCCCTATATTTATGCACACCTGCATTTTTGATTTCCTTCACAAGCTAATTGTACAATATTTCAGAGTCTGATTCTTTTTGTACAGCAAAATAACGTTTTGGTCATGTATACTTATTGTGTATCTAATTTATATTTTAATATATTTAACATCTACTGGTCATCCTGCCATCTAGGGGAGGGGGGGGGGGGGTAAGAGGTGAAAAATTGGAACAAGAGGTTTGGCAATTGTTAACGCTGTAAAGTTACCCATGCATATAACCTGTAAATAAAAGGCTATTAAATAAAAAAAAAATTGGTACAAGAGGTTTGGCAATTGTTAATGCTGTAAAGTTACCCATGCATATAACCTGTAAATAAAAGGCTATTAAATTTAAAAAAAAAAGAAATGATCAGCAAGATAATTTCAGAGAGGCCTGCAGTGACTTACGTGAACTGATGCTAAATGAAATGAGCAGACTTTGGAGATCATTATACATGGCAATAACAAGATTATATGATGATCTGTTCTTTTTTACTGAATAAAGAATAGATTTTATTTAATCTGAGAGTTTTCTTTTATTTTTTATTAAACCATTTTATTTTTCAAAACATATGCATGGACAATTCTTTAACATTAGCTTTGGCAAAATCTTGTGTTCCAGTTTTCCCTCCTTTCCCCCATGCCCTCCACTACATGACAAGTAGTCCAATATATGTTATCCATGGTAGAAATATATATTAAATCCAATATGTGCACACATATTTATACAATTATTGTGCTGCATGAGAAAAAATCAAATCAAACTAGTAAAGAAAAAAAGAAGAAGAAAAAGAATAAAATTCAAGCAACAACAAAAAAGTGAAAATGCTATGTTGTGAATCAAATTCATTTCTCCTGGTCCTCTCTCTAGGTGTAAATGGCTCTCTTCATCACTGGATAATTTGAACTTGTTTGAATCATCTCATTGTTGAAGAGATACTGGATCATGTCCAGTATCATGATCAATTCTGATGGGCATGGGTCCTTTCAACGATGAGATGATACAGGTCAGTTGCAATTGTCTTGTGATGAAGATACCTATCTACATACAGAGAGAGGACAGTGAGAACTGAATGTGGACAATAACATAGTGTTTTCACTCTTTTTGTTATTGTTTGCTTGCAGTTTGTTTTATTTCTTATTTTTTTCTTTTTTGATCTGGTTCTTGGAGGGAAAATTAGAACACGATTGTTTTTTTGTTTTGTGAGGGTGTTTTGTTTTGTAAGGGTAAATTTTGAAAATTATCCATGTATATATTTTGAAAACAAAAAAAAGCCTTAATTTTAAATAAAAGGGGAGAATCAAATGAGAGATTGAGGAAAGACAAAACAAACAAAAAATATATATATAATCCAAGGAAAACAAGAAGATTATGAAAAGAAAATCAACCAATTGGAAAAAAGATGTCAAGAGTCTTAAGAAAGGAAATGATTCTTTGAGAATTAGAACTGGATATGGCAGAAACTAGGCATTGATCCATACTTAACGCCGTACACCAAGATAAGGTCAAAATGGGTTCATGACCTAGGCATAAAGAATGAAATATTAATAAATTAGAGGAACACAGGATAGTTTACCTCTGAGACCTGTGGAAGGGGAAGGTCTTTATGACCAAAGCAGAACTAGAGATCATTACTGATCACAAAATAGAAAATTGCGATTATACCAAACTGAGAAGTTTTTGTACAAACAAAACTAATGCAGACAAGATTAGAAGGGAAGCAATAAACTGGGAAAATATTTTTACAGTCAAAGGTTCTGATAAAGGCCTCATTTCCAAAATATATAGAGAATTAACTCTAATTTATAAAAAATCAAGCCATTCTCCAATTGAAAAATGGTCAAAGGATATGAACAGACAATTCTCAGATGAAGAAATTGAAACTATTTCTAGTCATATGAAAAGATGCTCCAAGTCATTATTAATCAGAGAAATGCAAATTAAGACAACTCTAAGATACCACTACACACCTGTCAGATTGGCTAAGATGACAGGAAAAAATAATGATGATTGTTGGAGGGGATGTGGGAAAACTGGGACATTGATGCATTGTTGGTGGAGTTGTGAACGAATCCAACCATTTTGGAGAGTAGTTTGGAACTATGCTCAAAAAGTTATCAAACTGTGCATACCCTTTGATCCAGCAGTGTTACTACTGGGATTATATCCCAAAGAGATTATAAAGAAGGGAAAGGGACCTGTATGTGCACGAATGTTTGTGGCAGCCCTTTTTGTAGTGGCTAAAAACTGGAAACTGAATGGATGTCCATCAGTTGGAGAATGGCTGAATAAATTGTGGTATATGAAAATTATGGAATATTACTGTTCTGTAAGAAATGACCAACAGGATGATTTCAGAAAGGCCTGGAGAGACTTACATGAACTGATGCTGAGTGAAATGAGCAGGACCAGGAGATCATTATATACTTCAACAACAATACTATATGATGACCATTTCTGATGGACCAGGCCATCCTCAGCAACAAGATCAGCCAAATCATTTCCAATGGAGCAGTAATGAACTGAACCAGCTATGCCCAGAAAAAGAACTTTGGGAGATGACTAAAAACCATTACATTGAATTCCCAATCCCTATATTTATGCACACCTGCATTTTTTATTTCCTTCACAAGCTAATTGTACAATATTTCAGAGTCTGATTCTTTTTCTACAGCAAAATAACGTTTTGGTCATGTATACTTATTGTGTATCTAATTTATATTTTAATATATTTAACATCTACTGGTCATCCTGCCATCTAGGGGAGGGGGTGGGTGGGTAAGAGGTGAAAAATTGGAACAAGAGGTTTGGCAATTGTTACTGCTGTAAAGTTACCCATGCACATATCCTGTAAATAAAAGGCTATTAAATAAAAAAAAAAATAAAAAAAAAGAGAATTAGAACTGGGCAAGAAGAAGTTAGTCAAGTCATAAGAAACCAAAAAGTAATAAAACAAAATAGAAAGAATGGAGGGGAAAGAAGAAAATGTGGGACATCTCATAAGGAAAGCAACAGATCTGAAGAAGATATCAAGAAGAAAAAAAAATAAGAATAACAACTTCCTGAAAACTATGACAAAAAATAATTTTGATATAATAATACAAGAAATGAATAAAGAACATTGTCCTCAAGTGATAGAACGAGAATGGAAAATGAAAATAGATACAAAATTTCAGTGACCACCAATTGAAAGAGATCCTATAAGGAAAACAAACAGGAATATCATTGGTAAATTTTTGAAACTCCCAAATCTAAGAAAATCATACAAGTAAAAAAAAACTCAAATATGCTGGAGCTACAGCTAGAATTAAACAACATCTAATAGTGGCTACACTAAAAGACTATAAGATCTAGAATACTATTTATTTCCAATCAAAAGAACAGGGCTTGGAGATGAAAATGTTATATCCAGAAAGATTAAGTATAATACTTTATGAAAAAATGACATCAGTGAACTGTCAGATTTTCAGGTTTTTGTTGCAAAGAAACCTGAAATGAATTGAAAATTTGACATATGGCCAAGTCAATCCCAATAAATTTTACCTCAAAAATCTAGTAAAAGATTTATGGAGATTAAATGTAAAGCATCACTTCCTATCTTCACTTTTTTTCCCCTCATTTTTTTCCTTTTGTTTTCATTTTTCTCTCCCAACATCATTCATAAAGCAATGTGCTTTAAAAATTAATTAATTAATTAATTAGAAAAAACCCAGCATACTAAAAAAAATTGAAAGAAAATTTGACATATATGACCTAACATCAAACACTAATTTCAAGAGACTCAATAAGGACACATGAAGTGTTTTATAAGTGGAAATGAAAACTATTTTTCTAAGAGTGTCATTGGCAATTTGGTAGTTCAAAATGAAATTTTCAGGTAGAAATGAGTGTGATGTGACTTGGAAAAGCAAAACCACATATGAAAAGTTAAAAACAGTAATTATGCTTTACAAATAAGATACAAGAGAAATAACAGACAGAGAGGAATTAGATGTAAGTTGAAAGCTTTTAGTTCTGAAATCCTACTCACATCAGGAATGGGTTAAAGAAGGAACAATACACTATATATACCTAGAAGGGCATAAAACCCTTCAAAATCTAGAAAGAAACAAGATGAGGAGAGAATAGGATGTCAGAAAATAGATGGCTATGTAGGAATAAGGTATGTAGTTTAATGAGAAAGGGATAAAAAAGAGAGAAAGGATAGGAAGAGAGGATAAGGAAGGGATTCTTGAGCAAGAATAGGGAAACTATGAAATAATAAGACAAGTCAATCAATAGAGTAAAGTAGATGAGTTAGCAGGAATAGTAAATAAGAGATACACACAAACACAATAGCATTGATCAGGATTAAAATTTATTAGAAAAAAAAGTGGGAGGAATAATCATTGATCTCAGACAGTCATAGTTAAAAAACAAAGATTCAACCAAAGACAGAAATATATATTTTGTCATCCATATTAATATAATTTCATATATATGTGTAAGTATGTGTACATGCATACACATGGGTATGTCTATATTGTATATCTATCTAAATGTACATACATATACATATGTATGTATGCACATATAGATATATACATACTTAACTGTAGTCCGAACTGTAGCTTGGGAGAGGTGGGAGGAAAAAGGAAAAGGGGAAAAAAAGAATAAAGTAAAAAGTACACAGTAGAGAACAAAGGAAAACCTACAAGGAAGCAAAGATGGATGGTTCTGAATACTAAATCTTCTATTATTATATATGCTTTCTTGAAATAGAAATTTATTTGCATATTTTTGAATCTTCCTTTATCTTCTGCTGTGCATGTAATAATGTTTTCTTCTTTTTCTATTTAAATTTTAAATAAATATATTTTAAAAAGTAAGAAAAACAAGATTAACTTTCTGAGGAAAGTTCATAATTATGCTTACATTTATGGCTCAAAAGTCCAAAAGTTCTATTAAAAGTTAAAAGATTTAAAAAGGAGATGCCTAAAATAGAAATGTGCTTTTGATATGAAGCAGGTTATTTTTTTCTTATTCAGAAAAATATGCTGATCTATAAAAATCATAACGTACATTAGAGACTGATTTAAAGAAGATTTAAGTAACTTATTTTATGCTATAGATGTCATTAACTGCAAATCATCTATAACATATAGCAATGTTTTCAAGGCTATTAATTACTCACTTCACATTTCACCCATTCATTGGGTATTGCCTGATCAACAAAGTCAAATTGGTAGCCCCTCTAATGATAATTCTCCCCATGCCATTGTAGATTTAATTATTTTAGTATATGCCAACTTTCCCACTCTATTCAGACAGATCCTACTATTTTTGCAATGTCAGCAGCAATTGCTTTGGTAGACACTGCTGCCATTTTAAATTTACTAAAGAAAAGAGAAACATTCAGAGAGATAAAAGGGCTCCAGGAACAAACTCATCATGAGTTATCATATGGTCAAGATTTCTATTATCTTGGGGTAGAAACTACTCCTTAACAAAGTCAAAGTTTTGTTACCTCAACAACTATACTTAAGATCACTGCCAGTAAGATATATATATATATATATATATATATATATATATATATATATATATATATTTTTTTTTTTCTTTTGAAGAAATCCCCTTATTCCACAGGTATTCTGCGATGATAGAAGAGTCTTCAGCAAATGAATGACACATGGAAAGAAACTGGACCCCAGTTACTCAAGCTTTGTTTTTCTAATTTGCTTGTAACTTCCTTTGTTTTTCTAATTTGCTTCTAACATCATTCTTTATGTCTAAATCATGAACCCATTTGGACCTTATCTTGGTATAGTGTGTTAGGTGTAGGTCAATGCCTAGTTTTTGACATACTAATTTCCAATTTTCCCAGAAGTTTTTGTGAAATAGTGAGTTCTTATCCCAGAATTTGGGTCTTTGGGTTTATCAAACACTATATTACTATAGTTATTGATTATTGATTATTTACTGATCATTTATTTCTTATCCAGTACCAAATACTTTAGATGACTGCTACTTCATAATATAGTTTTAGATCTGGTACAGCCAGGTCACCTTCATTTGCATTTTTCATTAATTCCTGTGAAATTTTTGACTTTTTATTCATTCAGATTAACATTGTTATTATTTTTTCTAACTGTAAAATAATTTCTTGGGAGTTTGATTGTTATGGCACTGAATAAATAGATTCATTTAGCTACCTAAATCAATCTATTTATTCAGTGCCATACCAATTTTTATTATATTAGCTCAGACTACATGAGAGCACTTGATATTTTTCCAGTTGATTACATCTGACATTATTTGAGAGGAAAGTGTTTTGTAATTCTGTTCACGTAGTTCCTGCCTTTGCCTTGACAGGTAGATTCCCAAATATTTTATATTGCCTACAGTTATTTTAAATGGAATTTCTCTGTGTATCTCTTGCTGCTAGACTTTCTTGGTAGTATATAAAAATGTTGATAATTTATGTGGATTTATTTTGTATTCTGCACTTTGATAAAGGTGCTAATTGTTTCTAAAATTTTTAGTTGATTCTATAGGATTCTCTAAGTATACCATTATATTATCTGCAAAGAGTGATAATTTGATTTCTTCATTATCTAACCTAATTCCTTTAATTTCTTTTTCTTCTTATAAAAGCTAACATTTCTAATATAATATTGAATACTAATGGTTATAGTGGACAACGTTTCACCCCTCATCTTTTTGGTAATGTTTTAAGTTTGTTCCCCTTCCATATGATGCTTGAAGATGGTATTAAATAGATGCTGATGATCATTTTAAGAAAAACTCGATTTACTCTTATATTCTCAAGTGTTTTTTAACAGGAATGGGTATTGTATTTTGTCCAACGCCTTTTCTGTACCTATTGACATAATCACATGATTTTTGTTAGTTTGATTATAGGTACAGTCAATTATGCTGACAGTTTTCCTAATATTGAAGCAGTCCTGCATTCCTAGTATAAATCCTATTGGGTCATGATGTATTATCCTGGGAATAAGTTGTAATCATTTTGTTAATAATTATTTAATATTTTTGCATCAACATTCATTAGGGAAAGTGGTGTAAAATTTTCTATCTCTATTTTGACCCTACCTGGTTTTGGTATCAGTCCTATATCTGTCATAAAAGAAATTTGATGGGATTCCTTGTCTCCATATTTTCCTAAAGAATTTGCATACTATTGGAATTAGTTGTTGTTTAAATGTTTAGTAGAAGTCACATGTAAATCTATCTGGCCCAGGAGATTTTTTCTTAGGGAATTGATTAATAGCTTTTTCAGTTTCTTTTTCTAAAATGGGGTAATTATATAATTTATTTTCTCTTCTGTTAATATGGGCTTTATTTTTTTCTTAGTATTTATCCATTTCACTTATAACTTCAGATTTATTGGCATATAGTTCTGCAAATAAATAGCTCCTAAGTATTGCTTTAATTTCTTCTTCATTGGTAGAAAGTTCTCCCTTTTCATTTTATATAATAACAATTTAATTTTCTTTTTTCATTTTTAATCAAATTAATTAAAATGTATCTATTTTGTTTTATTTCCATAAAACTAATTCTTACATTTGTTGATTAATTCAATGGTTTTCTTGCTTTCAATTTTATTAATCTCCTCTTTTATTTTCAGAATTTCAAATTTGGTATTTAATTGGGAATTTATGATTCATTCTTTTTCTAGCTTTTTAAATTGCATGCCCAATTCTTTGATCTTTTTCTCTATTTTATGCAATTTAGTATCTAGAGATAAAAAATTTCCTCTAATAACTGCTTTGGCTTCATCCCACAAATTTTGATTATGTTGTATCATTATTGTCATTTGTTGTTTTACTCACTCATTCTTTAGGATTAGATTATTTAGTTTCCAATTTATTTTTGGTTTATTTTCCCCTAGCCTTTTATTGCATGTAATTTTTATTGCATCATGATCTGAAATAGGTATATTTATTATTTCTATCTTTAGGAATTTGGTTTTGATGTTTTTATGCCCTAATACATGGTCAATTATGTAAGTTGCACCCTGAGAAAAAAAAGTTTTCTTTTTTTATTCCTTTCTATTCCCATTCAATTTTCTCCAAAGAGGTATCATACTTAACTTTTCTAAAATTCTTTATACTTCCTTAACTTCTTTGTTATTTTTTTTTTGTAGTTTGATTTATATAGTTCTGAGAGAGCAAAGTTGAGATCCCCTGCTAGTATAGTTTTGCTGTTTAATTTGTCTTGCAGCTCTCAACTTTTCCTCTAGATATTTGGATGCTATTTCACTTTGTGCCTAGATCTTTAGTATTGATATTACTTCATTATCTATGGTATACTTTGGCAAGATATAGTTTCATTTCTTCTCTTCTAACAGGATTTATTTTTGTTTTTATTTGGTTTGAGATTGGGATTGCTACCCCTCCTTTTTTTTTTTAAACTTCACTTGAAGCATAATAGATTCTGCTCCAGCATTTTGGTTTTATTCTGTATATATTACTCTGATTTACATGTGTCTTTTGTAAACACATATTGTAGGATTATGTCTTTAAATCCAGTCTGCTAACCACTTTCATTTTATGGAAGAGTTCATCCCATTCACATTCACAATTAAAATGACTATGTATTTCCTGCCGTCTTATTTTCCCCGAGTTATAGTTTTTTTTTCCTTTCCCCTTTTCCTTCTTTCCCAGTATTTTGCTTCTGACCACCAACTCTCTCAGACAGCCCTCCCATTTTGTAGCCCTTCCCCCTTTCCTTTCCTTTTGTACTTCTGTTCTTCCTTCTAGTAGCCTCACACTTTTATTTCCCCTTTCCCTTTCTACAGTATGAGATAAAGTTTCTCTGTGAGGCTAAATATTTCTGGTATTCTCTGATCCAAATCTGATGAGATTAAGATTCACACAATACTCATATTCTTACCTTTTGTCTCTCAATTGTAAGAAGCCCTTTTTTTTTCTCTTTATGAGATATAATTCATCCCATTTTACCTCCATTTTCCTCTTCTTCTAGTACAATGCCCTATCCATTTGTAGTTTCTTTTTGATATCATTAAAATAAATAAAATTATATCTTCCCTCTCTAAATATACCCGTAACAGAGATATAGTTCTGAAGTTACACGTTTCATCTTCCCATATAGGGATGTAAATTTTTTAATTTTTAAAAGAAAGTGTTATTTTTTTCTTTGTTTTACATTTTTATGCTTCTCTTAAGTTCTGTATTTGAAGATCAAATTTTCTGTTCAACCCTTGTCTTTTCATCAAAAATAAATGAAATTCACCTCTTTCATTGAGTGTCCATCATTTCCCCTGAAAGATAATAATTAATTTTGTTGAATAGTTGATTTGGATAGTTGACCTTTGGCTGTAACCCAAGTTCCTTTGCTTTTCAGAATATCAGATTCCATGCTCTCTGATCGTTTAGAGTAAGTTGCTATGTCCCATCTCCTTGATATTTGAATTGCTTCCTTCTGGCTGCTTGTAATATTTTCTCCTTTATTTGATAATTCTGAAATTTATATACAATGTTCCTTGGAGTTTTCATTTTGGGGTCTTTTTCAGGAGGTTAGTAGTGAATTGTTTCAATAGCTATATTACCCTCTGGTTCTAGGACATCTGGGTAGCTTTCTTTTATAATTTCCTGAAAGATGATACGTAAGCTCTCTTTTTTAATAGCTTTTTATTTACAAGATATATGCATGGGTAATTTTTCAGCACTGACAGTTGCAAATCCTTTTGTTCCAACTTTTTCCCTCCTTCTCCCTATCCCTTCCCCCAGATGGCAGGCTGACCAATACATGTTAAATATGTTAAAGTATAAGTTAAATACAATATATGTCGAAACAATTAATTTGCTGTATAAAAAGAATCAGACTTTGAAAAAATGTACAATTAGCCTGTGAAGGAAATCAAAAATGCAGGCGAACAAAAATAGAGGAATTGGGAATTCTATGTACTGGTTCATAATCATCTCCCAGAGTTCTTTCCCTGGGTGTAGCTAATTCAGTTCATTACTGCTCTACAGGAACTGATTTGGTTCAACTTCATTGTTGAAGAGGGCCACATTCATCAGAATTGATCATCATATAGTATTGTTGTTGAAGTATATAATGATCTTTGGGATCTGCTCATTTCACTTAGCATCAGCTCATGTAAGTCTCTCCAGGCCTTTCTGATATCATCCTGCTGGTCATTTCTTACAAAACAATAATATTCCATAATATTCATATACCACAATTTATTCAGCCATTCTCCAAATGATGGTATCCACTCAGTTTCCAGTTTTTGGACACTACAAAGAGGGCTGCCACAAACATTCTTACACATACAGGCCCCTTTCCCTTCTTTAAGATCTCTTTGGGTTATAACCCAGTAGTAACACTATTGGGTCAAAGGGTATACACAGTTTGATAGCTTTTTGAGCATAGCTCCAAATTGCTCTTCAGAATGGCTAGATATATTCAGAATTCCATCAATAATGTATCAGTGTCACAGTTTTCCCACATCCCCTCCAGCATTCCGCATTATCTTTCCCTATCATTCTAGCCAATCTGATAGGTGTGTAGTGGTATCTCAGAGTTGTCTTAATTTGCATTTCTCTGACTAATAATGACTTGGAGCATCTTTTCATATGGCTAGAAATAGTTTCAGTTTCTTCCTTCTGAGAATTGTCTGTTCATATTCTTTGACCATTTATCAACTGGAGAATGGCTTGATTTCTTATAAATTAGAGTCAATTCTCTATATATTTTGGAAATGAGGCCTTATCAGAACCTTTGACTGTAAAAATATTTTCCCAGTTTAATTGCTAAGCTCTTCTTTTCAACATGGTTTTCAACTAGCCCAATAATTCTTAGTTTGTCTCTCATCGAATTGTTTTTTCTAATGATGTATTTTGCATTTTCTCTTATTTTTTTCATGATTTTGGTTTTCTTTCACTTATTCTTGATATCCCATTTAGTCATTCACTTTCATTTGTTGAATTATAATTTTTAGTAAATTATTTTCTTCACTTAGCTTTTTTATCTCATTTTGCATTTGGCCAATTAAATTTTAAAATGAGTTAGGTTCATTGGATTTTGTTTTTCATTTCATAAAATCTGTTTTTCAATGAGTTGGTTTCTTTTTCAAATCCATTTTGTATAGAATTATATGTTTTTTTCCATTTCATCAAATCTATTTTGTAAGGAGTTATATGATTTTTCCATTTCACTAAGTCTATTTTAGGCATTTTTCTTCAGATTATGTTTCAGTTTCCTTTTCCCATTCTTATTTGTTTCCCCCATTTTTCTTCTAACTCTCTTTTAACATGCTTTTTGAATTCTTCCAAGGAAGCCTTGGAAATTGAGAACCAACTCATTTCATCCTTCAGGACTTTATCTGAAAAAAATGCTTTTTGTGTCCTTAGGATTTGAAGTCTTGTCTTGTCTCCATAAAAAGTATCTATGGTCACAGTTCTTTTTTTTTGCTTTTTTGATCATTTTTAATGGTTGATGTCTGCTGTTAGGAAAAGGGGACATTGTCCCAGGTTTCCTCTACGGGCAATAGTGGCTTTAAGGCTTTACACTGCCCTGGGTCAGTGCTGCTGGCTTTCATTTCTGTGCTGGGTGGGCATGACCAAGTCCGGCATTATTTTGGGTTTCAGAGCCTCACTATTTGCCTTTTTATATTTGTGTTGGATGTCTCACAGCTAATATGTTGATCCGCTGGCTTCTGAACCAGGATGGAATAGCTAACAGTGCTGTATTTTGGCTAAGAGCATACCAATACATTCTTTGGTAAGTGGACACCATGTTACCCTGGGTCCATGCACTTAGCTTCCTCTCCCCTCAACTCCCATCTCTGAGCCTGATTGAAACCATTTTTTTCTGAAGTTCTTCCAAAATATCCTCTACTGAAAATTTGTTACACTCAAAATATTTGTGGGTTCTGTCACTCCAAAATCAGTTCAGAAGCTTGATTTGGTGTTGATCCAAGGAATGCTAAGAAGACCTCAGGTAAAGACTTTTCTACACTCTGAAATCTTGGCTCTGCTGAAAAAAAATTTATTTCGATCACAATTTGTGTCAACTATGTTTTGGGCATTAAACTGTTCTGGGCATATTAAGAAAACAAAAGCACTGTATTGGAGCTATGATTCAGTTCTTAAATATAAATTTGAAGAGAAGGATAGTTTTTGCCTTTTGTTTAATATCCTTCCCTTAGCACAGTGCTTGGCCCACAATATTGATTGATTGAATAAATTATATTGTATTGTAGTATGATAAAAGTGGTTTGGAGTCAGAAGATATAAATTTGAATCTCAAAAGGTAGGCAGCTGGCACTATTGGTAGAGAAGAGAGCCTGGAGCTCAGTTTAGACTAGCTATGTGATCTTGGGCAAGTGAGGATCCTTCCTGACTTCCTACTATTTTGGCTCTGTGACTTTTGTTAAAGTTCCTTCAGAACTTTGGCCTTCAGTTTATTCTTTCTATAAAATAAAAAAAAAATGGATTAGATGAATACTAAGGTCTCTTTCAGCTCTACATCCTAGGATCTTATGTCTAAGTGGTTTTTAAAGATGATAAGGCAAAGTTTCAAAGTAAGATATCTACTTTTGGAAATAAAGTGATATACATACAATGAGATAATTGAGTAGTAATGGAGAGGAAATCTGATAGTGGCATATGGTTGTTTTAAGATAGATAGGCTTTAAAGAACCAATTTCAGTTTTTCATTGGAATAGATTTTTGACACTTTTCACATATTGTTATGAAATCACAAAGAAACCCTTGTACAGAGATGTGCAAATTTGCTAAACTTAAAAAACCTTTATTTTCCCATGCAAATTTCCTCTGAAAATAAATGTTCACTTTGTTAATAATAACTTAAAAGTCTATGTTGCCTTCCAAGGCAGTTCTAGTACTTTTAGTACATATCTCTTTATTTATCTCCAAAGCCAGTATTCTTGGACTTTGATAATTATAGACAATCCGAAGAAGAGTGTCCAAGATAGTGAAGGTATCATAGGGTCATCAATTTAGAAGTGCAAAGGACCATGGAGTTTATCTTCCTGGATCTCCTTTTGTTATGCTCCACTTTAAACCTGAAATAGGATTCCTACTCTAGTATTCTCAAGCTGATTTGATGAGCATTTTCCTTCAAGATCCAGGTCCACTGCCATTTCCCAGCAATCTGTATTCCCTGTGCCCTGCATTTCTGTTTCTATTTCTTTTCTAAAGTACAATCAGTTTTCCACCCCCATCAACACCAAGACTCTAAATTCTGATCCATAAACAGTCATTGACCTTACCTGACCTACTTAACTTTTTCTCATGGAACATAGCATTTTTTGTCATGGAACATAAAACTTTTTTGTTGAGTCTCATTTTTCTCATTTCTAATTCTTCATGACTCAGTTTGGAATTTTTGTGGGAAATATACTAGAATGGTTTAACATTTTTTTTCTCCTGCTCATTTTACACATGAGGAAACTGAAGCAAAGAGAGTTAAGTGACTTGTTCATGGTAACAAAGGTAGAAAGTGTTTGAGTCTTGATTTGAACTGGGTTTTTTTTTCTGATTCCTGAACTGGCAGCCTATCCACTCTGCTACCTACTTGCCCTAGCTTAGAGAACTTTAATCAACTGAATACTACCATTTATGGTAAAGATTTATTAGCCATTTACCCTGTAACTTTCTCTACATTTTCTGGGTTCCTCATCAAAATGTGTGTGTGTCTGTGTGTGTGTGTGTGTGTGTGTGTGTGTGTGTGTGACATGGATTATACCTTAGGAAGACCAATGTGACAGTTGAATGGAAAGTAGAGTAGAATGGGAAGATATTTGAGATAGGAAGACCAAGAAGCAGGCTACCACAAGAATCTAAGCAAGAGGTGATGAGGACTTGGTCCTAGATAGTAACAATATAAGTGAAAGGAAGGAAGTGTATTTAGGAAATATTACAATGTAAAAATCAATAGGACTTAGCAAAAGATTGGATGTGGTTTTAAGGCATTGAGACTGAAACCTCAACAGTAATATGAAAGTTAAAAATTTATTTTTAGATAAGTTGAATTTAAGCTATTTATTCGACATTCAGTTTGAGATACCCCATAGGAAGTTGGATATTCATATCTGCAGGTTAGAAAAGAAGTTAGGAACAAATAAATAGACTGAGATTTATCAGTGCAGAAAATATAATTGAATCATATACCTGGCACTGTGCTAGTTCTGGTCACATGAAAGTCATTAAGTAAATAGTCCTAGTCTTCAAGAACATTATATTTCTTACTTTCTACTAAATGTGTATGAGGGAACAGGGAGGTGGTAGGACATTTATAAATAGAGAAATCAATACAAAAAATTCATGAGTACATACATATTATATGTGTATAATATGTGTGTATGTATATAATTTATGTATATAGACATATTAAATATAAATGAATTTGAGATTAAATTCTAACAACACAAGGGATCAGGAAAGATCTTGTATGGTGTGTAACAATTAAATTGTGTCTTGGAGGAAGCACGAAAGTTCTAAGATAGAGATGAAAAAAAAGACTATTTTAGGTATGGGCTGACAGAACCACAAAAAAAAAAAAAAAAACCAGAGAAGAAAGTTTGGAGCATATGATAAGTGACTGACATAATGTAATCATTTAGCCTGGAGTAAAACAGACTTCAGGACAATGAATATGATAACTATCTTTGATTGTCTGAAGGACTGCTGCATCAAAGATATTCCTCTTTGACTCCAAAAGGCACAACCAGGAGTCTTGGATCAACAATGTATAAAGACAGATTTAGATTTTTGGGTAAAGAAAATATTTCTAAAATTTCAATATTCTAAAGTAAAATGACTTTTTTGGGAAGTTGTGAATTCCCCTCAATAGATTTCCATAAGAAATGAGTGACCACTTGTATCTAATAAAGAAATTGTTTAGATTTGGGTTGGACTAAAATTTTTCTAATATTTGAAATATTCTTCCATAGCTGCCTTTTAGTTTGAAAAATTTGAACCCCTATCACTCACATAAAGTTCAACTTGCTTATGATCATTGGTGTCATGTTAATTGAATTAAAGGAACTTATGGAATCTTTTCAGTTGAATCATAGATCATTTTCCAATAGCCCCTTCATTATTCTACTGCCTCCCCATCCTGTATACAAGAAATAGCTAGATTTTAGTGGTAATGGTCGTCATGTGTCTCCAACTATATTATTATTGTAGCCTCTGAAAGTAGTTTCCATGTGACTGCACCACTGGAAACAAGCTGTCATTGCTGTGCTTTCATTCCCAGTTGTACCATCTTCCACTTATAGTCAGAATCTCATCTTTTAGGCCATTAAAGCTTTATCATTTCATTAAAAATATGCACGAAACAGTAGCAGCTCTGAGGAACAATTTCCTTCTTTTTAAAATGCTGTGTGTGTGTTTGTGTGTGTGAATGTGTTTATGTGTGTGTGCAGTCACACAAAGCCTACAAAGCAGTGACACTAAGAAAAATGGTTTCCAGACAAAAAAGAAAAATATTCTGAACAGAACCTGAAAGTCTTCCATGTGTGAGTAAATATATTGAAAGTCATAGTTTCTATCCATATTATATTTACTTAAAAACCCTATTTTAGCCATAAATGCATAGGTTCTTGAAGTTTGAAAGGATGACTATGTTAATCAAATTCAATATCTAGTCTATTGCAGGGATCCCTTATACAACCACTTGGACTAATGTTGGATTGAGACATTTCATTTCAGTGTTATGCATTAAATAGAAGAAGGAAAATTTATCATAATTGATTACAATGTATCTTAAGTTTTCATATGTAAAATATTGTTGACTTTTAAAATTAGCATCCTCAACTGTGTTCTCCTAATGTAAATTTCATTTACCTAATTTTCAGGATATAGATAGGGTAGAACATGACATGTCAGATGAGAGTAGGGACTCTTGTAGTGGATTGAGAAATGAGGAGAGATTGATGTTTAGGATGTGGCCACATTGTATCCAGTCATTTTTCTCTACTAAAAACTTAATAACAAGTTCTTGTGTCCTCTGGAGACACAACCAAGATCCCAGTAGACCCACTAGATACAGCAAAATGATCCAAAGATAGGAAAATAATTGGGAATCAAGATAGCAAGAATAACATGGAACAGAATCACATCTGAGACAAAATGAATTGAGTGAATCAAAGTGATTACCAGAATGTGGGACAAATGAGTCTTCCAAGCTCTGGTTACAATCACTTTCTTCTTCATGCTTGTGTGGAACTGGGTGACTTATATGGTAATACTAAACTTCTGATTATGTAAGTGAGTCAGTGAGACTTTATACTAACTGTCCTTTATCTCTTTTGTTTTACTAAGTATTGTCACTTCAACAAAAAATAATTTTTATCTATATAATGAAACCTGATTAATTAAGAAGCACAACAGGGATTGGGATGGGGAAAAAAAGAGTTTTGTGCAAGATGTGTGAGGTGTCAAAATGAAACAAAATCTGGTTAAATAAACTGGAAACTAACTCCTAAATCAAGGGTGATTCACCTGTGGTTTCTGAACTTGGGGGAAGGAAGAGTTATTATTTTGATAATTGTGTTTTAATATAATTGACTTTCTTTGTAATTCTATATATATTATTTTATGTACTTAAGGACATTATTCTGAGAAATCATTACTAGAATGTTTATGGGGTCTATGACAAAATAAAGTTAACCATTACTCTAAAAGGACAGAAAATTGGTAGTATTCACAAAGGGCAGAAAAGTGAGAGCTAGCTCTCTGAGTGCCATAAAGGGTTTGCTAGTTATGAAAGAGTGATCTCAGGGGTTCGATAGTAAACATGATAGATAATCATAAATTCTGGATTGACAGCACCTGTTTTTGTCTAAGCAGGTCATCTTATCCATTGCAGGTCTTAATTAGAGAACAACTTCATTTATGTCACAAATGTGTTTCTTTTAAAAGTTGCTGATTCATATTATTTTTTGGAAATTGAATTATTGTAATTTAATGAGATCATGATTTATAGCAACCTGTAATATTATTTGTAATGTAAGCAATTCTAATCATAGCTTGTGGATTTTGATTCAACAAATTGTGCTTTTTGTCACTTAATGAATGTACCAAACATCAGAAAATGATTTATCTTCCTCCACAAATTTTAATATATTTAACTCTAAAATAGAGATAATATCTTTTTTAACATTTCTTACAAGATTGTTATGAGGTTCCAATGAGATAACATATATGCACATTTTATGTTTTATAACATAATACAATTTATTATTGTCATGGATTTTCATTTATTGGATTTTCTTAGCTCAGTTATATTACCACAGTTAAAAGTAAAGCTACAAAGATTAATCAGATTATCATATTAACATTTAATAACTGATCTTTTTGAACTGGATCTACCTGCAGTTTATTGAAACTTTTATTCTTTTCATGTATCTCTCTTTTTTTTTCATCATAATTTGTTTTATTCAAATAAAGCTCACCAATCAATCAGCAAGCATTTGCTAAATAGTTATTAAGTACTCAGTTCTGTGCCAAATTCTTTATTTGTTTACTAGGTAACTCAAGTGAGAGTAAACTTATTTGAGTTATTTAATTGATTAAATTCCTTAATTTGTTTGTTTTTCTTTTTGTTGCATTTAAATAGTAAATAAATACATAATGTGAGTATATAAATTTGTATATATATATATATACATATACATATGCATACATACATAAGTATAATCACTACATGACATATATAGGTTGTATAAGTAAATTATATATATATATATATATATATATATATATATATGCATATATAGGTGTGTACACATATTATACAGATACACAAACACTTGCCACTACAAAGAGGTTGCCCATAGGGGTCCCTTTCCCTCTTTCAGATGTAATACAAGAAACATTGATGGATCAAATGGTATTCACATTTTGATAACTTTTGGAGCATAGTTCCAAACTGCTCTCTAGAATGGTTCTATCCATTCACAGTTCCACCAACAAGGTATTAGTGTTCCAGTTTTTTCACATCCCCTCCAACATTCAGTATTATCTTTTGCTGTCATCTTAGCCAATTTGACAGGTTTGTAGTGATATCTCAGAGTTGTCTTAATTTGCATTTCTGTGATCAATAGTGATTGGGAGCATCTTTTCATGTGGTTACAAATAGTTTCAATTACTTCATCTGAAAATGGCCCGTTCACATCCTTTGACCATTTATCAATTGGAGAGTGGCTTAAACTATTATAAATTTGAGTCAATTCTTTAAATATTTTAGAAACGAGACCTTTGTCAGGTCCTTTGACTGTAAAATGTTTTTCCAGTTTGTTGTTTCCCTTTTAATCTTGTCTGCATTAGTTTTGTTTGTACAAAAGCTTTTGAATTTGATATAATCAAAATGTAGCATTTTGCATCAATAATGATCTTTAATTCTTCTTTGGTCATAAATTCCTTTCTCCTCCACAGGTCTGATAGATAAACTATCCTATGTTCTTTTAATTTATTTATAATCTCATTCTTATGTCTAGACCATTTTGACCTTATCTTGGTTTACAGTGGTAAGTGTTAAGCCTAGTTTCTGCAATATTAATTTCCAGTTTTTCCAGCAGTTTTTGTCAAATAGTGAATTCTTATCCAAAAAGCTGGGGTCTTTGGGTTTGTCAAACACTAGATTATTAAAGTTATTGACTCTTTTGTGCTGTGAACCTAACCTATTCTACTTATCAACTAGTCTATTTCTTAGCCAATACCAAAATGTTTTTGGTGACCACTGCTTTATGATACAATTTTAGATCTGGTGCAGCTAGGCCACCTTCATTTGATTTTTTTTTTCATTAGTTCCCTTGAAAACCTTGACCTTCTGTTCTTCCAGATGAATTTTGCTGTTATTTTTTCTAGGTAATTAAAATATTTTTTTGGGCAGTCTGATTGATACAGCACAAAATGAATCAATTATTAGTTTAAGTAGTATTTTCATCATTATTATATTTGCTCGACATTTCTAAGAGCATTTAATATTTTACCAATTTTTTAGATCTGACTTTATTTGTGTGGAAAGTGTTTTGTAGTTTTGCTCATATAGTTTCTGACTTTTCCTTGGCAGATAGATTCCCAAATATTTTATACTATCAGTAGTTACTTTAAATGTAAATTCTCTTTGTAACTCTAACTATTAGATTTTGTTAGTGATATATAAGAAAGCTAATGACTTATATGGGTTTATTTTGTATCCTGAAGCTTTGCTAAAGTGTGGATTATTTCTAATAGCTTTTTAGTAGAATCTCTGGGGTTCTCTAAGTATATCATCATATTATCTGGAAAGAGTGATAATTTGGTTTCCTCCTTACCTACTCAAATTCCTTTAATCTCTTTATCAACTCATTGCCAAAGCTAGCATTTCTAATATAATAATGAATAGTAATAGTGGGCAAGCTTGTTTCACATCTGATCTTATTGGGAATGGTTCCAGTTTATCCCCATTACATATGATGCATACTGATGGTTTTAAAGAGATGTCACTGATTATTTTAAGGAAAAGTGCCTTTATTCCTATACTCTCGAGTATTTTTAATAGGAATGGATGTTGGATTTCATCAAATGCTTTTTCTGCATCTATTGAGATGATCATATGTTTTTTGATATAGGCAATTATGCTAATAGTTTTCCTAATATTGAACCAGTCCTGCATTCCTGGAATAAATCCTACTTGGTCATTATCCTGGGGATGATTTTCTGTAGTCTTTTTGCTAATATTTTATTTAAGATTTTAGAGGCAATATTCATTAGGGAGACTGGTCTATAATTTTCTTTCTCTGTTTTCAACCTACCTGGTTTAGATATCAGTACCATGTCTGTAGCATAAAAGGAATTTGGTAGGAGTCCTGCATTCCCTATTTTTTCAAATACTTTATAAAACATTGCAGTTAATTGTTCTTTAAATGTTTGGTAGAATTCACATGTAAAATTGTTGTGTTCACTTCTTTTGTATAATATGTATGATGGTTCTCTGTGGGAGCAGGTTTCTTGGGGAGGTTTTTTAGAGGCAGCCTTAGTTTCAATTCCATGTAATAATCACCCAAAATGCAACCAGCTGTTAAAATCCAAATGTTTATTTTCTCCTTCCAAGTCATATCTCTTTCCTTGGGCCCGGTTAGCTTTCTAAGAGGCCTCTCTCCCTCTTTGGTTCCAAGAGTTCTTGCAGCTTGTCTTTTAGCTCTTCCAGCTTCTGCCTCTAGCTCAACTCTGACTCAATCTCCTCCACTGACTGACTGACTGATTAAAGCTCTAAGAGTTTCTTAAATATGATCTCTTAAAGATGTGAACCCAAAGGTTGACTCCTCCTCTGAGAGAGTGGGATTGTGGGTTTCTGACTTGTGAATCTCCCAAACCTGTGAACTCCAATGTGTGAGCCAATGTGTGAATTCTCAAATGTATAAACTCAAGCATTGTTTCTACCAATTCCAGTGAGTTATCACTAGGATTCTAACATAAAATCTATCTGGTCCTAGGGATTTTTCCTTAGGGAGTTGATTAATAGCTTGTTCTATTTCTTTTTTCTAAAATGGGACTATTTAAGCAATTTACTTTTTCCCTCTGTTAATTTGGGAAGCCTATATTTTTGAAGGTAGTCATCCATTTCACTTAGGTTATCAAAGTTATTGGCATAATGTTGAGCAAAGTAACTCCTAATTATTGCTATAATTTCCTCTTCATTGGTAGAAAGTTCTCCCTTTTCATTTTTAAGACTAACAATTTGATTTTCCTCTTTCCTTTTTCTAATCAGATTTACCAAAACTTTATCTATTTTACTGATTTTTTTCATAAAACTAACTCAGTTTTATTTATTAATCAATAGCTTTTTTAACTTTCAATTTTATCAATTTCTCCTTTTAATTTTAGAATTTCAAGTTTAGTATTTGATTGGGGGGTTAATTTGGTCTTTTTCTAGCTTGTTAAGTGGCAAGCCCAATTCATTGATCTTCTCTTTCTCAATTTTACTCAAGGAAGCCTCTAAAGATATACAATTTCCTTTTATTAGCATATTGGCTGCAACCCACAAACTTTGGTATGTTATCTTATTGTTGTCATTCTCTTGGATGAAATTATTAATTGAGTCTATGATTTGCTGTTTCACCCATTCATTGTTTAGGATGAGATTATTTAGTTTCCAATTTCTTTTTGGTCTATTTACCTATAGCTTTTTGTTGAATGTAGTTTTTATTGCCTCATGATCTGAAAAAAAATGCATTTACAATTTCTGCCTTTCTGCATTTTATTTGGAGATCTTTATATCCTAATATATGGTCAGTTTTGTATAGTTTCCATGAACTGCTGAGAACAAAGTGTACTCCTTTCTGTCTCCATTCAGTTTTCTCCAAAGAGCTATGCTATCTAACTTTTCTAATATTCTATTTACCTCTTTAACTTCTTTTTTATTTGTTTTGTGGTTTGATTTATCTAATTCTGAGAGTGCAAGTTTGAGATCTCCCACTATTATAGTTTTTCTGTCTATTTCTTCTTGCAACTCTCTTAACTTCTCCTTTAAGAAGTTAGATGCTAGACCACTTGGAGCAATACTATATATTTAGTATTGATATTGCTTCATTGTCTATGCTACCCTTTAGCAAGATATAGTTTCCTTCCTTATCTCTTTTAATTAGATCATTTTTTTGCTTTTGCTTGATCTGAGATAAGGATGACTACCCCTGCATTTTTTATTTCACCTGAAGCATAATAGATTCTGCTTCAGCCTTTTAACAACTTATTGTAGGGTTCTGGCTTTTGATCCAGTTTTTTATCCACCTCTGCTTTATGGGAGAATTCATCTCATTCACATTTATGGTTAAAATCACTAATTCTGTATTTCCTGCCATCATATTATCCACAGATTCTATTTTCTTTTTCTTACCTCCCTTACCCCCCTCCTCAGTATTAAACTTTTGGGAACCACTTGCCTCACACAGCTCTCCCTCTTTAGAATCCTTTTCACCCCCTTTGAATTCCTTCCCCCTTTTAATACCTTTCTCTTATTACTCTTTTACTTTTCCTTTTTTTTCTTTTTGATAAGGTGAGAGGAGTTTCTCTGTAAACCAAATATTTCATTTTTTTCTCTTTGAGATATATCTGATGAGAGTAAGATTCACGCAATGATCCTCCCCCTCTCTAAACTTCCTCAGACATGATAGGTTTCCTTTGCCTCTTTGTGGGATATAGTTTCCCTCTTTATATCTCCCCTTTTACCTTTTTCTTATACTATCCCCTTTCCAATTTTTCATTTCCTTTTTTATGTTATATCAGTAAAATCAAATTATACATGCACTCTTTATGTATATCCATAACAGAAACACAGTTCTCAAGAGTTCTTTTTACCTTTTTCTGATTCTTTTGCATCCTATAGTTGGAGGTCAAATTTTTTGTTCAGCTCTGGTTTTTTCTTTAGAAGCAAATGGAATTCATCTGTTTCATTAAATGCCCATATTCTTCCCTGGAAGAAAATGCTCAGCTTAGTTGAGTAGTTTATTCTTGGCTGCATTTCAATTTCTTTTGCCTTTTGGAATATCAGATTCCAGGCTCTTCAATCCTTTAATAATGCTTGGAGTTACAATTGTGGGTTTTTCTTTCAGGAGGCATATGGTGAATTCTTTCAATCGTCATTTTACCTTCTGTTTCTATAATATCTGGGCACTTCTCGTTAATGATGTCCTGAAAGAGGGTGTCTAGACTCCATTTTTTCATCATATATTTCAGGGTGTGCAGTAATCCTTGGATTGTCTCTCCTAGATCTATTTTCCAGGTCAATTGTTTTCTCAATTGGGTATTTTACATTTTTTCTATTTTTTTTCATTTATTTTTGGTCTTGCTTGACTGCTTCTTGCTGTCTTATTGAGTCATTCATTTCTATTTGTTCAGTTCTGAATTTTAGTATATTATTTATTTACTTTTTTACTTCTTTTTGTATTTATCCATTTGAATTTTTAAATGAGTTGTTTTGCTCTATGGAATATTTTTCCATTTCATCAATTCTGTTTTTAAGGAGTTATTTTCTTTTTCCATTTCACAAATTCTGTTTGTTAAAAAGTTATTTTCTTTTTCTGTTTCACAAATTCTGTTTTTCTGGGAGTTGTATTTTTCCATTTTACCAAATCTATGTTTTAATCAATTATATGCTTTATCCATTTCACTAAGCCTATTTTGTGTTGCCTTTTCAAACCCTCTTGTAAAGTTTTCATTTCCTTTGTCCCACTTTTCTTCTAATTCTCTTTTAAGATCCTTTTAAATTTCTTTTAGGAGAGCCTTGTGCGATAGGGACCAGTCTTTTGTGGCTTCATCTGGAGACAATCTGCCTTTAGTCTCTTCAGGGTTTGAGATATGTTCTTCTCTTTCACCATAAAAGCTATCAACTGTTAGAGTCCTCTTTACTTTCTTACTCATTTTTTGAAAGTTAAATTAAGGTCTGTCTTTTGTATGGGAGAGGTTTTCCAAGTGGCCACAGCTGCCTTGAGTCAGCCTTGGGCTGCTGCTGGTTGAGTGTGACTAGAACCCCAGAGATTCTGGCATTTTGGGGTTCACTACTGATCTTTTGTGTTTGTGTTGGATGTTTTATAAATTTCTCTGCTGATTACTGGCTTGTAACCAGGGCAGACTGGCCAACATTGCTGTAGATTCCTATAGATTCCTCTCCTTGGAGATCCCCTTGGAGATTCTCTGCCACATGGAGTCTGCAAAGCTGGGAGATTCAGCAATGCCCCAGGGCTCTGAGCTGTCTGTGCTGGTGTTTGTTGTCAGCTGTTTGTGTAAGGCTGTCTCCCTCCTGTTACAGATTGAAATAGACCTTTTCTGGTCTGTTTTCTCCCATAAATTCTCTGTCCTGCGAAGTTCACACCATCACACTGAGATTGCTCTGCCCCATGGGGTTCTGAGCCATTGCACTGGCTTTTGGGCTGAACTGGTTGTGCTGGTTTCCTCCCTTTCATTACAAATGAAACACACCTTTTCTTGTGATCTTTGAAATTATCTTCTGTAGCTAATTTGTTGCACTCCCAACATCTGTGGTTTTGGCCAGTCCAGAACTAATTCAGAGGCTGGATTTTGTAATTGTTGTGAGGGTTATAAAGAAGGGCAGAGAGAAACATGTGTCATATCTGCCATCTCCAAAGCAACCATTTCTAATACAATATTGAATGGTAATCATGATAGGGGCAACCTTGTTTCACCCCTTATCTTTTTGGGAATGGTTACAATAGTTCTTGAAAGAATGGATGTTGGATTTTACCAAATGCTTTTTTGCATTTATTGAAATAATCATATGGTTTTTGCTTGTTTGATTATTGACATAGTCAATTATGCTAATACTTGTCCTAACATTGAAACAACCCTACATTCCTGGTATAAATCCCATTTGGTCTTGTTGTATTATCCTGGAGACGACATTCTGTAATATCTTTGCTAATATTTATTTAAGATTTTTACATGAATATTCATTAGGAAAATTGCTCTATATTTTCTTTCTCTGTTTTCTCTTCTATTGGCCTACCTTTCCCTTTTCTCCCTTTCCCTTCCCACTTTCCTCTAAGGTGAGGGAAGTTTCTCTGTGAAACCAAATATGTCTAATAATTTCTCTTTGAGCCAAATCTGATGAGAATAAGACTCATACAATATTCATCCCTCTTCCTTCTTTCCCTCAAATATAATAGGTTTTCTTTGCCTTTTCCTGAGATGTAATGTCCCTCATTTTACCTCCAATTTCTCCTTTTCCCAGTATAATCTCCTTTCCACATCTAGTTTCTTTTTTACATTATGACATTAGGATTAAATTATACATTCACTCTCTCTATATACTCACAATAGAGATACAGTTCTCAAGAGTTCTTTTTCTTTTACCTTTTTGTCCTTCCCTTGAGTTCTATATTTGGAGGTCAATTTTTGTTTATCTCTGTTCTTTACATCACAAATGAATGGAATTAACCTGCTTTGATGAATGTCCATCTTCTTCCCTGAAAAAAATATGTTCTTTTCAGTGGGGCAGTTTGTTCTTGGCTAAATTCCAAGTTTCTTTGTCTATTGGAATATGAGATTCCAGGCCCTTTGATCCTTTAAGGTGGTTGTTGCTAGGTATTGAGTATTTTTATTGTGCCTCTTCAGTATCTGAATTGTTTTTTTCTGGAAGCTTGCAATCATTTTTCTTGGTGCAATAGTTCTGAAATTTAGCCAGGATATTTCTTGGAATTTTAATTTTGGGGTCTCTTTCAGGAGGTGTTCGGTGAATTCTTTCAATGGTTATTTTACCTTCTGAATCTTGACCATCAAGGCAGATTTTTTTTTTGACTGTTACCTGAAAAATAATGTGTAGGCTCTTTTTTTCTATCATGGTTTTCAGGAATCTATGTTTTCCAAGTTCATTGTTTTCCCAAGTAGGTATTTTACATTTTCTTTTTTTTTTTCGTTTTGCTTCACTGATTATTGATGTTTCATTGAGTCAATCATTTCCATTTGTTCAGTTTTGATGTTTAGTGAATTGTTTTCTTCATTTACTTTTTTAGTTCTTTTTGTATTTGCTCAAGTCAATTTTTAAATGAGTAGTTTTGTTTTGTGATTTTTTCCCCATTTCACAAATTGTTTTTAAGGAGTTATTTTCTTTTCCATTTACAAATTCTGTTTTTAGAGATTGTTTTCTTTTTACATTTTATCAAATCTTTTTTAATGAGGTATATGGCTTTTCCATTTCACTAAATCCATTTTGTAATGAATTTTCTTTACATCATTTCTGTGTTTTCTTTTCCAAACCCTCTTGTAAAGTTCTCATTTCCTTTCCCTATTTTTCTTCCAGCTCTCTTTTAAGATCTTTTATAACTTCTTCTAGGAGAGCCTTGTGTGATGGGGACCAATTTATATCACCCTTTGGGGCTTCATCTGGAGACAATATGCTTTTAGTCTCATTTGGGCTTGAAATCTTTTACTCTTTCAATATAAAAACCATCTACAATCAGAGTTCTTTTTGCCTTTTTTAACTCATTTTTAAAACAGTTGAGATCTGCTTTTAGGACAAATGAGATTGACCAAACTTGCTCTACAAGTAGCAGCAGCTGCGTTGACTGTGCAGACTCACTTCCAGTGCTGGGGAGGAGGTAGGGGGAGATTAACAGGTTCCATGAAATTCAGGTGTTTTGTGGTTTACTATTTACCTTTTGTTTTGTGTTGGATGTTTTATAACTTCTTTGCTGGTCTAATATATTGCAAACAGGGCAGAGTAGCCAACAGTGCTGTGGATTCCTTCCCATACATTCTCTGATGCTCATTACCTTCACTCCCTGGTATCTGCACTCAGCCTGCTTATTTTTGGCCCTTCTCCCTATGTGCCTGATTGAAACAGACCTTTTCTAGTAATCTTTAAATTTAGCTTCTGCTGGCTATTTGTTACGCTCTAAATATTCATAGGTTCTGCCAGTCCAAAATTAATTCAGAGACTGGATTTGGTAATTTGTCTGAGGTTCATGGGATGAGGTCAGGAAATAATGTGCGTCCTCGCCTCCATCTTGGCTCCACAGCCAACAAATTCTGCTTTTGAAGGAGTTATTTTCTTTTTTCATTTCACAAATTCTGTTTTTCAAGGAGATATTTTCTTTCTCCATTTTGTCAAATCTATTTTGTAAGGAGTTATACAATTTTTCCATTTCACTATATGTATTTTTAAGGAGTTTTCTTTAGATAATTTCTATTTTTCCTTTTCCAAAACCTCTTGCAAAGTTCTCATTTCATTTTCACATTTTTCTTCTAACTCTCTTTTAAGGTCCTTTTTGAATTCTTCCAAAAGCGTCTTGTGAGATAGGGAATACCTCATCTCACCCTTTGGGGCTTTATCTAGAGATGATTTGCTTTTAGTGTCCTCAGTATTTGAAGTCTGTTCTTTTCTTTCTCTGTAAAAGCTATTTATGGTCAGAGTTCTTTTTGCTCTTTTTTCAGTTTTAAAGGTTATGATCTGTTCTTAGGGCAAAGGGAAGATTGTCCCAAGCTGCTACTACAGAAGACAGTGGATTTAGACTAACTGGGCTGGTGCTGACTGAATTCTTGTGATGGGTGAGAGTGGCCAGTTTCCTGTTATTTTAGGATTCACAGGTTCAGTATTTTCCTTTTGCATTTTGTTGGATATCTCACAGCTAGTATGTGTATCCACTGTCTTGTAAGCAGGACAGATTAACCAAAAGTGCTTTATTTTTGCTCACAGTTACCTGGTAGATTCCCTTGGGCTAGTGGGTGCTAGACTGTCCTGGTTCCCTGTGCTACATTTGTGTTCGGCCATCTTCCCTGTGCCCAATTAAAATAGACTATTTTTTGAGGTTCTGTGAAAATATCTTCTGCTGGAAATCTGTTGCACTCCAAATACTTTTTGAGTCCTGCTCCCTCCAAAACCAGTTTAGAAGAGTGATCTATTGTTGATATGAGGGACACCAGGAGGAGTTCAGATAAAGACCTATATAAACTCCATCATCTTGATGCACTCCTTAATTTATTTTTGTTATGAATCTTGTTTATATTGCATGTCAATTTTGAAGGAAAATAAGGTTTTTCCTCACTCATTCATTAGCACTTGTTATGGATTGTAATATCATTACCACTCTCACCTTTTCCTTGTTTTCACAAATTTCATCTTTATATTTCAGATGATAAGATTCCCAACTTGTCAGGGACATGAGTGGTCACCAATTTGAATCATCAAACTAAAGGTGGGAAAGAGTATTTATGTAACTTGCCTAAGATCATGAAAGTGGGAAGTTGCAGAATAGAGATTTTAATGCTTATCTTCAGATTGAAAATCTCTAATCTTTCTTATAAACAGGGTGATACAGTGGAAAGAATACTGAATCTGGAGTCAGAAAAATATAATTTTGAATTCAGTTTCCAAAAATTTCTCACAGTGTGACATTGCACAAGCCACTAACCTCTGCTTACCTTAATTCCCTCATCTGTAAATGACCAATAATAGGGCTCACTATCATAAAGCTGTTGACAGGATAAAGTGAGATAATATCTGTAAAGTATTCTGTAAACTTTAAAGAAGTATATAAAGATGATGGTGGTGGTGGTGATGAAGATGACGATGATGTCATGAAACTAATATGATAATTTCCAGGGATTTCAACTCATATTTTATGAGGAATGTTTTGCAATCTTTAGCTTGATGAATGAGCACATGATGGGCAAACATAAAATGGATTGTAATATATATAAGCGGAAGTTCTACTTATATTGATGATAGCACAATTCTATTGACATTTTGGAAGTTGCCTATTATTTAGCATTTTTGTCATGGTTAAAAAACAAAAAGAAATATAAATTTAATTAGAATTAATAAGCTTTATTCAATCCATGTAGGTCTTATTCTGATCAATCAGAAGTGAAGAAATCCAAGCTATTCTGTTTTAAGAGATATTAGATTTTAAAAATCCTTCCCTGATTGAAAGAACCACATACAAACTTACAAACAAGTTTTCAAAGCCTCAAGCTGTAAATATGCTGCATATAAATCAGTGATAATGATAATTAAGAGACAAACAACCCCACAACTTTTGGAGCCTGATGGCTAGAAGAATATATTTGCATGTATAGTCATCACTATCATGCCACTTTTTAAATAATCTAAAACATGTCTTAAAGGTACAGAATTTTAAAAATTATAAATATTAAGTTGTTTTCAGCTCACACTTAAATATTTCTAATATTTAGATTAAAAAGTAGTACCAGATTAATTACATACCTTCAGCTTATCGCTGAAGCTTAAAAAATTCATTCCATGCCTATTTCATGGATTAGTCCAGAGGTCACAATCAAGATTCAAATGAGCTGAAGTTATGTCATTTCTTTGTATTACCAATGATGTTATTAGTAAGAAGAACTTGAGTGCTATGTATATGTAGAACACTAGGTTACCTATGTACAACGAACATTATAATATAGTCAATGGAAAACATCAGTAAAGAATGAATATAAAGTTAAAATCCAAGATAAGTAAGGGACTTCCCATTATTTAGTTAGGAAGGTGAAGTTTGACTAAATAAGTAGGTATTAAGAATCAGAGAATTCTGATTTCAGAAATATAAATTACTATCTAAATTACTAAGAAAAAGAGAAATTCCACAGAAATATTAATGTAATCAGTAACTGTGTGATAATTTATATTGAAAGCTAACAGAGCATCTCATGAAACAAGCTATTCCATTTCAAAATATTGTCAAGAAACTCTGTTTCATGTTGAATTGAAATTCATAATCATATTGTATGATAAAACATTACAGGTTAAAGGGTGATTGATGTGGATAATTGATATGTAATTCCTTGTATTTAGAAGAGCTATAATAAATATTTCTGCATTTGACGTCTTGATAATGGTGAAATTCAGGCCTATTTTTTCCAATAATGATTTATTTTTCCAATTACATGTAAAGATAGCTTTCAATATTAATTTTATATGACTTTGAATTGTAAATTTTCTTTTCTCCCTTCTTCTTTTTCATCTTTCCTCCTCAAGAGAGCAAATAATCTAATATAGGTCATACATGTACAGTTATTTTAAAGATTTAAATTTTTTTTTCTTGTTGTAAAAGAAAAATCAGAACAAAAGGGAAAACCCACAAGAAAGAAAAAACAAAAAAAGTGAAAATAGTATGCTTCAGTCCTCATTTAGTCTCCATGATTCTCCTTCTGTTTGCAGATGGTATTTTCCATCCCAAGTCTATTATAATTGTTTTGGATCAATGTATTGCTGAGATGAGCTAAATCCATCATAAGTCAATTATGATAAAATTTTGCTGTTAATGTGTACATTATAATCTTGTTTCTGCTTCAGATTAGTTCATGTAAGTCTTTCCAGGCTTTTCTGAAATCACCCTGATCATTATTTCTTATAGAAGAAGAAGAATATGCCATAACATTCGTATACCACCATTTATTCAGTCATTCTGTATGGGCATCCATTCAGTTTCCATTTTCTAGCCACTACAAAAAGGGATGCCATAAAATTTTTTTGCAAATGTGGGTCCCTTTCCCTTTTATTAATATCTCTTTGAGATATAAGCCCAGTAATAATAACACTACTGAATCAAAGGATTTGTACAATTTGATAACTTTTTGAGCATAGTTCCAAATTGTTCTCCAGAATGGTTGGATCCATTCACAGTTCCACCAACAATGTATCAATGTCCCAGGTTTCCCACATCCCCTCCAACATTCGTCATTATCTTTTCCTGTCATCTTAGCCAATTTGACAGGTGTGTAGTGGTATCTCAGAGTTGTCTTAATTTGCATTTCTCTGATCAATAATGATTTGGAACACATTTTTATATGACTAAAAATAGTTTCAATTTCTTCATCTGAAAATTGTCTGCTCATATCCTTTGATCATTTATCAGTTGGAGAATGGCTTGATTTCTTATAAATTTGAGTCAATTCTCTATATATTAAACCAAAACATTTTTGAGAAGAGACAGGGTGAAAGAACAGAGAAAGAGTTCTAAACAGGGATGGGAGAAGAGTAGAATGGAAAGAAATATACAGTTCTTAATCATAGCTGTAAAATATGAATGGGATCAATTCATCTATAAATATAAATATTTAAAATAGGGGATTAAGTAATTTAGAAATAAAGGGGAATATCACAAACATTGTGAAATGTTTTCAAAAGTAAAATTTATGATGAACAAGAGATAGAAAACATTGTAGCATGTAAAATGATAATTTTTCATTACATTAAATTAAAAAAGGTTTTGCACAGATATAGCTAATGCAGCCAAGATAAGAATGAAAGCAGGAAAACAAGAAAATAAATTTTATTCCATTACTCTGATAAAGGCCTCATATATCAAATATGTAGAGAACTGAGTCAAATTTATAAGAATACAAGTCATTCCCCAATTGATAAGTGACCCAAGAATTTATGAACAGGCAGTTTTATGTGAAGAAATAAAAGCTATATATAGTTATATGAAAAAATGTTGCAGATCATTATTAATTAGAGAAATGCAGACCAAAACAATTCTGAAGTATCACACACATTATACTTATTAGAATGGCTAATCTATTTTTTTTTATTTAATAGCCTTTTATTTACAGGATATATACATGGGTAACTTTACAGCATTAACAATTGCCAAACCTCTTGTTCCAATTTTTCACCTCTTACCCCCCCACCCCCTCCCCTAGATGGCAGGATGACCAGTAGATGTTAAATATATTAAAATATAAATTAGATACACAATAAGTATACATGACCAAAACATTATTTTGCTTGTACAAAAAAGAATCAGACTCTGAAATATTGTACAATTAGCTTGTGAAGGAAATCAAAAATGCAGGTGTGCATAAATATAGGGATTGGGAATTCAATGTAATGGTTTTTAGTCATCTCCCAGAGTTCTTTTTCTGGGCATAGCTAGTTCAGTTCATTACTGCTCCATTAGAAATGATTTGGTTGATCTCGTTGCTGAGGATGGCCTGGTCCATCAGAACTGGTCATCATATAGTATTGTTGTTGAAGTATATAATGATCTCCTGGTCCTGCTCATTTCACTCAGCATCAGTTCGTGTAAGTCTCTCCAGGCCTTTCTGAAATTATCCTGTTGGTCATTTCTTACAGAACAGTAATATTCCATAATATTCATATACCACAATTTATTCAGCCATTCTCCAACTGATGGACATCCATTCAGTTTCCAGTTTTTAGCCACTACGAAAAGGGCTGCCACAAACATTTGTGCACATACAGGTCCACTTTCCCTTCTTTATAATCTCTTTGGGATATAATCCCAGTAGTAACACTGCTGGATCAAAGGGTATGCACAGTTTGATAACTTTTTGAGCATAGTTCCAAACTACTCTCCAAAATGGTTGGATTCGTTCACAACTCCACCAACAATGCATCAATGTCCCAGTTTTCCCGCATCCCCTCCAACAATCATCATTATTTTTTCCTGTCATCTTAGCCAATCTGACAGGTGTGTAGTGGTATCTATGAAAGAAAATGAAAATGACAAATATTAGAGTGTATGTGGGAAAATTGAGACACTAAAGCATTGTTAGTTTAGTTGTGAACTTAAGTGGCCATAATGGAGAACTGTTCAGAACTATGCACAAAGGGCCATAAAACTGTGCATACCCTTTGATCCAGAAATACCAAAGCAAGCTCTGTGTCTTCAAGAGATAGAAAATAAAAATGAAATACCTATAAGTTCAAAAATATTTATACCTGTTCATTTTGTAGTGAGAAATAATTTAAAATGAAGAGTATATCCATTATTGGGGAATCATTGAACAAATCATGCTATATGATTGTGATGGAGTGCTGTTTTGCTATAGGAAAGAATGAGTAGAATACTTACAGAGAACAAAAACTTTGAAAGACATATAAATTGATGCAAAGTGATATGAATACAAACAGAACACTGTACATAGTGACAGCAATATTGTACAATGATCATTTGTCAATGGTTTAGCTATTCTCCACAATACAAAAATGTAACATAATTCCAAAAGGCTTAATGATAAAAAATGCTATTCCCTTCCAGAGAAAGAACTGATAGACTCTGAATAGTTTTTTTTTATTTTGTTTCTATTTTTTGTCCTGCTCTCTATTTAGAACATGACTAATATGGAAAAATGTAAAACACATGTATAAACTATATCAATTTACTAGCCTTCTTAATAAGAGACTGGAGAGGGAGAAAAGGAAGAGAACTTGGAATTCAAAATTTTAAAGAATGTAAAATTGAATTTTCAGGTGTAATTGAAAATAACACTAGGAAAAGTCATGAATTCAAATTACTAAGAGAATATAACAAGTAAAAAATGGCATCTTTTCATAGAATTATTGTCTTAAAGATATTGATTTATTAAACAATATTGAATTATAATTTGAAAACAGAAATAAGGATGTTGTTTGTTTTATTCTCTTCTAATAAAATAGTTGACAGTTTGTCATAAAACTTAAACTGCTGACATTTCTCATCTCAGCAATGTTATAATAAAATTGTACTTTATACCACAAGTGAATTGAAATAACATTGCAAAGAACCATTATTAAATTAGAAGTCACATGAGTTTTGTTGCTTCATTATATAAATCCAGCTTTCTAGAAGATGTCAGTTCAGTCAGGAACTGTCAAAGCCACCTGCAATTACCTGCCATGAAGCAATCTCCCCCACTGGAATTAGCCTGTCTCCATAGGTGCAAGGATTTTCTCAGGGAGAAATTCATTATTTAGTAAAACAATCTATCCATTTGCTTACTTAGATTATTCCAGAAACATTTAAAAAATGAATAATTTTCATTTTATGTTTTTGTTTTTAACTCTTCTTTTTTCTTTGCTTTTGAACATTTAAAAATGTAACAATATTAATGATAAAATAAAAATAATTCTCTGTGTATTCTGGAAAATATCCAATCCACATACCTCAAATCTGCTTAACAAGCTAACATTGAATCTGGTATAACATGTTTTTGGTATAACATGCCATTAGATTTGTTAAATGTAAGAAAATACAGCTCATCTCTAGCTGGAGCTTATGCAATAGCTACAATTCAAAAATGGAATCAAAAGGCCCATCATAGGTGATAGTCATGTGATGTCAGAAAATACTATGCAAATAAAAGAAAGAAGTTTATGATGGCCATCAATCTAGGGCCATCATAAATGAAAGAAAATTTGACATTGAAGATCTTGGACTCAGTAAATAATAGAAATTAAATAAGGAAATAATAATAATATTTTAACTCTCTTTTAGAAACAGAAAAATGACTCAGAGACTGAGGTCTTAGTCAAGATTTTTATTCAAGAGTTTCAACCAAAAGTTTGAAATGTTTGCCTGACAGAGTATTTGCACAAGTCAAAATAATGGAAAAATACAAATTTTTGCATATATGTTTTTATGGGCATTGGAACCATCAGTCAAATTCCAGAAATATTAGAATTCTAGCACTATAACTGTAAAATGAAGCTATAACTGTGATGGCAAACAATATGAATTCTCAATTCTTTATTATTATTTAATTAAAATGTTATTTTAAATTATTAAAATTATGTGTAAAGCACATCATTGGAGGCCATGGAGATGTAACATCTAGCGTATATCTAGCAAGACATAAAATGATATTTAGACAGACATACATCGAAATTCATTTTGTCTCTCATGGACAGAGAGATAACAAATACCTCAACCCCTCAATTTGTAAAGTATATTAAACTGAAACATTGTTACAGATTGAGTTTTTGCCCATAATCTCCAGACCATAATATGAATGCATAAGAATTTCAGAATGTTTCTAATAGTAGTGTTTTACCAAATACTTATAATCTCCAAACCACTTTCATTTGTTGTTCATGTAAAGCTGACTTGATCTTCTATTCTTAGAATAGGTTATTTAAATTTACTATTTTTCTGTGAATCTAAAATATTTAGGAAGATAGATATCACAATGGATAGAGAGGTAAACGTGGAGTTAGAAATTAAAAAAATCTAGGGTCAGATACATTGCTGTGTGATCTGGAAAAGTCACTTGACCTCTGTTTACCAGTTTCCTCAAGTATAATATTACCTACCTTTCAGGGTTCTTGTGAAGTTAATGAGATACTATTTGTAAGAACTTAGTATGGTGTCAGGCTTATATTATGTGCAATATAAATGACTTATAAATGACTATTTCGTTCTTTCTTCATTTCTTTATCAACTCCACTTACATTATCAGTTTTGACATATAAGGACAAGATTAGGAAATGAACCTCTTATTTTATTATATGGGAAACTCTGGATTAAGAAATTATTTTCACCATTATTGGTAGATATCTTCTCTACCACTTCCTGCTTATCCATTTTCCCATCAAGAATTATACTCAAGTTCATTGGCTGAGTTTTCTTGGTTTAATCCCAGTTCTTATAATTACTTGAATATTATAATCCAAGCCCTCTGTTCCTTTAACATTATAACTGCTAAATTTTACATAATCCTGAATAGTTTCTTTTTGTCATGGCAAATTTTCATTGGCAGCTCTTTAATTTAAACTTTCATATTCCTGGTAGATTTCATTTTGTTTTTTTCTTTTAAGTAATGATAGGTAAATTATTTTACTTTCCACTTGCTCTCTGGAACTACAATATCAGAACATTTTTCCCTGCTAATTTCTTGAAATGTGATATCTAACCTCATTTTTGATTATGACTTTCTGGTAGTCCAATAATCTTACTCACTAATTCCACATGGGAAGTCTTCACATTCTTGGAGTAGACCTTACAGCTCACTGACATTTTTAAGGTCAGTTGCTTACCCTCATCCGTGTTTAACACATTTGTTGAGACAGTTTACTGGTATGTGGTTGCTTCAATGGTACAGTTTGTTAGAGTCACAAATGAGAGATGAATCAGGTGGACACTGAAGATGGATGTGCAGACCCCCCAAAAAGGATTCAGGAAGCCCTTATAACAGATATGTTAATGCTCCTGATCATCTCATACATTCCTTGAACACAGATAAAGCAGGTTGGGGAAAGTTCTTAGAACTTGCTTGGACATAAAAAATGCCAAGGTCATCCACAATATGCTGAGTCCTTGCCAGTTATCTTTACTTGACTCAGAAAGAAAGACCAAGGCTTACAGTTTTGGGAAATTCTGCTTCACTTAAATCCAAGTCACACGCAAGTCAAGACATCACCTCTCCTGATGTCATTGCTTCTCTTCAAAAAGAAAGGATAAACAAGAAAACATTTGTCTTTTCAAAATTTTCTTTCTTTGCTTGTATTTCTTTACCTATTTTTTCCTCTACCATTTTTATTTTATTCTGAAAATCACTTTTAATTCTTCTTGAAATTCTTGTTGGACTTGTGTCCACCTCAGTTTTAAAAAATTCTAGGCTTTGCTTGTAGTTGTTTTTACTTCTTGTCTTCTTATGAGTTTTTGTCTTGATCTTTTCTATACCCATAATATCATTTTAGGGCCAGGGTTTTTCTTAATTGTTTTTTTTTCCTCATTTTTTCCATTGTATTTTTTGTTTTGAACTTTATGCTAAATTGTGACTCTATTCCTGATGTGAAAAGCAGGGCCATTGTCTTAGGCTTCCATTTTTTTTTAAGTTTAGTTTTTGATGTTGTTGTTTTCAGAGATACTTCTGAGGATTTGAAAGTTTTCAGTGTTAATTATCATTGTAATAGTTTGCACTTTGTTTCTTATCCAGAAAGAACCCCTGATTCCTGGGGATTTTAATAAATACTGCTCCTCAGGGTTGCTGCTCCCTTCAGATTGGAAATGATACTGTTTTTCGGGGTTCTTAATGTCTTGTGACCAAAAATGATACTACCTCTAATAGCTTCCATTTCCTCTTGGTAAAATCCTCCCTGTCTTCGAAGTATCCTAGAAATGAATACAATAAATGGAGTTATCAGGACTTTTGCTCCTTTTTTCCTGAACATGTTCTTCTATGGCCTTGAATCACAGATGTTGGTAAAGACAGGATTTGCCAAAAAGCACTTGGTCATACATCCAGTGCTCCCACAGGGATACACTATAATCCCAGTTTCCAGGTCCTGTTACCACTTCTTGCTTGAAATCTCCCAAAGCTACTTCTGTCTCTATCTCTTGGTCCCATCACTGGTGTTTCATGTATCTGGCTTTCAGGTCAGCTTTCACTCCCACATCACAGACCTCTCTTTATGATCTCCTGAGTTTTGGGGACTGGAGGAAAGTCTCACTTTGACCTTTCCTTGGCTCTGCAATGCCATCATTTGATTAAAGGCATTATTTTTAGATTGTAAAGTAATGTTTGAGAGTTTAGTTAAGGGCTTTCTCTATTATTTCATCTTGATAGCAACTCCTTTCTATTACTTTCAAATCCCCTTGAAATGAAGTAAATTTACAGAATGTTAGAAACAAAGAATTTTAAGTCAACAGTTTTATTCTTGAATCCTTGAGTCATACTGAGCAAAGTATATTGTGTAAAATTTTAAAAGAGTACATGATTTTATCATTAAACTGTGTGGTTTTGACAGCATTTGTTAATTATCTCCTGTTATGGGCCAGAACTTGAAACAAGGTGCTAAGTCAGTGGAATTGATAGAGACAATGATTATTTAGCATGGTGCTTAACAGTTCTCTAGTTCAGTATATGTACTTAGTACTTACTATAGTTCTACAAGATTCTTGCCTTTGATAAGAGACCATATAAGCTCAGACAAACTCAGCCAGAAGGAGAACTAGGGAAGACTAGAGAAGTGGTGGCAAGCTGTCCTCCTTTGCTTCTCCACTGAAACCAAGATCTGGAAGGCCTCCAAGAAAAGTAGCTGAGCCCCAAGTGACAGAGACAAGACTTTGAAGGAGAAAATAAAGGATTTGGATTTTAACCCCTGGCTACTCATGTGGTGATTACTGAACTGAAGGCTGTCTCCAGAGACCCCAAGTAAACCTCAACAGAGAAGATTACATTTTAGAGAGAATATTACAATCTCCTATTTATCATATATAAAGGATAGCTTGATTCATATATGCATGTGTCTGTGTGTATATGTATGTATATATGCATGTATGTATGGATATATTTCCTTTTGTGTCTTTCTCTTATTCTCTCCCTCATTAGATTGCAATCTCCTTGAGGGCAAAGACTGGCTTTTGCCTTTTTTTTTGTATCCCTAATGCTTAACAAAATATTTGGTACATAGTTGGTGCTTAATAAATGCTTTTTGATTTATTTTCTTTCTCCTGGAAATCTAATGAAGTATTCTTTTTATTTTCATACAGTTCTATGCTATTCGTGTGAGAAAAATGTAAACTTCATCCCTGAGGACAATAGTCAAGAACAGAATAGATTGGTTGGCAGCTATAAATTCTTCTGAGACCAACTGTTCTTTAAGTCTAATTAGTTCTCATTAATCTGGAATTTTGATTTTCATTCTTTATATCTATATAAATAACATACAATTTTCCTCGAATACAAATCTTATTAATTAGCAACAAGCCAAATAGTAAATTTCTATAGTGTAAAAGAAAAAAAATGGTAATAGCTATATAACTCAAACATTGAATTAGATAGAGTTAGAGATATAAATATATATATAGCTATGTCTTTTGCTTTCACTTTTCTATCACAATACTCAAAGAACAGTCCCTTAAAATTCAATGCCTCTATGATCTCACACATTTGGGAGTTCCCTCCAGTAATGATAATAGCAATTCTTCCATCAGGTTGCTTCTTGGCTGATTGATCATTTTGGAGTACTGAACTTCTAAAGACTCTCTAGGTGTAACATCGGCTGCCATCATGCCCCATGTGTTTTTTTGCCTGGGGTCCTGGAGCTGTGCCCCACTTCCCATTTCCCTGAGTCAATCTACATTCAGATGCCCAATTATTATAATTTCTGTTGCGACATTTTCACCAATTGTTTGTATGACAGTTGTCTGAAGACTTCCCATGAAATCAGCAAAGGGTTCATTTGGGCCTTGTGCTATTTTCATGAAGGCTTCCCCTCTATGTTGTTTTCCTGGGAGAGTGCCCTATGCTTTGATAGCAGCAGCAGCAGCAATTTTCTCATATGCTGTTAAGGGGTAATTAATCTGCACAAAGTGTCTACATAAGAACCTATACTTGTTAGTCACAGGTGATTGATATATTAACTCCAGGTTACCTATTTCATTGGGCTTGTATTCTATAGAGTTCACTATACTCAGAAATCCACAAGTTTTGTCCAGGTTCTAAACATGTCCCTGCTATAGATTTCTAATTATTAGGGTTAAAATTTCAAAAGCCAAATTCTCTAATAACATTTTAAAATGAGAGATGTAGACCCATAAAGAGTGCAAACCTTTTTCAAATGTTTGATAATTTCCAGATTAAAAGGAGTGTATCTTCTTCTTTCTTGACTTGAAGCACCAAACTCTTCAATCACAGGATATGCTTCTGTTCTCAAAATCAAATGTATCCTGCCTTCCTCTAATTTCCTTTAACTAGTGCCTTTTGTAATCATGTCGTAGGGAGTAGACAAAACTGCTGTATGGGTGGTGCTGATGGTGTCATTTCACCCCCCAATCCTCCTCCTCCTTCCATGCATAAAAGCAAAATTGAGGGAGGAGGTTCAGGACATGGAGAATGCCCTAAGTGTACCTGCTCAGGTGTAACTGAGCTGTGAAAGTGAGAAGCACCACACCCTTTAAGCTTATCAGCATAGCCTTTAAGATACTTAACTTGGTCTAACTGGCTATGCCTTCCAACTGCCTTGTCAATACCATCCCCCTCCTGCTCTCCTCATACTTTGTCTGGCTGTAGACCTTAAAACTTTTCCTTGTTTTTAGAACATATGGGATTCTTTAAAGCCAATTGTATTATGTTGTACATAAGGAATGTTTCTTTAGGAATTGAATCAGGACCCATATCTCTATAATATCCAATTAGTTGCTCTACCACTATTTCCCACATATTTGGCTCTAATTTTTCTTACTTAGAGAGCCAAGGAGATATGCACTTTAATATATGTAAGAGCCCAGTGATCTGTGTCTGAGTTACCAACAAGTCTTGCTTCTCTGTTAACCTAACTATGCATACTTCATACTTCCCTTGGGGTGGGGGAGTCTCTTTTCTTAGTATTTGCCCCATTTCAGCTTAAAAAACAAAAGTCCTTTCATCCCTTTCCAAAGTTTCCTGCTTGTATATTTTATACTCACCCTAATTCCAGGTCACAGGGACTTCTCCACTGAGCTTATGATCCCTTCAGTTGAACTGCTGAGTTTAAGAACCCAGGTTTAGGACACCAAAATGTAATGTTTAGACTAGCTTTCTAGAGGATCTCTGGACAGGCCTTGGTCTTTAGGTAGAGAAGTGATGAAGGCAGAAGAGCCACCAGGAGGGTGATAAAAAATGAAGTCTGGAGCCTGGAGTCTACTCTGTGTCTGTGGCTCAGAGACTGTCCTGTGTCGGTGTCTGAGACTTCCAGTTCCCAGCCCTTCAATACCTCAGTACGATTACATCACTACAACAACTGAGCATGTGCCAACTGTAGAACATTACATCACCATATTACACTAAATATATGCCAACTAGAGTGATTACATCATTACATCATATTAAGTATATGTTTAACTAGAGAACCATTATCCCATCAATCACACTGAGTAGGTACTTAACTATAAGCACTCTGTTGTCCTTGATTCAAGTATATCTTTCCAGAGTTCTGGCCCTCTACAGAAATGAGGGGAAAATTTGGGACACGAGGTTTTGCAAAGATCAGTGTTGAAAAATTATCCATGCATATGTTTTGAAAATAAAAAGCTGAGGCAGCTAGGTGGTGCAGTGGATAGAGCACCAGTCCTGAAGTCAGGAGGACCTGAGTTCAAATTTGACCTCAGACATTTAATACTTCCTAGGTGTGTGATCCTGAGCAAGTCACTTACCCAACTGCCTCAGCAATATACACACACACACATATATGTATATGTGCATGTATGTATATGTATATGTGTGTGTGTGTCTGTGTCTGTGTGTGTGTGTGTGTGTGTGTGTGTGGAGTTGAACTCTAACTTAATTATAACTTGAAACTTTGCAGTAATAAGTTGTGCTATAGACAAAAGCCTTAGTTCTTAATATGGTAAAGATCGTGTCATTGGTTAAATTATTTTCTCTCTGAATAGATTTTTAGCTAATCTTTGGGTAAGTTTTTAGCTTCTGTGTAGATTTCCAGGTTTTAAAATGTATGCCTGGACTTTCATTCAATGGGAGAAAAGGGTCAGAAGGGTGTGGGGGAGTTCCACATGCTAGGGGTATGTCATTCACTCTCTGGTATAAACTTTGCACTTCTATACTGAAACTGTTGTCATTGGGAGATGCCCTTTCTTGCAAAACTATAATAAATTATTTTCTATTTTTTTTTTTAACCTGGAGCATCTCTGATTTTAATTTGGCTAAGCATTGTTGGTGCCCCTCAAACATATATGCACATATATACTTATATATTTATTTAGATGTATATACATATGTACTTTTATGGGTATATGTATAATATATAATATTCACATATTAAGACCTTATTATTTTTCCACAATTGATATGGGAAAAAAGAAATGAAACAGAACAAACTCCTTTTTTTTTTTTTAGCAAATATGAAAAAAGTAGAATAAGTAAAATTATTTAGAGACCAAATGCTATCTTTATAAAGAGGAATAAAATATCTTATGCCAGATAAAAACAATAGTAAAGGCAAATTGAGGTAAGTAAAAACTTAACTCTCAAAATGTAAAAAGTTCAATAAAATAGTGGCAGACTGAAAAAAAAATAAAACAGAAGTCCACAATATCTTGGTTATAAGAACATATATAAAAAAAGCTAAAGACCTAAGCAGAATAAAATGAAGAACTGAAATGAAATTTATCATGCATTATTTAAATCCAAAATAGAAAGGATTTCAACCATGCTATCAGATAAAAGAGAAACAAAAAAGCTACAACATCAAAAGTAAAAAATAATTAAAAACTACATTATTGTAGTGTTCTTTCTAAAGCCTCCAAATTGGGGTGCCAAAATATACTATGTTTTCTACAGCCCCCATGCTGAGTTCCCAAAATATACTATACTGACTAGCTCTTTGGAGGAACTCAGGACCAGCCAGAGTCCTTGGTCTTAGTGAAGAAGGCAGGATATGGTCAAAGATGGAGTCTATTTATTTCAAGTCCTCTCAGCCCTTAAATACTTTAGTAGCATTACATCAATACAGCACACCGAGCATATCCCAACTGTAGAACTCATTACATCACCACATCCCCACAGCACACTGTGCAAGTGCTAACTATGGTAGCATTATACCACCACAGCACACTGCATATGTTAACAATGAGTACCCTGCTATTGATATGTAAATGCCTCTTACTGTAAGTATCCCTTAGTTCAAGTAGAAAACAAGTGGTCATGTCTTCCCTGACTTCTCAGGAAGAGTAAGAGTACCAAAGGGAGGTAGGGAGCTAAACCAGACATTGTCAGCAGATTCCCTCTGGAATGAAGGGACTTGTACCTTACTCAGAGTTCCCCCACTATCTGCAGCCCTCTACATCTCCTGCTTCCTTTGTTTTAGTTAAAACAAGTATACAAAAATCTATCAGCATGGGAGGTATCACACAACCAAGCAGTGACATAACATAGGCCAATAGTGATGTAACAAACAATATGAATCAGCATGAGAGGACTCACAAAGGCAAGTAGTGATGCAACAATCAACATCTTATTATAAAAGATTTCCATGAATCATAGAAGGAAGTTATAGAAAACAACTATTCACAACCATACAAATACCTCCTTCAACAGTCAAGAGATAGTCCCTCACTTCACGTGTCAGGGAATCCAGTGATTCCTGCAAATTTTGAAATCCCACATCAGTCTTATCATATCTCAGGGAATCCAATGATTCCTGAAGGTTTTGCAGTCCTGCAGCAGTCTCATTAAAAATTTTTGATGTTCATGAATCAATTGCCATACATATTGGATTAACTGTCATTCTCTTTCAGCGGCACATGTAGTCAGAGATGGAACTACCCAATATTTCCTAAGTCTTCTTCATTTTAAGGGTCTTCTCTTTTTCCAACTCTTTCCAATGGACAAGGCAAATACAGTTCACTGGCACCCATCTGATTCCTTCTCCATCATAGAGACACAAGCAAACCTTCTCCCCCAAGCAGTTAACCTATCTGGTCCCTTCCATTCAACACTTTCTGTATCTGTCCACATCACCTGGTGATCATCTAAACATAGTGGAGCTGCTCGCACTGGACACTGCCAGTGGGTTATAAAACCTGTCTGCTGGAGCTAATGCATCTTTGTCAAAAATCAAGAAGTTAATAGTACAAAGAGCTAAATTTAGAAGTTCTCTAGGATTACCTGTGGCTCCCCCTCTCTTTTCTTTTTGAAGGAGTGTCTTGAAGTCTCTGTTTCTCCTCTCTACTATTGCCTGTCCTTGAGAATTAAAGGGTAGGCCAGTGGTGTGCAAAATCTTATACTGGACACAAAAGTATGCAAAATGTTTAGAGGTATGCACAGGTCCATTATCTATTTTTATTGCTTGTGGCACACCCATAATTGCAAATGCTTGTATAAGGAATTCAGGGCTATCTCTTTGCTGCTGGTATTGCAAAAGTGAATCCTGAAAAGGTGTCTACTACAATGTGGATAAATGGCAGACAACCAAAAGATTTATAATGGGTCACATCCATTTGTCAAATTTCATTGGTTCTCAAACCAAGAGGATCCTTTCCTGGAGGGAGCATAGGAGCATGGAAAAGAAGACAAACTTTATAGCCTCTTACTGTGCTCCTAGCTTCCTCTTTTGTTATCCCAAATTGCAAACATAAAGCTAGAGCAGCCTGATGATATTTAGAATGAGATTCTTGGGCTGCCTGAAATAAGGAAGTATTGGCTAACATGGTTAGAATACAATCTGCTTTCGAATTTCCATAAAAATAGGACCTAGAGGTCCACTATGAGAGTGGACATGCAAGATGTAATACTTACCTCAATGCTTTCTCACTTAATCTTGAAGTTCCTTAAAAAGCTGTTATATATTAGAAGTTACAAATTTTATTTGGGCTGTGGCAATTCTTTGTACCACACCTACTGAATAGGCCAAACCAGATATTATATTTGCATCTTCTGAATAAGTAAGAGCTAGCATAATTGCATACAATTTATTCTGCTGAGTGAACTGACAAGCAATATTATATCCTTAAAAATACCTTAACAAACTAGAAACTAAGAAGATTGATGAACTGAATATGAATTTGCAAATTTAAAAAAGTAGGAAATAAATACCTAAAATAAATGCAAAAGAGGATATTGAAAATTAGAGGAGTAATAAGCAAACAAAACATAAGCATAGGAATAATCTAAAAATTAAAATTTGGTCTTTGAAAAGACCAACATAATTGATAAATCTTTAACCAAATTGTTTTTTTAAATTGTTTTTTCCCTTCATTTTTGGAAGAGGACCCTGGCATCAGAAATATTATTTCCAGTGGCCAGATATAGATCAGAACCACTGGAGATGGTTCAGGATGAATGGGAGACCCTGGCCTTTTTAAACTAATGTCTTAAACAGGTCTCAGTTTGACTGTGGCCACATCCATTCAATGACCAAGAGAATATAGCAATTGAGGCAAAGAATCTCCTTTTTCACCTAGTGCAAAGATATCTAAAAAGGATAAATAAATGAATCTAGGAGGGAACAATCCTCAAGGTTTTTGGCCAAAACAGAAATCCCTGCTATTTACATTCAATCTTAATCAATCTGGATTCAAACAATGACCAAATGAATGAGGCCTAGGACTTATTTTTGGCCAATTTGAATCAACCTGGTTTTGGTTGAAGGGATGGTCCTTAAGAAAGAAATTAGCCAGTAAAACCCCAAATCATCTTCAGAGGGTTCAGAAGTGCAAAAAAAAGTACACACTTTTAAGAACATCTGTAGGTTAAGTTATGATACTCTGTGTGGACAAAGGGAAGAAGGGAGAGAGGGAAGGAAGAAAGAAAGGAGAAAAGGAGAGGAGGGAGAAAAGCACACTACAAAAAGTAGCAGATAAGGTGAAATCATAACAAAAGAAGATCTTTTTTAAAATTAGAAGCAGATATTCAAAGTTATATGATAACAAAATTGAAGACATACACACATATACACACATATGCATATTTTCAAAGATAGAGGTTCTTTAATATATAATACTCCAAACTACAGAAAATCAAGTAAAGATCTTGAATAATCTAATTTGAGAAAAGGAAATAGAGCTACTTGTAAAGTAACTATCACTGAGAAAAATGAACAAAAAAAAACCAATAATGACAGAAATCTCCTGGTGCTGATTGATTCAGAGGAAATTCCATCAAACTCATTAAAAAACCTTTAGTTCTATAAATATTACTATCAAAAGTTGAGGAAACAAAACATCCTACGATATTCATTTTATGAGACAAATATAATCATAGCATCTACATTAAGAAAGAGTAAATCACAAAAGAAAAAACATAAATCAATATCATAAATGAATATGAATTAAAATTCTAAGTAAAATCCTGTCCAAAGCACTACAGCAATTTATTTGACAAATCAGTCTTCTTGACAATGTTGAAATTTTATCCAGAATGTAAAGATTAAGAAAATAATTAGCACAATCAAACATCTTTTTAAAAATCCAAACTTTATTGTTATCACAATAGATAAAACATAGCATTTATTTATCCTAAAACCCATTTCCAATATAGATGATCCATTTAAATATAATTATCATATATATATAAAAATGTTGAGAAAACCGTAAAAGAGCTTGGCAGCAAATTTGATTTAAAGCAACATATAGATAGTATGCTTCAAATGAATATAGCCTAAATATAAAATATCACATTCTATGTGAGTTATAGATTCAAATCAATTTGTTCACCATTTTGATAAGAAATGTGAAGATGTAGGGAGGACTCAAGATAATATAAAGACTTCAAATACTTGAGGCAGTAGAAATAGTGTTGCTTATAATAGAAATAATGAAATCTAAAGGAAAATCAAATGTGAAGCAAAGATAACATTAGTTTGAAACAAAGTTAAGTTTGATGCATAGGTTGAGCAATGATATGGAAACATTGATAAATGCAAGATGTTGAGACCATTGATTTAGAATTGGAAGGGACTTTAGAACTTAGCTAAACCAACTCCCTTATGTTACCATTTTGGAAACAAACCCAGGGAGTTTAATTGAGCAATGTCAAGGTATTGAGTGGTGGAGTTGGGATTTAAATCCAGGTTGTCCAATTCCAAGTCTTCCCCTCTTTCGCTGCTTTTTCTTACTTCCTATCTCCAATAGAGAAAGTAGTTGAAACTATGAATGTTAGAAAAGGTTGTGAAGATTTGTGTGGCCTAAAGTAGAGAGTTTGGAAGCAGAAAGAACATTTAACTTGTTTTTGTATAGAGGTAAGGTCTTAGGGGAAGATAAGTCAATCTGTTTAACAGGTGGTTCCCAATTTTCCAAATTTATTTTCAACAGAAAAAAAAAAATGATGACAAAAGTACTTGCTGTATCATGTGAATGATTTGTGTAATTCCGCAGAACACAATCCAACTCTTACTTTTCTTTCATGGATTAGCTTTGGGAGAATATGCCTTGGGCTTTGTTGCATAGAAGTACATTAACAATTTTACTTTGATGACTGACTTCCAATTATTATCTGGTGACCACACCAAAAGTTACAAAAGGTAAAATAACTATTATGCTTGCTATAGAGTCAGGGAAATCTTAGTCAAATTCAGTCTCAGATACTTACTTGCTGTGCAACCATTGTCACATCCCTATACCTCTGTTTGACTGAGTTTCCTCAGTTAGAAAGTGAGGATAATAATAACATGTACCCTCACAATTTTATTATGAAAATTAAATGAGATAATATTTCTAGTGCACTTACAACAGTGCCTGGCACATAGTAAGTGCATAATAAATGCTTGTTTTCTTTTTCCTTCCCTTCCTTCCTCCCTATTTCTATCCATCTCATTTCTTCTCTTCCTTCTTCCTTTTCTCCCTTCCTCTCTCTTTCCTTCCTTCCCTTCCTTCTTCTTCTCTCTCTCCCTCTCTTTTCCTCCTTTCTTTCTTCCTTCTTCTCTTCATTTATTCCATCCTTCCTTCCTTCTTCACATTCTTTCTTCCTCCCTTTATTCTTTTCTTTCTTCCTTCCTTCTTTTTTTCTTCCCTCGTCTTTGTCTCCCTCACTCTCTGTTTCCCTGCCTTCCTCCCTTCTTTCTATCAGTCTTTCCTCCCTCTCTTCTCTCCTCCTTCCTCTCTCTCTTCCTTCATTTTTTACTTTTTGTATTCAGTCTTCCTTCCTTCCTTTTGTTCTTTCAGCCTTCCTTCTTTCCTTTCTTCTTCCGTTCTTTATTATTTCTTTCCTTCTTCCCTCCCTTCTCTCTTTTTCATCCTTCCTTTCCTTTCTTTCTTTCTTTATTCCTTTTCCCCTTTTCCTTACTTCTTTATTTCTTTACATCCTCCCTCCTTCCCTTCCTCCTTTCCTTCCTAGAAAAATTCCACAGTGAACTCTGAAGTTTAATTTAAATCTTTTAGGATTTGCCAGAAACAAGGTAGAGACTTTCTGCATAACTTTTTACTTGGTTCACAGTTTTACACTTGAGAAGAAGCTAAGAAGTCATCTAATAAGTCCCTCAATTCACAAATTAGTATTCTGAAACTCAAAAGTGACATAACTTGTCCCATTTCCCATATGTAATACATAGAAGAATTGTAAGTTCAGTCCAAGTACCCTAATTCAAAATCCAATCCATTTCCCTCCTCATTAGGCTGTGATTTTTGGTGAAGACTATCAAAACTGCATCTCTTTCACTGAGATGTCACTGGACAGTTCACTGGAAACTACCTCCACTAACTACTCAAATCAATAGTCAAAGGCAAATACGGCTGTCATAAAAATCAATAACTAACCAATCTACATGGCTTATTTCTAATCTCAGAGTCTACTGATAAACAAATAAAATTAATAGCAATACATTCTGACATTTATGTAAAATTCCTTCCTACTGGTTTAGATGCAGCAATAGAAGAAAATATACTTACACACTAGTGAAGTTTAGCTTTAGTGACAACATAGCACTCTGTACTTAAGGCTGAATAAAGTATAGGGAATTTTTTTTTTCTTTGTTCAGAAATTCTGCTTAGTAAAGCACAAATGAAAAACCTCATCTGTCATGAATAATGCTTATATGTTACTGTATATGGCTTATCCATATTGCTCTACCTTTTAATTCAAAGACCTTCAAATTGCCTCTTATCGCTCTGTGAGTATCTTTTTGGTACATTTCCCAATCTGATCCAGTTCAAACTCCTTGCTAGTTATCCGAATTTCTGCCAAGCATCAGCATGTGGCTATCATTTATCTCTTTGTGTAGTCATCCTTTCTGTAATCAATTTACTGCTGAAGCACTTTATATGCATATCCAAATTAATTCAAGTCCGGGACTGGTGTGAGAATCCCACTGTATAATTGTCCAAAGCAGGCCAGACTTGTGTGAGTTCTCCTTACTAATTAATTAGACAAAGTCCAAAGATAGAATAGCTAAGTAATTTTAAAGGGGAGGGGCTAAATGAATGAGTATATTAATTTAAGAAGATTTAGCAATTATGGATTCTCTAATATTGATTTTCTCTGAATTCTATCTTCGAAATTAAAGAGATTGATAATAAAACCTTTTATTCAGTTCCACCACAATAGAGCTAATGAATAAATTGGCTGCCTGCATATCCCCAGAACCAGCTTCATTTAACAAGTGGTATAATGTAATGGAACAGGTTATCATTTAAATTAAAGGGAAAACACAGGTGTGGGCTGAACTTAGTAATATTTTAATGTTGCACAAAGGAGAAAGAATGCATGGGGAGCAGCCTGCTGATTGGTGCCATTTCTTTTGTGTTCCTTCAGGGGGCGGGGGTTACTTTGAAATTTCTGTTTATTTTATACAATTTGGTTATGTTTAGCTATTTCTGCATGAATGAGTCCTTAACGACACATACTTTCTTTTTAAAAAGCCAGATAAAGGGGAGAAAATGGGCATTGTCATTTATGTGAATAGAAATGACACATTAAAAGTCAAACCACTAGTTTGAAAATTAAATGGGGATTTTAGCTGCTTAGAAAGGGGGGAAAAAAAAAAAACTAAGTAGCCAGACCCAATGCTGAGGAAGAGTGTGAAGACAGTACTTAGTGAGCACTTCTTACCATCTGTTTCAAGCCTAATTGCTTTCCAATCACTGGCAAACTTGGGGAAAATGCTCTGTTTTTTCAGAACAAGTTCAAGATTCTTCAGTTCCCTTTCCCCAGAGAATATCCTTATTGTCTAGTTTTCATATATTCCTTTCTCCCCAATTTTTATTTAAAATGACTACTGTGACTCAGGTACACTTGAATGAGGGGCTATTGGGATTAGGGGTTGAAATGTGCCTGAAACATCATTTTTTTCATGTGCCTAATAACGTTACTTGAAGGTTTAGCAAGAAAATGATTTAAAGAAGATCCTAGCATTGCAGTTTTTCAAAAACCTCTTTCTTACCATACGTATGTACAAGTATGTACATGCAGTCATAAAGATATGACTTTCTACATATTCAGTCATTCATTTAGCATGCATTTAATTTATTAATGATTCTATCTCAAAGACACTAAGTTAGGACCTGGGGAAAAAAAGACTACAAAGACCCTTCCCCCCCCCCCATCTTTGTCTGCCTGCCTGCCTATCTGTTTTTTTCTTTTTCTCTTTCATATTTGTACACACACATAAAATAAAATAGAAGAATATTCCCTTACATTTAAGCTTGTCATATAAAGTTATAGGCAATCCAAGATATTTTCTCATTAATTAATAAAATGTCAGCATCTCAATGCAGTTTCCATTTTATTTCATTAAATATTATTTAATTGCTATCCTGGAGAAACCCCTGTTTCCATACTTTCTCCTGTCATTTCATATATCCAATTATCTTTTAGCATTATATAAAATTTGAAGTTACTGAATATATACCATTAATAAAATAAAAGCATAAATATATTTATTTATAATGCATTAGTTATGGAAAAGATCACATCTGGAAGCATTCTCAAATTCTCACTGTGATTTTTGCTGACATCACTTCTAGGAATAGAGTTCATATCAACCTGTATATTCAAAATAACCAATAAAGTTGTAATTTTTTCAGAAGATAAAAGTTAGGATAATTTTACAAAGAAAAGAAAAACCTCCATCTTATATTTTATTTTTAAAAAATAATCTTTACATATTTAAAAAAGTTTTAAAATCACTTAAATTTTCTCATGTAAGTTATCCCTGCCTCATTCTCAGATTAGTCCTACATAAAAGGTAGTAAAGGGGAAAAAGAGAGGAAGTAATAAGAAATAAAAGTCCGCAAAACCCCTCAAAGCATTACAAACTCTTACAATTTCTTTGTTGTTTCATGCCAAAGAATAACCAATTCCTCCACTCTGCCTAAGCTACCTGTACATAGGAGTTGAGGAAAATATCTTTTCATATATATTGGGTTAAGTCTTTTTCTTTGTAATTTTGCTTCATTAGTTTTTTGCTTTGTTTTGTTTTGGTTTGGTTTGTTTTGGTTTCGTTTGTTTGTTTGTTTGTTTTTACAATCCATATCATTATAGTCAGTGCATGTACGTAGAGGGCCACAGATAGCGGGGGAACTCTGGGTGAGGTATAAGACCCATCAGCCCTGCTAACAATGTCTGGTTCAGGTCTCCATTTCCCCTAAGGGCTCTCGGCCTTCCTGAGAAGTCAGGGGGCAGTGACAACCTGTGTTGTGATTGAAGCGGGGTAATACCAAGTGCCAAAGAGTCATTACAAAGAATAGCAAGTTGTTTGTGTGGTCCCACATTCACAGTATATAGGAGGGCATGTGCAGTGTTACTTTGGTTATATAAGGGTATTAGGGTATATAAGGCTGAGAGAATTTGTAATAAATGGACTACATGTTTGACCATCCTCATGGATCCTTGATTCATCACTCCTCCACTAAGACCAAGGACTCGGGCTGGTTCTGAGAACCTCCAGAGAGTTAGTCCGGATGGTATATTTTGCGAACCCAGCATGGGGACTCTAGAAAGCACACAACACACACACACACACACACACACACACACACATACACATATATGTGGTATATGTATTTTTCTTGTTTCTACTTACTGAACCAAAGGTTCTGCAACAGCTCATGTAAGGTTTTTTGTGTTTCTGTGCTTTCTCTATCCACATTTATCATTTCTTTTAATAGCATAGTCTATTGCATAGACCATAACATACCATAACAATGGTCTATTGCAATAATCTACCACAATTTGTTTGGCTATTCCCAAATCAATGGAGATCTACTTTATTACTTATTTTTTATTATTACAGAAAATGCTGCTATAAATATTTTCATATTTATGAAGATTTTATTTTTTTTATCAATGTTTCCCCTGGAGTGTATGCCTAATAGTGTAATCTCTAAGTAAAAGAACATAGACATTTTAGTGACTTTAACTGCACTATTCCTAATTGATTTCTAGAATAGAATTTCTAGAACAGTTGTATTAAATGATAATTTTATCATTAATGTGTTAGTGAGCCTTCCCAGTACTTTCCATAACACTTCTAACAATAGCAATTCCTATTGTTTGTCACAACTGCTAATTTGCGGGTGGGAGGGAAATCTTTGGATTTGTTTTGATTTGCATTTTGCTAATAATTAATAATTCAGAACATCCTTTCACATGCTTATTAATAGTTCATAATTATTCTTTTGAGAATTGTTTACTCATATCTTTTGACCATTTATCTATTGGGGAATGCCTTGGTTACACACACACACAGACAGACAGACAGAATCACACACAAATATGTGTTTGTATGCATGCTAGGAAATAAAAATTTATTAAGCACCTTTTATATGACAGGGAATGGATATGTAGTTAATACAAAAATAGTCCCTGTCATCAAGGAATTTACAAACTACTGGATGATGAAAACATACAAAAGAAGGTGGGGGAAATGGGCTTGGGGGTGAGGAGATTCAGGTTACTTGAACAGAGGTATCTGCCCTAGAAATGAAATCTGACTGAGAAGTAGATTCAGTGTAAAGTGGACTAAAATATCCAATTTCTGCCTTCTTTAAAGGAAGACATTAGGAGGAGTTTGGTACTCCACCACTAGCCTTCCAATCAACATGGAAAAAAATACAGAAAAAAAAGATGGATCAATCAAAGCCTAATTTATCAGCATGGTGATAAAATTGAAGGTCAGGAGCTTAACCTGGAAGGGGCATCTTATTACATTGAGTTGAAATAGACAGAGCAAAAGATGCAGATTGGAGTGAGCTACAAAGATCATTTTCTGAGGACATTTTCTGTCCTCCATAAAGGAAGGTATTGAGAGGAGTTCTTGTTCTTCTCTAAGAAATTTTAAATAAAGACTTTTCCTCTTGCATTTGATTGTTTAATTACATTTTTTTTCATTTAACTCTCCCCATAATTTAGTTTGAACAGAAGCATTTCAAATTCATGTAACCAAAATAATGTATTTTATCTTTTGCAATTGCTTCTTTATCTGACTTGGTTAAGAATCTCCTCTCTATAAAATGAAATGTTTTAACCATACTAACCACTTCAGTATTTTTGCCAAGACAACCCCCAAAAGAGTCAGAAAGAGTTGGACACAGATGGAAAAGCTGAACAAAATCTCCTTATGCCTATTAGATAGACTAACATCACAGAAAAGGAAAATTAAAAATACTGTAATGAATGTAGAAAAACAAAAACAAACAAGAAAAGAAAAAGCTAATGTACTGAGGGTGAGGCTGTGAACTAATCCAGACATCAGAGAATAATTTGAAATTGTGTCCAAAATTTATCAAAGTATGTATACTATTTGACTCAATAATTCTATTATTAGGTCTATGTACAAAAGAGATAAAAGAAAAGGGATACGTGCATATGTAGAAAATATTTGTACCTTTTCTTTTTGTAGTGGCAAAGAACTGGGTAACGTTGATATTGCGAGTAGAGTTTCTTCTTCTGAAAAATGATCTAGACAAGAAAATGTCAAACCATTCCAGTGTCTTTGTCAAGAAAGACCTATATAGAATCATGAAAAAATAGACATAACTGAACATGACTGAACATGTGAAGGAAGAATTTGAAATTGAGGAAATGCTCATTAATGGATAAACAAATTGTCATATGTGATTGTGATGGAATACTATTTTGTTATATGACAAACAAGTTGCTTTGAAAAAAAACCCTCAAAATACTTTTAATAAACTGTTGTAAAGTGAAGTGAACACAACCAGAACAATAATATAGACAGTAATAACAACAGTAACAGTAATAATAATCAACTGTGAAAAACTTAACAACTCTGATTAGTAAGATCTAAAATAAATTCGAATGATTTGTGATGAAAAATGCTATCCACATTCAGAGACAGAACTGAAACTCTGAGGGCACATTAGCAGTTACAATCAAATGGAAGAGGAAAATATGCAAACTATACAAAACATATATCATTATTTAATGTGTAGCTATTCATCTATCTTTCTATTTATCTCTACACAAATATCATTTGCATTTATGCATATGTGCATGTATAGATATTTATATGTGTACATGTATTACGAAAATGCATATGTATATATATATATAGGGCATATAATTTTTATTTAGTCATGAGTTATATGTTTATGTTAGCATACATATACATAGATGTATTAAACCAAGATGTGTATATATATGTATGTATGTGCAATCTTGAAGTCAAAATACTCAAGTATTCACAAGAAGAAATTTTGATTTAAATATACAAAATCATCTCTATGCTATATTAGAATTATATTAGGCATCTCAAATACCTGTTACCTCTGGTAGGAAATTACATATGACTTTCCCTATTATGTAGTTAAAATAATCACACTTATAGTTTGAAAATTCTTAATCTTAGTAAAAAAAAGAATAATTTCTGGCATGTAGGAGTTCTTCTTTTATACTGATTTTTTTATTATTCATTGCATTAGAGGATAAGATTGGATTGCAAAAATTGAATGTTTCTTTTTAGGTGACAAATAATTATAGTCACCTGCCAGCAAATAGATATTATATTGTACTTTTTATAGTAACATGATATTTAACAAATTTTAGCTGGCATGTACAGTAATATATTTGGCTTAAAAGTACCAAGAGACAAACTCATAACTTTGACAGTTATAACTTCTGGCTTACCCTACCCTATATATTCTTTAAAAATAAATTGTTTTAAAATATCTTTTTTAAGCCTGTGGAATAAAAGTGGTTGGGGAGCCACTCAAGCTAATCTTTAAGGCCATATGTCTTCAAAAGATATAACAGGTAAAAATGGATTTTGGGTGGATCACATCTGAATGATAACACATTACTTTCAATGAGTTCAGTCTCTTTGGTATTATAAAACCCAAAATGCTTCCTTTTGTTACAAAAACTGATAGGCTATTTTTTTTTGGGAAAAGTTCAAATAACTGAAAAAGTAAGAAAATATGATGAGAATAAATAGGTTATATCATAATAGTAATGAAAGAATATCTTAGTTGTCTCAATTTCTTTTTTTTAACCACTTCATATATTTAGCTATAATCAGTGAAGGGATTAGGTCATTTGTGTAGTGCGAATAACAAACAAATGGATGGTGCAATAAACAAAAGAAGGTTCCTAAACATTAGACTTGTGTTCTATAAGGCACATAACAGAATCCTTTGTAAAGGATTAGGGTAAGTGAAGTGTTGGATATGTTAGTACTTGAAGTTGAATAAAAATGTTGGAAGATAGATACCAATAATGAGTGATAGGAAGGATGGTGGTGTCCACAGGATAAAGGGAGAAAAAAACCTGAAATTTTTAAGAGACAAACATTGTTTTGAATATAATGACTTTTAAATGCCTACTGAATAAATAGAGTCATCCATAAGGCTAATGGTGATGTGAGATCAAAGCTTAGGAGAGAATTTAGAAATAAGACAGGATATAGAGACCATGCAAGTATCTGGACAAAGATAATACTTCAACCCCTAATTGCTATGGAGATAATTAAGAAAGAGTATGTAACAGTAAGAAAATAATGTAGTGCAGGGCACAGTTTTGGTGAATATTGATATATAGGAGGTGTACAGGTTTTAGTAGGATCATCCATACTGATTAGAGGAAAATCATAAAGAGTGGTAGAGGAAGAGCTTGCAAAAGTGTCAAATACAGAGAGGTCAAGAAGGATGAGAAATGTAAAAACCACCTCAAGTTTAATAATAAAGAAATCTTTTGTAATTTTGGAATAGCAGTTTCAGTTGAGTGAAGAACCAAATTGGAACTAGTTTAAAAGTGAAGCCTGGAGATGAAGAATTCAAATGACTTTTTATAGAAATTTGTTTGTGAGGTAGATAGTGATAGCTTGTCTCAGATAGGAGGATCCAGGGGAAAAAATAAGGCCAGTGACATTTGGGCATGTTTATAAGTATTAGGGAAGAACCAATACTCCCAATAAGTATTAGGGAGAGACCAAAATTAGAGTAAATGAGATTTGTGGTAACTGAAGGGAAAAGTGTTTAGAACATATGGGATAGGATCTGCAGGCTTCTCTTGTTGAGAGAGAATAAGAGCTACTTTGTGGAAGAGTAGAACAAAGGAAGAGAGTTGAATAAGAAATTGGAAGGACACACCTATAAAAATTAAGGGAGTTTTATTATTTTCCTTTTTTGTTAAGATCTTTGAGACCATTTTCATCTCTAATTCCATATTTTTATTATGATCCTATTATTTCTGATTAATTTTTCATTTCTGAGATGCCAGTAGCAAACCTAAAACTATATTATAAAGTAGCAGTCATCATAACCATTTGGTATTGAGTAAGAAATAGAGTGGTCAATCAGATTAGATACATAAAATGCAATAATCGAGTCCTAGAGTAATCCAGTATTTAATAAACCCCCAAATTCCAGATTCTGGAATAAAAACTCACTATGTCACAAAAATTGGGAAAATGGAAAAATAAATCAGAAAATCAGCATAGACCTACATCTCACACCTGATTCCAAAATAAGGTCAAAATGGATAAATGATTTGGTCATAAAGGACAATACCATAAATAAATTTGGAGAGCAAAGGATAATTTATCTATCTGGAGAAGGGAAAAATTTATGATCTAAGAGGAACTAGAAAATATTATGAAAGATGAAATGAACAGCATTGATCATATTAAATTTTAAAAAAGTTTTTGCACAAACAAAACCTACAGAAACAAGATTAAAAGCAAAGTACAAAGCTTGGGTGGGGGGAACTTTAGAGCCAGTTTTTTCTGATAAAGGTCTCATTTCTAAAATATATAAAGAACTGTGTCAAATTTCTAAGAACACAAGTTATTCCTAAGTGATAATTGGTCAAAGGACATGAAAACCTTCAGTTAAAAAATAAAGCCAAAATTATATGAAAAAATGCTCTAATTCACTATTAAATCACTATTGATTAGAGAAATGCAAATTACAACAACTCTGAAGTGGCAATTCACATCTCTCAGATTAGTTAAGATAACAGGGAAAGATAATGATAAATTGTGGAGGGGATGTGGGAAAACTGGAACACTAATGGATTGTTGATGGAATTGTGAAATGATTCTACCATTCTGTAGAGCAATTTGAACTATGCCCAAAGCACAATAAACTGTGAATACTCTTTGACCCAGTAGTGCTATCACTGACTCTTTTATCCCAAGGAAATCTTAAATGAGGGAAAAGAATCCAAATGTCCAAAAACATTTGTAAAAGTTCTTTTTGTGATAGCAAAGAATTGGAAAATGAGTAGATGCCCATCAATCGGGAAATGGCTGAAAAAGTTGTGGTATTCAAAGATAATGGAATATTATTGTTCTATAAAAATGATGAACAAGCTGATTTTAAAATGTCCTGGGAAGATTTACATGAACTGATGCTGATCTAAACAAGCAGAACCAGGAATACATTATACACAATAACAACAGGAATGTGAGAAGATCAATTAGGAAAGACTTGGATTTTTTAGATCCAAAGCAATCCTAATAGATTTTTGCGAAAGAAAATGCCATTTGCATCCAGAGAGCAAAACAAAACAAAACAAAGAAGACTAAATGTAAATCCACCCATGCTATTTTTGCTTCTTTTTTTCTGTTATTTTATCTCTTCCATGGTTTTATACTTTTGCTCTGATTTTTCTCTCCCAACATGATTATTAAAGTAATTTGTATTAAAATAAATAAAATTGCCAGAAGAAAAAAAAAGTGTGTTTCTCTATGAGCACCAGAGTAGATACAGAAGTTATGAACACAGAGGAGAGAATAGTTTCTGTTAAATCAAGTATTTTCTAATGCAACTGTCTGCTAACAGCAACACTGTAACTGGAAAAGGTATCTTTGAAGCAGTCATCATGAATTGCAACAAGATGAACCTGAATATTTTGATTTGCAATCTCTTTTCCTACATTTTGAATAAAGAAATCAGTTTTGCTACATTGAAATGACAGAACAGAATACCTTCTTACCTATATTTAATCAATATTTTGTTTTACAGCAAACTAGCTTTGACCTTATATGAAGAGTCAATAAAATGGGGTTCTGTTCTTAAAACAGATACCAATGTACCCTTCACATAGAATATTAAACTGTGAAATTGAAGGCTTCATTCAGATCTATAAAAAGATCCCAGAAAAGTATTTAAGATGGAATTAATGGGATAGTTAATGTCTATTAAAATAACATTAAGATATGTTTTTACATTGAGACTATATAAAATGGTAGATTTACTATATAATTAATGACCAAATGAAATTTGAGCAGTTTTTAATAGATCACATTATATTGTCAGTGAGTTCATACCATATTTAATGACAATGTTAAAATAAATTAATTCTAATGAAATTTTCCATATATAACCCAACTTCTTATAGTAATTTAAAAAAATTTATAGCTAAGTTCTGTAGTATTCTGCTGTATACAGGATATAATATCACATTTCATAATATCATAAAATTCAAACTATAAAATACTGAGTTTGAGATTCATGAGTTTGTGGTCAAGATATTACCATAAATTGAGCGTGGATTTTCCATAAGTATTCACATCTGAATCATATGAATAAATGTTACCCTTTTGCAGCTTTTATAAGTTGATATATGGAGAGAGAAATTTTATATATACACAAATTGGAATACCAGTATAATTTTCTTGTTAGAAAATGAAGATAACTATATTAGAGGCATTCTGAATTGTTATTTATTACCATCTTTGAAAAGGATTTTTATTAATTGACATAATTATATTTAGATGACTTATATAATGTTTTATGAAGAAGTACATAAAATAGGATCTTACTATCTCGGAGGTCCCTTTTATGAGAAACAAGTAGTGAACAAAGTGCTTTCATTAAAATAGATGCCAAAGTTGATGATCTCTCAGTTCATTCATTCATTCAAATCTTCATAAGCTATTTGAGGTGGAAAAAATATAATCTAATTTTCTGTATGCATCCCTTCCTTGCCCTTTCCTCTATCTGAAATTCCAAATGTTTTAGCTGGTGGGTTTCTTATTGCTTTTGGCCTGAATGGTGAAAAATCTACCAGATTCAATTGAACAGGATTCCAACCTTTAAGAGGAATTCTGCACCCAGAACTATTATGGCCCCAGTGAGAACTGAGTGAGTTCTCCCAAGAAAGCAGTTGCTTGAATTTGTTCTGTGCATGAATTCGCTGCACTACTCTAAACAGCTGGATATAGAATTAGAGAACCTGAATTTGAATCATCTCTTTAGTATTTTAATTTGTTATGACTCCTTCCTTATTTGTGAAATGAGGACATTGGACTAGATGCTATCTAAAAACCCTTCCAGTTCAAAATCTCTTATCCCTGTATAACCATGGTGCTACTTGATATTCGATAAACAAGACACTCCATCTCTTGGTTCCAGTCATTCTCTCTCTGGCTGTCTCCCATGCCTGAAATCTTCCCTTCTTTGCCCTGACTACTGACCTCCTTGGCTTTCTATAAATTCCAAATGAAATACCATCATTTAGAGGAAGCCTTTCCCAATTCCTTTTAATTATGTTTTTCTTCTGTTAGTTGTTTCTTATTCTTTATACAGTGTGCTTTGTATATATATTAGTTTGAATGTTTTCTCCCCCATTAAATGAGCCCCAGATGAAAATTAGGCAGGAACTATCTTTTCCTTCTTTTTGAATGTCCAGCACTTAGCATAGTGCTTGACACATAGTAGCCTCTTAATAAATATGGATTTACTATTCTATTTTATGGAACACTAAGGCTATTAGTGAAGTTGTGACTGGATCCACCCATTTTGAAGAGCAATTTAAAATTATGAGCAAAGGGCTGTATAACTGCATGTATCCTTTAATCAAGTCACTCCTAGATATATATCCCAAAGTTATAAAAAAGTGGACAGAAAAACACACACACACATATCAGCTTTTTAAAAAAATGTTAAACAAATTCAGAGACTTGATTTGATGTTGATCTGAGGGATACCAGGAAAAATTCAGATAAAAACCAGTCTCCCCTCCATCTTCTTGCTTTATTTATTTATTTTTATACACTATGCTTTATGGATCATGATAGGAGAGAAAAATCAGAACAAAAGGGAGAAAACAGGGGAGAGGAAAAAATAGAAAAAAAGAATTGAACATAGCATGAGTTGATTCACATTCAATTCCCATTGTTCTTTTTCTGGATGCAGATGGCATTTTGTGTCCAAAGTCTATTAGAATTGCTTTGGAATGCTGAAGCACTGAGAAGAATCAAATCTTTCATAGCTGATCATCACACATTTTTTGTATTATTGTGTACAAATGTATTCCTGATTCTTTATGTTTTGCTCGGCATCACTTCCTGTAAATCTTTCCAGGTCTTTCTAGAATCAGATGGTTCATCATTTTTATAGAAAAATAACATTCGACTATCTTCATATACCATAACTTATTTATCCATTCCCCAACTGACAGGCATTTTCTTGTTATCCAACTCTTTTCTACCACACAAAAAGAGCTGCTACAAACATGTGCACTCTTTTCCCTATTTCATGATCTTTTTTGGGATACAAGCTCAGAAGAGACACTGATTTATCAGAGTTGGCACAGTTTGGTAGCCCTTTGGGCATAGTTTCAGATTGCTCTCCAGAATGGTTAGATCATTTCACAACTCTACCAAGAATGCATTAGAGTCCCAGTTTCCCCATATATCTCCCAACATTCATCATTATCTTTTCCTGTCATCTTAGCCAATCTGAAAGGTATGAGATGGTACTTCAGTTTTTTTAATTTGCATTTATTTAATCAATAGTGATTTAGAGAATTTTCTCATATGACTATAGGTGGCTTTAATTTTTTTCAAATGAAGGCCTTCATATCCTTTTCTTATAAATTTGACATAGTTCTTTACATATTTTAGAAATGAGACCTTTATCAGAAATACTAGTTGTAGGGATCTTTTCCCAGATGTTTACTTCCCCTTCAATCATGTTTCTATTAGTTTTGTTTATACAAAACTTTTTTACTTTAAAGTAATGAAAGTTGTCTATATTTTCTTCCATAATGTTCTTCTAGTCTTTCTTTAATCATAAATTCCTTCCTTCTCCAAAAATCTGATAGGTAAATTATCCTTTGCTCTCCTAATTTATTTATGGTAATATCTTTTATTCCCAAATTATGTACCATTTTGACCTCAGTTGGGTGTGTTATCTTTGTATGGTTTGAGATATAGACCTATGCAGAGTTTCTGAAATATTGCTTTCCAGTTTTCCTAGAAATTTTTGTCAAATAGTAAGTTCTTATTCCAGAAGCTGGAGTTTGGGAGTTTATCAAGTAGTATATTACTATAGGTCTTGATTATTATGTTGTGCATATCTAATCTATTCCACTGAAGCCCCGGTCCGTTTCTTTTCATTATAACTTTTTATTTAAAAGATATATGCATAGGTAATTTTTCAGCATTGACAGTTGCAAATCCTTTTGTTCCAACTTTTTCTCTCCTTCCCCTTGCTTCTTGCTTCAGATGGCAGGTTGACCAATATATGTTAAATATGTTAAAATATAAGTTAAATACAATATATGAATACATGTCCAAACTATTAATTTGCTGTAAAAAAAAGTCAGACTTTGAAATAATGTACAATTAGCCTATGATGGAAATAAAAAATGCAGGCGCACAAAAATAGAGGGATTGGGAATTCTATGTAATGGTTCATAATCATTTCCCAGAGTTCTTTCCCTGGGTGTAGCTGGTTCAGTTCATTACTGCTCTATTGGAACTGATTTGGCTCATCTTCATTGTTGAAGATAGCCACATCCATCATAATTGATCATCATATAGTATTGTTGTTGAAGTATATAATGATCTTCTGGTCCTACTCATTTCACTCAGCATCAGTTCATGTAAGTCTCTCCAAGCCTTTCTGAAATCATCCTGCTAGTCATTTCTTAAAGAACAATAATATTCGATAATATTTATATAAAACAATTTATTTAGCCATTTTCCAATTGATGGGCACCCATTCAGTTTCCAGTTTCTGGCCACTACAAAGAGGGCTGCCACAAATATTCTGGCACATACAAGTCCCTTTCTCTTCTTTAAGATCTCTTTGGGATATAAGCCCAGTAGTAACACTGCTGGATCAAAGGGTATGCCTAGTTTGATAACTTTTTGAGCATAGTTCCAAATTGCTCTCCAGAATGGCTGGATGTGTTCACAAGTCCACCAACAAGGTATCAGCGTCCCAGTTTTCCCATATCTCCTCCAGCATTCCACATTATTTTTCCCTGTCACTCTAGCCAATCTGACAGGTGTGTAGTGGTATCTCCAAGTTGTCTTAATTTGCATTTCTCTGATTAATAATGACTTGGAGTATGGCTATAAAGTTTCATTTTCTTCATCTGAGAATTGTCTGTTCATATCCTTTGACTATTTATCAGTTGGAGAATGGTTGATTTCTTATAAATTAGAGTCAGTTCTCTATATATTTTGGAGATGAGGCCTTTATCAGAACCTGTGGTCAAATTTTTTGTTCAGCTCCAGTTTTTTCCTTAGAAACAAATGGAATTTATCTATTTCTTTAAATGCCCATCTTCTTCCCTGGAAGAAAATGCTCACCTTAGTTGGGTACTTTATTCTTGCCTGCATTCCAAGTTATTTTTTCTTTTGGAATATCAGATTCTAGGCCCTTTGATCCTTTAATGTGGAGGCATCCAGATCTTGGGTGGTCCCTATTGGGGTACCTAGGTATTTGAATTGTTTTTTTTTTTTTTTCTGGCTACTTGTAATATTTTTTCCTTAATCTGATAGTACTGAAATTTGGCCACAATATTCCTTGGAGTTTTTATTTTAGGGTCTTTTTCAGAAGGTGTTCAATGAATTCTTTCAATGCCTATTTTACCTTCTCATTCTATTACATCTGGACAGTTCTCTTTGATGATTTCCTGTACAATAATATCTAGGCTTTTTTTTTTCATCATAATTTTTGGAAAGTCCAATAATCCTCAGATTATCTCTCCTAGATCTATTTTCCAGGTATGTCATTTTTCCAAGTTGACATTTGATGCTTTTCTCTAATTTTTCATTTTTTTGGTCTTGCTTGATTGATTCTTGATGTCTCAATGAATCATTGATTTCTATTTATCCAGTTCTGATTTTTAATGAGTTATTTTCTTCATTAGCTTTTTTTCCTTTCTTTCTGTATATGTCCAATTGAGTTTTCAAATGAGTTGTTTTGCTCTATGGAATTTTTTTTTCCTTTTCACTAATTTTTTTAGTGAATTATTTCTTTTTCCAATTCACAAATACTACTTTCTTGTGAATTCTTTATCTGTTCCAATTCACAAATCCTACTTTCCTGGGATTGTTTTACCTTTTCCAATTCACAAATTCTGTTTCCCTGCACTTCCTGGGAATTTTTTACCTTTTCTTATTCATATTTCTGGATGTTGTTACTTTCTTGCATAGCTTCTCTTTCTGCATTTTTCTTCTAACTCTCTTTTGAAACTTTTAATGGTCTCTTCTAGGAGAGTGTTATGTGAAGGGGGTCAGGTAACATTCCCCTTTGGGGTATTTTCTGGAGACTGTTTGCTGTTATTCTCCTCGGGGTTGCTCTTTTTCTGTATAGAAGCTATCAATCATCCTTTTGATTTCTTTACTCATTTTTTTAAAGCCTCTAGGGTCTGCCTTCTGAGCAAGGAGGTTACCAGCTTCCTCTGCAAAGCAGGGAAATGTATAAATAGGCTGCAAAGAGAAGGGAGGTATGGGAGTGCTCTGGGGAAAAGTTCCCCTCCTCCAATTGGAAGTGATTCAGCACCGGCTGAGATATGGGAGTGCCCAGTGGAGAACCCCAGTGTGTGGCTTAGCTACTGCCCTAAGGCTAGAGACTAAGCAGTGAAAGTGTCACTACCCCAGGCCAAAGCCCACTGTGGGGCTGCGGATATTAGCAGCTGACCTGTGAATAGCCTGGCACAGACTGGAAGTGTCTCTGCCCTGGAAGCAAGTCATGCTGTGGAAGTTTTATTGCCCCAGGCTGAGCCCCCCACTGTGCAGATTAGAGATTGCCCCGGACTGTGCCCCCCTGCCATGCAGGTTCATAACTGCCCCAAGGAAAAGCCAAGTACTGCGGGTTGGGGCTGCACAGTTGTGCTGTGATCTGTGCTGAGTTACTTCCAGTTTTGGGTGAACATAGCCAGATCCTGTTAGGTTCTGGCATTTTTTAGAATGGCTTTGATTTCTCTGCCGATGTATTATCTTGCAAGCAGGGCAGAGCAATCAGTCTATGCCAGTGTCATCTCTGAAATTTTTCTAACCATAGAGACCACTCTCACCCAGTCTGCACAATATGCTAGCCTCTAATTCTCTGTCCCTGCCTGCGCTGGTCTGTTCCCACCCCACAGGACAAACCTTTTCTGATGAAATTACAGATCTTCTTCATCTGGTAAGTTGTTGTACTTCTAATCTTCATGTGTTTTACCAGGCAAGCGCTATTTTTGAGGCTGAATTTAATAATTGGTCATAAGGGTATGTGAGAGCTCAGAAAGTTGCATGTGCCTTCTCTGTCATCTTGGCTCCACCCCTCCTACATTAATTTTAAATGGAATTTCTTTTTTTCTATTTATTGCTGATGAGTTTTGTTAGTAATATGTAGAAATGCTATGAATTGTTTTGAGTATGTTTTTGGATAATTTTCTATGATTCTCTAAGTATATTTTGCTTTTTGTGATAGTTTTAGTTCCTCATCGCCTATACTAATTCCTTTAATTTCTTCTTCTTTACTTATTGTTAAAACAAACATTTCTAAGCAGAATGTTGAATCATAGTGATCATAATGGGCATCCTTGTTTCACCCTTGTTCTTACTGGAAATGTGCCCAGCTTCTCTCCATTACAAATAATACTTGCTGTAGGTATTGCATAGGCACTGCTTATTATTTTAAGGAAAGCTATTTTTAACCCTCTGTTCTCTAAGTGATTTTTAATAGTAATGAGTGCTGCATTTTGTCCAAATCTTTCTGCATCTATTGAGATTGCAATGTGATTGCTGCTGGTTTTATTATTAATATGGTTGATTATGGTAATAGTTTTACTAATAATGAACCAGCCCTGCATTCTTGGTATAATTCCCACTTGGTCATATTGTGTTATTGTGCTTATAAGTTACTGTAATGTCTTTGCTAATATTTTATTTGAAATTTTAACATCAATATTCATTGGAGAGATTGGTCTGTAATTTTCTTTCCCTGTTTTGACTCTTCTTGGTTTAGATATCAGTACCATATTTGTGTTATAAAAGGAATTTAACAGAACTCCTTCTTTACCTATTTTTGCAAATAATTGACATAGTATTGGAATTAATTGTTTTTTTAACTGTTTGGTAGAATTTATTTATGAATCCATCTGGCCCTGGATATTTTTTTCTTAGGGTTTTACTAATGTCTTGTTCAATTTCTTTTTCTAAAATGAGATTATTTAAGTAATTTATTTCCTCTTCTGTTAATCTGGGTAATTTATATTTTTGTGAATATTCATCCATTTCAGTTAGATTGTCAGACATGCTACAAGACAGTTGGGCAAAATAGCTCTTAATTATTGCTTTAATTTCTTTTTCATTGGTGGTAAATTCACTCTTTTCATGTTGCTAAGACATTTTTACATTGAGTTGAAATTTGCCTTTGATATTTGAGACTAATCCTTCTGTACAGAGTATGTTACTGATAGTTGTATATGAAGACTTGTTAGTACTATTATTAACAAAATCAATATTAACTTTGTATTGCATTTTGAAGTTACTTTGAAGGACCTTCCCATATAGATTTTCTCTTCTCAAAGTACATTGGATTTACTGGTGAAAGATTTTCATCTCAAAATATACAGCATGAGATCAAAGTTCAAATTCTACCTTGTGTACATTTTAACCCTGTGGCTTCCAACAAGTACTTAATTACTCTTGAATATATTCACTCATTTATTAAGGGGGATGCTAATAACAGCTTTGTCATAAGGTCCAGAGATTCAAATGCAGTGATGTGCTGTGACAACCTTAAAGTAAAATTAGAATATGATCTAGTATTTTCATTATCCTCAGAATAATTATGGCTATCATTAGTTTAAGAAACATGTAAACATGTGCTTTGCTTGTGCAGCCTACTTATTTAAATTTAAACTTTCGAATGCAATCTGAATGCTGATACAATGGAAAACGAGAGGAAAAAAGAAACAATGGGTATATCACATTCTTAAAAAAAATGAAATCTAAAAATATCTTGATTAAAGACATAAAAAAATTCAAACAAGATCTCTCATGCTACTTAAGGGAATCTATGGCAATTTTTTTTCACAAAATACCTTACTGTGTTTAAGAAGGATTCAATTTACAAAAAAAAAAAAAAAAAAAAAAAACAGTTCACTGAGCATATAATTTACAGATAAACATTTCTTGTTGAGAGAGATCCTCATATGAATGGGGGACAGCATATTACAGAGTAACTTCTAGACAGGTTTTATGATGTGTTATTATACCATATCTGTAGACTTCATTGGGAATAGCTTCTAGATAAGCCAGATGGCTTTTCTTAAATCTTTTTTTATTACCACCTTTCAATCACTTACTTCTATAGCACCTTATGAATCCAATAAGAGCTTAACCTTAAACTTTTAAAGAAGTGAGGGGACCTACAAAATGTAATAATATCAGTATTTAAAAATCTTACTGTAAGGCAAGAGGAGGTCAAGCAAAATGGAAGGAGCTTCTAACATTTGCTAGGGGGAATGAAGCAAAGAAAAGCTTGCCTCATGCTTCAGAACAGATACCTTTTGGAGGCTAAGTTTGGCATTTTGAATGTATGTCAGTTCTTGTTGGGACTAAGTATATAGGGAAACCAACCAAATAAAACTATAATCTCTGGAGAGATCTCAAAATCAGCTCATTGCTCTGCCCTTTTGGGAACCAATTAAAAGAAGAAAACTGATGTTTTATTCATTGCATTAAGACAATAGCACTTTTACAGAACTATTGGGTATGAAGCAAATCTGGGAGGCTAGATAAGCCTTGGAATTAGAATCATCAACCTTTGAGTTCAAATCTTCACTTTTAGTTCCATGATCTCTAAAATGGGGGAGTTGTACTAAATAACTTCCACCTCTAGATTTGTCCTACCATTGGATTCTATGATTAGATTTCAAATGAAATATAGTAATTCAAAGTTGTTGAAGTAATTCCTTCAAAAACTATTGATACAGAGGCCAAAGCTATACAAGTAACTTTCTGCAATGTGAAAATTTAATTCATCATTTAGTCTTCTGGACACTTGTCATCCTTGTATCCACAGGATAAACTCATCACCAGGAAACTCATCATCAGAAACATTGTTTTAGCTTTGGTCCTCACACATTATTTTATTACCCTTCCCCAAAGAGGGCCCAGAAGCTCAGTCCATTTTTAATTTTCCTCCAGCTGCACTCCTTAGTTTCACCTCCATCATCTTCATCTCTCATGCAGCTACCCTTTTATCCTTCAACTTTATTTTGTATATTGTCTTCCTTAGATTATAAACTCCTTGAAGGCAGCTACTATTTTTATTTTTCTTATTTATATTCCCATTACTTACCCTAGTACCTAAAACATTGTAATTGCTTCATAAAATTTATTGTATTATTTGTATCATGCATAAGTTTGGTGTTATGTCCACAGAATTCAATACTTAACCCACAATATTTTAGCATAAATCATTGAAAGTCTCCATTGCAGTTCCTAATACTTCTATAGAAGTGTCATGAATTCTATATCCTTCCTCTAAAATTTATTACCTGGTGTCTGATCTTCTTGTGACAGACTCTGATTTTAACTAAACTAATCCTCAATTTTCTTGCCTGGATTCCTGAAAAGCTCATTTCAAAACCTTCAGAGTTTCTTCTATTGATTATCAAACACATATTAGGAAATATTTCCTCAAAGGGAAACATTGCTACCATGCCATTAAAAAAGTGAAAGCATAGAAAAATCATAACAAACCCAAATGTGATTTATTGCAAGCTGTTATACAATTGCCCAATTCACAAAATTGTGAATTGGGTATTGGAGTATAATTATTTCCATTGTCTTTCTGAGGCCTGTGATAACAGATCAATACAAAGATGATATAAAATGTGTATTGCATTTATATATACACATGTAGGTGTGTGAATTTGATAATTCACTTTTTTCTTCTTCCAAGGTATTAACTGAAGTAAAATGTAATAAATTTACTGATACACAGTAAAGTAATAAATTTACTGATACACAAAATATTTAGCGAAATGTTACTTTTAAAACTAAGCTAACATGACAGAAAATGGTCATCAGAGGGATGTAAGTGTCTGTCTGTGTGTGTGTGTGTGTGTGTGTGTGTGTGTGTGTGTGTGTAAGAGAGAGAGAGAAACAGATTGATAGAGAAAGACAGAGAGAGAGAGAGATACACACAGAGAGACAGCAGGTTGAATAAACTCCATTTCTACCCTGTGTGAAGCATCTACCTTTTCAGTTTGCAGGTGACAGGGGTGCTGGAGCAGTCAGGTCAGAGATGGGGCAGACAGACAGCTCCATCCATCTCTGTATTCACGTGTTCAGGAGTCTGTAGGGCTCTGGGGCACGTCTGGTGCAGACAGACAGATCAGAGCACCATTAAAAGGTGTGTCCCTGGAGAGAAGAAAGGAGCAGGGCTAATGTTCAAAAAAGGAACAGTGTGAAAAAATAATTTGTGTTATTTCTATACTCAATCAAGGTCTGTGAAATAGATATTTAGAGCAAATAAGCTCGTCCAAATTTCCTTTAAGCATCAAACTTGTGAGAAACAGTAGTGGAATTTAAACATTACAATTACTATTAAGCATAAAAGTTCTGTTTGCTCTTGAGAACCTTAATGTTAGCTAAGGCCAGCAGAAAGGATTTCAGTGTTTAGGCACTATTGATATCCCTCACTTCTTCTTCCTTTTTTTTTTTTTTTTTTTTTTTTTTTAAACAGAGAATGAGTACTTTCTTTTAAATGAAACAAAGAAGGACAGAGGGGTGGAGGTGAGGGTGATGTTTGGAGCTCAGAGACTGAACTGATAATCTAGGACTCTACAAAGATAATTATAATGTAGGTCCTCCTCCTTGCAAACTGGTACAGTCCCTTAAAGCAGTCTCTCAGTGCCAGTTCTCTGCTCCCCATCTCTAGTCTTATCATTTCTCAATTGAAGTGGTTTTAATGAGCGACCTACTTTATGATACTTTTCGAGTAAAAAAATCTTTTGCTGATGTCTTCCTCCATCTATCCCAGATGGTTAATATCAGAGTGCATTGGAAACCTGGGGGAGCATATGTGACCCAGAAAACTTCCAAATAGAGTCTGCTCAGAAGTGCTGTGTTGCTTTCCCCTATCTCCTTGCTCCATTGGATTTTATAAATCAAATGAAAGAGCAAGTATTGGAGAAAAAAATGATCACATTAACATGCTTGAAACAGAATGAGACTAAACAATGATGAAGAAGGCAACAACAATAATAACACAACAGACCCAAGTGACTGAAATGCAGTATTTTTCATCAGAAAAATTGGTTTTTAAAAATATATCTTCTTTTTTCCCGTGAAAATGTGTACACACACACACACACACACACACAAGAACAATTGTAGCATTCTGAAGGCATAACTGGGGATAAATATCTGAGTTTAACTGGATAATGTTTGACTAGCCTGTGTTTTTCTCTTTGCCTCACTATCTGTAATAATTCATTAGATGAATTACCTAGTTATATATATATATATATATATATATATATATATATATATACACACAATAATGTGTAAAAAACAGGCACACCTTTAAACAACCATTGGCTCATATGCTAAGGGAAAGAGGAAGTGTCTATGGTCTCAGGAGGTGCTGGCACAGCCAATTCTGTGAATGTCTTTCTCAAACCACAGTCTGTCATTCAAATATAGCGGGCTCCTAAGTGTTCCTCCTTTGACTGTCCCCCATGCTTACAATGTTCTCCTTCTTCAACTCTATCTATTGATTTCCCTGACCTCTTTTAAGTCCCAACTGAAACATTATCTTCTACAGAAAGAATTTTTCAATTCTCTTTAACTCTAGTGCCTTCTCTCTGTCAATTATTTCCAATTTTTCTTTTATGTAGATTATTTATTTATATGTTTGCATTTTGTCTTTCCCATTAGACTGTGTACTCTTTGAGGGGAGAAACTATGCTTTTTAAAAATTTAATTAGTTTTAAAAAAATTGTATCCCCAGAACTTATCAGTTGCTAACACATAGAAAATATTTAATGGTTATTAACTGATTGATCTAATGATTTCCCATTTCCATTGAATCAATAAGAATAAAATCCATAATGGAAAATGCCAGTCACATCCAAAGAGAACTATGTAGACTGAATGTGTATAATATTTTCACTTGTTTGCTTGTTTGTTTTTTGGATTTATTTTATCAATTGGTTTGATTTTTCTTATACAACATCACACATATGTAAATATGTTTAAATGTATTCCACATATTTAATCTACATCAGATTGCTTGCTGGAGTGGTAAGTGGGAGATAGGGAAGGGGAGAAGTAAGGGACATAATGAAAAAAAAAATGAGAATGCAGAGGATTACAAAAATGAATGTTGAAAACTATCTTTATGTGTATTTGGAAAAATAAAATACTTTTGAAAAAGAAAATACAGAGGAAACACCCCCCTAAAAAAAAGAACACAACTCATTGCATCATAGAAAGGCAAAGGATATTTACTTAAAACAGATTGTAAAGTCTATAAAAAGGAGTTAAATCATGCAGTAATCACTCTCACCAAACATTTACCAAGCCTCCAGGAACAGGAGACTGGAAGTCCATTTATCTCATCTCTTGTTACTTTTAGCATGACATTTCAGTCTAGGAAATGGCAAAAGGTAATAGTTCTGAGGCCTTGATATCTGAAAACAGTCCTACCATATAACCTCAAAAACATTATGGAGTCCTGTTCTATCTCTCCTGATCCAAAGAGGATAAATATCTCCTGCTGCTACTACTACTGTCTAATAAGAGTGCCAAAAACATCAAGCTCAAAAAACAAAACAAACAAACAAACAAAAAAAAACTAAGGGAAAAGTCTTCCATTCTTGTTTAAACTGGGATCATTAGCACCACCTTGTTGAGTTCCTGAGTTACTTACTAGTGGGATTGACAGAGACCCTGAAATATAAATAAAGTTACTCCCTGAGGCAAGTACTAACGGGGATCAGGCCAGCCTTACAGCCCCACCCCATGCAGGTAGTGGTTAGTCCCACCTCGCAGGTTCCAGTCAGAAATCCAAATTATAACAAAACCCTAAAGTTAAATTTTCCCTATTAATCTGTCATGGCTCATGCCCATCTTTGCTGAACCCCATTGGCTTAACCCTTCTTCATAATCTCTTTCTCATCACCTCTCCTCTATGGTTCATGATATCTTTCCTTTCATCTCCCCCACCATGGCTCACAATGTCTTTCTCCTTTTTTAAAGTTAACTAACTCTCTTAGGATGCTAAACCCCTCTATGGATTCAGCCTGTCAGTCAATGGTGTACTTCCACCTCGTGGTGTTTTTCCTTTCTCCTGATTAATTTTGAGTTCTACAGTGCCTTTGTGAATTCATTAAAATAGGTGCTCTTTCCATTAGTACAGTTGAAACCCATTCATGTTATTTCATCATATATGATATATACTTACAATATCCCATAGCACATCTATTCAATTCAACACAATGCTTTTGGAATTTTTGAACATCTTGCGACCATCTGTGGCATTTGAATTTTTTGAATAATTTTGAATACTTTTCTCCACTTTTGCCATTTTACTTTCTTCTTTCCAAGGGGAAGTGACTATTGACCTGCCATAGAGCCAAGTTCATCTGGTTTCCATTTCTACTTTGGGTACATATTGGCTGTGTGACCTAAGAAATTTCAATTAACCTTTAAGTATCCTGGGCAAAAATCTTATCACACACACACATATATATATATACATATATATGTTGTGTATATACACAACATATATATGTATATATATATATATATATGTGTGTGTATACATACATATATACACATATATGTGTGTGTATACATATATGTATATATATGTCTATATACATACATATACATACACATGTTTTGTACATTATATATATACATATATTATATGTACACACATATATTGATTTTTATATAACCTCTAGGGTAAAGATTGAAGCTCTGGAATTAAATGAACTCAATTTTACTTTTGGAAGCATTTCTATTATCAATAATCTGTATGATCCATATTTGGCTCAGCAAAGAAATCTCTCTGAAGATATCAGAAACTAATTTGATTTTACTCTCTTTTAGCAGTGTTCTCTTCTACCTCAAGATTCTGAGGCAGCAAGCAGCTTTAAGCATCTATATGATTAAAACATATAAAGAATAATCAACAAAAAGGGACTAATTATATGTAGTACCTATCATGACCAGTTCATTTTGGTTCACATTCCTTTTAAAAGATTCACAACATGAATTGATAAAATCCAAGAAATGTAAATATGCGCTTACTTAAATCCATACCTGTTTGTATCAACTGCCTTAAGCCTCCTCCCCATGTTTCCAAATCTGTCTTGCCTAAGCTGCCATACCAAGACCTAGGTTTTGCCGTATCTTTTCACTGCCACCTTCATTATTATGAATTTGGGATATGCGTGTATGTGTGTGCGTGTGTGTTTGTATTTGTGTTTGTGTGTGTGTGTGTGTGTGTGTGTGTGTGTGTGTGTATGTGTTTTCCTAAAACTATCAGTTTGTTTTAGACATTCTGGAAATTTGTTGTAAGTTTGCCTTTTTTATTTCCATTAGCTCCTAGAAACTGTTTCATTCACCATTGTTTCCTTTTTTTTTCTTCTGGACTAGTAGTTTGATAGAAAATGCCAATCACATACAGAGAGAGAACTGTGTAGGATGGATTGATGATGGATTGAGGCATAGTATTTTTATGTTTGTTTGTTTCATTGGTTGTTGTTTTTTTCATTTCTCATTTTATTTTTCTTTTGGTATGATTTTTTTTTTGCATAATGACAAATGTGGAATTTTTTTAAAAGGATTGCGCATATTTAACCTATATCAGATTGCTTGCTGTCTTAAGGAAGGTAGAGATATGGAGGGAGAGAGAAAACTTTAGAACACAAAGTTGTACAAAAATAAATGTTGATAACTATTTTAAGTGTATTTTGAAAGAAAATAATTAAAGAAAAAAGAAAATAAGTAAATTAGCAGGCTAAGTTTGGTCTTTTCTCTGTGCATACCCTTGCCTATAGCGTCAAGGGAAAGCAGGTTTTTTTCTTAGAAATCTCAGTTCCTCTTTTGGCTAGTGCAGTCATGAAAGAAGTGGCTGATCACAGCTGCTTTTGCTAGTGCAGTCATGAAAGAAGTGGCTGATCACAGCTGCTTTTGGTATAAGGAATTGCCATATTCTTGGCTTGCTACTTAAAAAAAAATAATCAATTGTGGTGTGGAGAGATAGCTTAGGTGTCATATACTAAATTAAAAGATTTCAGCTTCTGATAGCTATTCTGGCATACTTAACTTCCACTGAAGCCAGGTGCTAAGCTAAGCATATTCATGTGAATGGTGCAATATCACTTAACTTCATTTTTAACCATTTTTTGCTTATCTACATAGGATATAACAAAGTTGAGGGTAAAACTTTTGATGGCTGATATAATACAGTGTGAAGATCGTGTATTTTTAAATTAGCAGAAGTCAGGAATTCAGGTTAGGGGAAAGCCGTCAGTCTTTATTCTCAATGAAGAAGGATCGGAGGTGGAAGAGAATCGGCGATAGCAATGTGTGCAGCTGAGTCAAGAAGCTAGCTCGACCAGCAGCCACACAACCAGCAGCTCAGAGTCTCCAACCCAGGCCCAATCTCCCCCAGCTTCTCTTCCTCTCTCCCCCTCTGCCTCCACCCACCAAAATCGTCATTTCCTATACAACACATCAGGACTTGCAGGGAGAGTGGGCAGGGACCATTCTTTATCCAATCATGTATATTAATAGAGTATAGCCCAATTACTATCTAGCCTCACGTACTTGAGACCTCAGTGCATCAGCTCAAACCTCAGCCCATTACAATACAGGAAGGGTATTAGGTGTGTCTAGAGATTAAATTTTAGGAAGATCAGAAAAGAGATGGCAGTAGATATCCCATAGCCTTGTTGAAACTAGGAGTGTGCTAGAAAAAATAATAACAATATTCATCTGGTGGAACAAAAGGTCAAGAATACAAGGGAATTAATGAAAAAAATAGAAAAAATGGTGGCTTAGAAGAACCAAACCTAAAAATGTATTATAAATCAGCAGGTTTCATACTGGCTAAGAAACAGAGTGGTGCATCAGTGGAATAGAATAGATACATATGACACAAAAATCAAGGTCTATAGTAATTTAGTATTTGATAAACCCCCAAACTCTAGATTCTGTGATAAAAAACTCAGTATTTGACAAAAAATTCTGGGAAAATTGGAAAATAATATGTCAGAAATGAGGTACAGATCTACATCCCACAACCCACACCAAAATAAGGTATATGGGCTCATGATTTGGACATAAAGGGTGATACCATAAGCAAATTAGGAGAGCAAGGTATAATTTGCCTATTGATCTTTGGAAAAGGGAGATATTTAAGACCAAAGAATCTCCAGAGAACATTGTGGAAGGCAAAATGGACAATTCTGATTACATTAACTTAAAAAGTTTTTGCACAAACCAAATAACAGAAACAAGATTAAAAGGAAAGGTACACAGCCCAGAAAAATTTTAACATCCGATGTTAAAGGTCTCATTTCTAACATATATAAAAACTGTGTCATATTTATAAGAATACAAGTTATTTCTCAAGAAATAATGATCAAAGGATATGAATAAACAATTTTCATATGATGAAATTAAAGCTTTCTATAATAACATAAAATGCTTTAAATCAATATTTATTATAGAAATACAAATTAAAACAATTTTGAGGCACCATTTCACACCTCTAAGGTTGGATAAGATGACAAGAAAAGATAATGATGAATGTTGGAGGAGATGTGGGGAAAATGGAATACTAATGCATCATTGGTGAAGTGGTGAAATGATCCAACTATTCTAGAGAGCAATTTGGAACTATGCCCAAAAGACTATAAAATTTTACATACACTTGTACCCAGCAGTGCCACTACTGGATCTGTATCCCAAAGAGATCATAAAAGAAGGAAAAGGAGCCACATGTACAAAAATTTTGGAGCAACATTTTGTGGTAGCAAAGAATTGGAAAATGAATAGATGCCCATCTGTTGAGGAATGGCTGAATAAGTTGTAGTATGCAAAGGTAATGAAACATTATTGTTATATAAAAAATGATAAACAAACTGATTTTAGAAAGGCCTGGAAAGATTTACATAAAATAATGCTGTGTGAAATAAGCAGAAACAGGAATACATTGTACACAATAATAGTAAGAATGTGGAATGATCAGCTATGAAAGACTTGGTTTTTCTTAGTGGTTCCATGATCCAAGGCAATCTCAATAGATTTTGGACAGAAAATGGCATCTGTTATCAGAAAAAGAAGAATGGGGATAAAATGTAAATCAACACATTCTATGTTTACTTCTTATTTTCTGATTTTTTTCTCCCCTCTAGTTTTTCCCCTTTTGTTCTGATTTTTTTCTCACAACATAATTCATAAAGTAGTGTTTTTCTAAAAAATCTAATTAATTAACTACTTTAAGCAAAACAGAAAGATACTAGGAGTGTTCAGAGTCAACTTCTGAAACATCACAAATGCTTATTAGTTCTAGATGCCTAGGAAGAAAGAGAAGGGCAGAATTAGAAATAGGTCTGACAGATAGGTCAAAGTGAGCATACTCTCCTTGGTACCTTGCATATTTTCCATTGCTAGCAACTGCCAGAAAATGGCAGTAGTGAGAAGACCAGTGAGGGGACAAGATAGCCAAGAGAGGATTAGACTACATGGAATCTTTCTTTTTTCTGAAGGCCTATGACTTTAAAGAGAAAACTGAGACAAGTAGAGACTAGGGTTACATAGTGAATGTCTTCCTAACACCAAGTCCAATGCTCTATCAACTCTTTACCTTGCTGCTTCTAATAAACTAATAATAAGAAATTATGTGCATCACCAGTATGTAAGCAGGTATGAAAATGTTTTATAGATTTAGTAATATGAATCTACTTGGAAAAAGTATTTGTAAATATTTTATATGAAAAAGAATGATTTAATAGTGAAAAGTTCATCAACTTTGCTTTGAGCTTGAGATTGTATCCCCTGCAACATCTAATTAGTAAATAATTAATATTAACCTATCTCAGTTTATACCAGATCCTTACTCTGGAGTAAAATCAATTAATCAATAAACAGCTATGAAGCAATTACTATTTCCCTAAATACTGTGGGCACAAAAAAGAGATAAAAGACAGTCCTTGCACATAAGGAACTCAAAATGTAATGGAGACAAAATAGACAAATACATAGAAACAAATTATATACAGGAAAAATAGCCAATATTTGAGAGGTAAAATGTTCAACTTAAGAGGGGTTAAGAAAAGATTCCTGTGAATATATAATGATAAATGCTTCAGGAATGTGGAAAAATTGTTGGTAGAGTTGTGAAATGATTCAACCATTCTAGAGAAGAATTTTGAACTATGGCCAAAGAGCTTTTAAACTATGCATATCTTTTGATTCAGTAGTGTCACTACTGGGTCTGTATTCCAATGAGATCATAAAAGAGGAACCCACATTCACAAAAATATTTGTAGTAGTCTTTTTTGTAGTAGCAAGGAACTGGAAAGTGGATACCCATCCATTGAGGAATGGCTGAATAAATTATGGTATATAAATGTAATGGAATAATTGTTCTATAAGAAACAATCAGCAGGATGATTTCAGAAAGTCCTGTAAAGATTTAAATGAACCATTGCTGAACAAAGTGAGCAGAATTGGGAGAACATATTATCCAATAATAATAAGATTGTGTGATTATCAACTATGAGGGACTTGGCTCTTCTCAGCAATGCATTGATTGAAGACAGTTCCAAAAAATTGGAATGGAAAATGCAATCCACCTTCAGAGAGAGAACTATGGAGATTTAATGTGGATTGAAGCATACTATTTTCACCTTTTCGTCCATTGTTTTTCTTTCTTGTGGTTGCTTTTTACTTTTGGTCTTATTTTTCTTGCATAACATGACAAATATGGAAGTATGTTTAAAAGTATTGCAGATATTTAACCTATATCAGATTGCTTGTTGTCTTAGAGAGGGGGAGGTAAGGTTAGGAAAGGGAAAAATTTAGTACATAAAGTCTTATAAAAATGAATGTTGAAAACTATATTTACATGTATTTGAAAAAAAATGAAATACTATTGAGGAAAAAGAAAGAAAGGATTCCTATGGAAGATAAGATTTTAGTGGGAACTTAAATGCAGTCAGGAAAGTTAGAAGGTAGGTGGAGACAAGGAAGGAGAACATTCCAGATATGAGAGATGGGTAGAGAAAATCTTTAAGCTGAGATAGAGTGTCCTGATTGTGAAAAGGCAAATTTGCCATGATATTAGATTGAACTGTGTACAATGCAGGAATTAAGAAAGCTGGAAGGTCAGAAAGGGGCTAGGTTATGAAGGACTTGGAATGTCAAACGGAAGACTTTGTATTTGATGATGGAGGCAATTAAGATGCCACTAGAGTTTATTGGTTAGAGGAATGACATGATCAAAATTTTATTTTAAGCAAAATCATTTTAATGACTGAATGGAGTATGAATTAGAGTGGGGAAAGATGAAGAAAGCAGACTCACTATTGCAATAGTTTAAGTATGAAGTGATGATAGACTGCATCACGGAAATTCCAGTGTCAGTGGACAAAAGAAAGTATATTTGAAAGGCATTGCAAAGATCAACTCAATAGAATTTGACAAATGGTTGGATATAGAAGGTGAGGGATGGTGAAGAAGAGGTCCCCTGAGTGGTGAGATTGAGGGATGAGAGAGCTAATATTTTTTATCCTCTAAATAATAAAGAAGGTAGGAGTAGGGAAAGTTTTAGAGGGAAAGATAATGAGTTCAGTTGTGGACATATTGAGCTTAAGGTACCTATTAGGAGGCAATAAGTACAAGATATGTGAAAAGTGGTTGTCAATGGAAAGTAGTAATCAGTGGAGAGTTTTGGACAAATATATATATATATATATATATATATATATATATATATATATATAAATTTGATAAGCTTCAGCATAGAGATGATAAATAAATTCATTTAGAGCAAATGAGATCTACAAGTGAATTAGTACAGAGTGAACTGAAAGGGCCCATAGTGCAGAACAGTGTCAGACACTTGTCATCATTGGGCATGTGAGAATCCTATGAAGGAGATTGAGGAGAAGTCATATAGGCTAATACCAGGAGAACCAGGAGAGAGTTGGGTCTCAAAAAGTTAGAATGAAGAAAGAATATCAAGGAAGAGAAAGCAATCAGCAGTGCCAAAGGCTGTGGAGCAACTAAAGAGAATGAGGATTAAGAAAAGGGCATTGGATTTAGCAATTAGTATATCATTAGTAATTTTCAAGATAGTATTTTTGATAGAATGATAGGTCAGTTCATAAGGCATTAAGAAGAGATTGAGAAATAGAGTGGAGGCACTTATTTTAGATGACTTTTTTTTGAGGATTTAGTGATAAAAGGAAGAAAGAAAAGGAAGAGCTTGCTTTTATTTGATGACAGTGTATGCTTTAAAACAAAAGGAAAAACAGAACCTAGTCATGTACAATGTCTATATGTCTATGACATGATTTTTCTTTTAATCAAATTATCCCACTTGTTTCTCTCTTTTCCTTCAATTTACTGGCCAGCTGATGTAAGAATGTTTTGAACTATTATTTTTGTCCAATATACCAGCCTATTAGATTGGGGAAGAAGTGGAATGGGGGAGTGGGGTGGAAAGGGGAAAAAAAAGGTTACCATGTGTCATCATTGATATTCTGCTCACAATTATGCTTGGAAGTATTGCTGATATTTGGCCTACTTTTAGTGTTTTTCTTTTCTTTTTTTTTCCCTGTCAACACTTATGTCTCCTTGTTGCCATTCATTGCCAAAATGTCCTGAATAGTAATAAAGTAACAGATAATGGGAGCAGGAATATTATGATAGGAGTAGGAGCAATCAAATAGGACCTCTGTTTTGGGAAACATGTTTCCTGCTCTCTTTTTTCATTTTCTTAATTGGCAGCTACTCTTCTACAATAATGGGAGAACTACAAAAGAGGTTAGGTGGAGGGTTAGAGGAGGAATGAAGGAGAAGGTGAAATTTTTCTTTATCTTGCATTTTCTTCTTCATTCTCATGAATGAATATATACTTCATGAATTTATCTTGGCAAGAAAAAAATGAAGATTAGGTTTTACTTCAGCCTGGAACAGAAACTAATTCCATTTAATGATGCTTATCAGTATGAATATGCTATTCATATTTCCAAATAAGAACATTTATTTCCTTTTCCCTGTAGTCTTACTCAACAAAAGCTATGATAATAGTAGGAGTGCTAGAGGCACTAGACATGGGAAGTAAGAGAAATAAAAATGATCCTATTTCATGGATCAGGAAAAGTAGTGACATTGAAAAGTCCATTAGCTTAGACCACTATAATGAATGATCTCTCTCTCTCTTTGTGTGTCTCTCTCTTCTCTCTGTCTCAGTATCTCTCCCTGTCTCTGTTTCTCTCTATATATTTATGTTTTTATATATGTATATATAACATATATATTTCCTTACATATATGAGACCTCAACCCCAACCTCTGCTTCTGTCTTCACATGCACAGACATACACATTTTTCCCCATCCTAATTATCCTGATTATAAAACAAAAAAATACAGTTGTATTATAGTTTCAAAAGGAAATTAACTGAGAAAGTATAGCAAGAATAGTATTTTCACAAACAACCTTTTCAAACCAGGTAGGCACTTTCCTTTTGAATTTGAATTCCCAATAATAGATGGATTCTATTTTTAAAAATTGATAGGAAATAGGATAAATATGTAGATATAGATAAGAGGAAAAGAGTGAAAGAGATAGAGGGACAGAGACAGATATACAGAGAGAGAGAGAGACATACGCACAGAGAGACAGACAAAGACAGAAACACACACAGAGAAGAGAAACAGAGAGAGAGAGACAGAGACAGACAGAGACAGAGAGAGAGAGAGGAAAAACAGCAAGAGAGAAGAGAGAAATAAAGAGAGAGAGAGAGAGACAGAGACAGAGACAGAGACAGAGAGACAAAGACAGAGAGAGAGAGAGACAGAGAGAGACACAGAGAGAGAGTGACAGAGAGACAGAGAGAGAGAGAGAGAGAGAGAGAGAGAGAGAGAGAGAGAGAGAGAGAACGAACATGATATAACTGAACTTCTGATCCTGGAAGCCCTTTTTTCCCTTAGTGAATTTCCCATAAAATTTTCTGCAGGTCTAAGGATCAGTGCCTTTCTTAAGAATTTAGGTACTTGCTTTAATCACAAAGATTTCTAATCATTGAAGCTGCTTCATCTCCCCCTTGGATTTCTGCTTTTCTATATATATCTATATTCAGGCACTACCTCTGTTATTGGTTACAGCTTTTGTCACTGTTACCAATTTTTCCTGAAAATGGATTCTCTGATGGCTTTTATGACCTTTTTAAGTTTATGGAATTGATTATAATATGCTCAATACCATCTCTAGGGACTCAGTTAACTAATATCTGGAAAGAACAAAACAGAAAATACAAAGCATTCACATGCTCATGGAAAATGGTGTCTGGTGGGATATATAGAAGCCAATTTTCCTCTACACCTCACAACAGCTTTGTTCCACTTGTCATCAGGAGAGACAAATACATAGTTTCAGCTCAAAACCTCATGTGTAGTTCTTATAACTCTTTAATCAGTTAAAAGATTCTTCATCACCATACAGCACCAGACCCTAAGTAACTCAATGCCTGAAATAAGCTCTCCAATTCTTTATACATGGTTGAATTAAAAACAGAAAATATGAGTGTATGCTTCAAGAACTGTCCTCCTCCCCACTGACCAGTGTCCTATTTCATATGAATGATTTTATTATAAGGAACTCAGTGTATATTCAGATACCTTCTGATAAAATAGAAATAGGAAAATATAAATCAGGACCTCCTTAAAGCTAAATTTAGCTTTTCTATTCAATATGGCATAGTGACACTTCCCCCACCAGTCTTTCTGTCTTGTTTCTTTCTCTGTCTCTTTTTCTCCTCTCTCTCTCTCTCTCTCTCTCTCTCTCTCTCTCTCTCTCTCTTGCTTAGATACGCGCACACACTCACACACACACACACACACACACACACACTGTCAAAATTAGTTTAAATTGTTTCAAGTATTTTATATTAGGATTCAAAGTATTTGAAGACAAACTATTTCCATGAGTTTATACACAAACCTCAGTTCCTAACACACAATATCCATAAAAATAGGAATTTAAATGTTTATTGAAAGGAAGTGAATTTAATGACCACTTGAGTTCAGTGTCATAGAAAATTAGTAGATAACTGCATTATTTTGCCCTTGCTCAGTCTTCCACTTATTGAAACAAAATATTTATAGATTTTTTTTGTAGTTCTTGTCAACTAAACAATGAACCATCTAGACTTAGCTCTTTTTTAACTGAAAAAAAATATTTTTTGTTGTTTATGTTATTTTTGCCAGACCAAAATTTTGCTATTTTTATTTTCAAATAGACACATCATTTTGTCTAGTGTCAAACATCCAGGTGGGGTCATTGATCTGTCTATAAAAAAGAAACAATTCTTTTCCCCGAAAGCATTTGATAAGGTTTTCTATGTGACAATGGAGTTAACACTCCCCTGTCCAAACTGTCAACTTATTTTCTGTGATATTTGTTAATGTTTCAAAATTGGCACTGTTTCAATCTTTGTCACTGGGTGAGTGGGTAGGGAAATTATTTAGCAAGAAACTGAAAACTGTCTTTATTTTACTTCTTCCATTCACTGGGAGGTAATATTGCCGGTTCCATTGTAAAATAGAAACAGATTGTATATTTAGCAACAGTGTACTATGTGTAGCAGTTACTTGTTTTTATGGATGGTTGAGGGATAAAGCCTTCATTGTTTTCCCTGTCCATTCCATAACTACAGAAGGTGATCTGGAATTAAATTCTTCTTCTGTTTTGTCTGTCTGCATTACAGAACTCAGTGTCACAGCTGAGAGACTTCAGAGCAGTGACATGCAGTTAAAGAGGTTGAACATAAATCAAGTCCAATAGATTTCTCTCATTTTAAAGCAAAAAGTACAACCTCTTCCTGAATGCGGGAAAACAGTTTGAAAGTGTTTCCATGGGAGAGGAACAGAATATGCAATATCTTTTTCTATTATTCCTTAAGTAATTGATATAGCTCTAATACTTATTTCCATGCTTATTCACTCCCCCTCCCTCCCCAATAGTCTCCCAGTCCCTACCTATACCCTTTATCCCCTAACATATCTCTGCCTGTTCAAATAGTAGATTTCTTGACCTCTGATCTATGATTTTTAATATACTTTGATAACTATATTTAATTACATTCCTTGTAGTCCCAAACATTTTATGTTTTGCATTTATTTTATGCACGACTTCTTGTAGGTTTGCTTTCTGAACTTTTCTATGTTTTCTAAGGTAATTTATTTTTTATAATAATTATGCTTAGCTCTCTCCAATCTTCATAGGAATATGCCCATTCCTTGAGGAACTTGTTAATATACCACTATAGGATATATCTCACTTTTTATGTAATAGATGAGCAAAGAACAGGAGATGTCTTGGCACACTCTGGGGATAATCACTGATATTGTTTTTTTCCAGTTATCTCAAGGCTAGAACCAATGGTCATACTTGCTCCAGGGTAAGATGAACACAGAGGTTTATCACAAGTCACATTTTGTTAATAACAATTTTTTCCTTTCTGATTATAGAATGAATGCCTCTTGTTAACAGAAATGCTTCTGGCCACCATTGCAAATATTGTCTCCTCTTAAGATTTTTAACAATAATCTACAAAATATTTATATTAAGAAAGTGGTATGATTTCCCTGGGAAATATAATTTGTTTCCTTCCTCTCCTATCTCATATGATTCTTGACTTTTCTCTCTTCAAGCATCAGTTATACTAAGTCCTTGTCTTTATACCCTATTTATCTATAGTCATGGTTTTTCCCCATTATGGACCATCACAGATGTGGAATGAAATTATAGAATCTTAAAATATATAGGACTGCTTGCCATCGGGGGGTGGGGGGAGGGTGAGAGGGGAAAAATTGGAACAGAAGTGAGTGCAAGGGATAATGTTGTAAAAAATTATCCTGGCATGGGTTCTGTCAATAAAAAGTTATTATAATAAAAAAATAAAATGTGCAAAAAAAGAAATTATAGACTCTTTTAATGATGGTTTACCTATTTTGTGTCCTTTACTCATGCTGATTCTAGAAAATAAAGAATATCTGGAAATTAATTAATGGCCAGAAATTTAGTTGCTCACTATGCTAACAAGACTAAAATAAAGAACATTAAAAAAGTAAGTTATTTTGTTTTGTATAATTTGTTCCTGTACCCATCTGAGATGCAATCAGGTAGTTTATCCATCATTCCATTTATTAAGTTCTAGTAATTTTTTTTCTGACTTGAGGCAAATTATTCAGAATCCCCAAAGTCCACTGACCATGAAAGAGAATTTCAGTGTGAATATATCTTGTGGGAATGAGAACCATCTCCATTAATATAGAAGTGGAGGATCTATATAACTTTATATGGATAATAAGGAATGAGAAGCCAGGATGGATGGGTATGAAGAAAGATCAGTAGAAGTTCAAGAATATACACAACAATTAAAAAAAACCTTCAAACAAAGAAACAAAACTCAGCATGCAACAACAAGAACAAAAAAATACCATCTTACTAATGAGACACGAAGAAACCCAATAGCTTCCTTTACCCTTCCCAACCCCCAAAAAGTAGCAGAGCTACTTCCCATTTAGTATCTGATTTCAGTTCTAATTCCCATTATCTATTCTAGCTTGTTTAAGTGTTTGCTTCTCTAAAATATTTTCTTTCATTTATGAACCTTAAGCTATTAAAATTGTTTGTTAATGTCCATACTTTTTGGCAAATAAGAAACATTAGACTTTTCTCTGATCCTCATGACATCTCCAAAATATAATTTATGCCAAGATAATTTTTTCGACCTAGCTCCAAAGTTTAGGATATCAAGGGTTAAAGGAATGAATTATAATACACTTAACCCCTAATATGATTGTTCAGTCTTTCCCACTACCAACTATGCTTCTAGAGTGCTGCATAAATCCTGGCATGCAGTCAAATTTAATGCTACTCCAACCTGCTTCTAGTGCCATAGAAAACCATAAGAAGAAACTTGTTTAGGTTGGAACAGCATTTTTCCAGCAATCTATGCTGAAACAGAACTCAGATAATTGAGAAATTGTGGGAACGAAGAAAAGCTATAGGCATATTTATGTGACAATTTACTAAATTTGAAGGAAAGATACCTATGTTTATTTGGGGCCAATCCACTTTTCCAAATGATAGTTAAGATATATAGTGAAGCTAGTGAAATATTATTTAATCAACATGAAAGGAAATTAAATTAACTTTGAGATCTAGTCCACAAAAATATTTCTATCATAGGAGTCAAAAAGTGAGCAATAGGGAATAATAAAACAAAAATTGAAATTTTCAAAGTAATCAAGAAAAAGGAAACTCAATTAAATTCCTTGAACATATGCAGATACACGAACAGGGAAAATTTTAAAAATAGAAAATAAGATAGGCTCCAGATCTGATAAAGTCATCTAGACATGTAATATATATTTCAATATAACAAAGATATCCCTATGCAATCCCAAGAGGCATGGAATCACAGCAGAATAGATATATGAATTATGAAAGCAGATTTTCCAACCTTCAGAAAAGAAAAAGAAAAAAAGATTAAATCCATGTTGGTAAATCTCAATCAAAGAAACAAATGAGAATAAATATTTGCAGATACAATACAATACAACACAAAAGTAAAGAATAAGTTGAAAGAAGAGTTGTTGTTTGTCCTTTATTCTCAATGAGGACTATGACATCAAGGAGGTGATGCCATGACAAGTGAATTGGTTAAAAAGGATGGAATACTGTGCAAAATGATCTGTTTCATATTTCATAATGCTCTCTATCTCTGGTTTGGTTATGAATTCTCCTTTTCCACATAGATCTGACAGATTATTCTTTGTTCTTCTAATTTCCTTATGGTTTTCCCTTTTGTGTCTAAATCATACATCCACTTGTATTTTACATTATTATAAAGTGAGAGATATTGGTCAATACCTTATTATTTTCTTATAGTTTTCCAGTTCTCTCAGCAGTTTTTGTCAAATAGTGAGTTCTTATCTAAAAATTTGAGGTCTTTGTATTTACCAAACAATAGATTATAAGGTCATTGACTACTGTGTCTTGTTTACCTAATCTATTCCACCTCTCCACCACTCTTATTTCTTAGCTGGTACCACATGGTTTTGCTTCTTTGTAATATAGTTTGAATCTGGTATTGCTAGGGTAGTTTCCTTTTATTTTTCCTATTAGTTTTATTAATATTCTTGAATTTTTGTTCTTTCAGATGAATTTTGTTATTATATTTCTTATTTCTCTCAAATAATTTTTGATAGTTTGATTGGTGCATCACTGAATGAATAAATTACTTTGGGCAGGTTTGTCATTTTTGCTATCCTGGCTTATACTGCTCACGAGTAATTAATATATTTCCAATTGTTTAAATATGACACTGTTAATGTTAAAATTATTTTGTAATTGTGTTCATATAATTCCTTCCTGGGTTTGCCTTGGCAATTAGATCCCCAGATATTTTAAATTGTTTACAGTTATTTTAAATAGAAGTTCTCTTTCTATCCCTTGCTATTGGGCTGCAAAATATGGAAGAGACAAGATAAAAAAAATGCTGATGATTTTTGTAGGTTTATCTTGTACCTTACAACTTATAGCATATTTTCATCTATAAAGAGTGATGCTTTTTTTCCCTCACTGCCTATTCTAATACTTTATTTTTTTCTTCTCTTATGACTACACCTAATGTTGCTAGTAGTTCATTGAATAACAAGGGTGATAATAGGCATCCTTCCTTTACTAGTGATAATGCTAATATTATTGGGAAGCTAGTTAATCCCCATTACAGATAATACTTGCTGATGATTTTAGATAGATATGGTTTATTTTGTCAAAAACTTTTTTGGCATCTTTTGAAATAATCATGTATTGGTCTTGTTATTTATTTGGTCAATTATGTTGATAGTTTTCTTACTATTGAAACATTCCTATATTACTGGGATAAATCCAATGTGATCATAATGTATTATCCTGGTGATAAATTGCTGTGATCTCTTTGCTAATATTTTAGAGAAAAAATGAGAAAGAAAAAAAAAAGCAAGCAAACAACAACAAAAAGGTGAAAATATTATGTTGTAATCCACATTTAGTCTCCACAGACCTCTTTCTGGATGCAGATCACTCTCTCCATCACTGGTCCATTGTAATTGGCATGAATCACTTTATTGTTGAAAAGAATCAAGTCTGTCATAATTAATTATTACATAATTTTGTGGTTGTGTACAATATTCTCTTGGTTCTATTCTCTTAATTCATCATCAGTTCATGTATGCCTTTCTGAAATCATCCTGTAGAGTATTAAAATTAGCAGAAATGTCTATCAGATCTCTATTTTCTGGGCACAAAACCAATTTACCAAAAAGAAACTTATAAGAGTGTTTCTCCTTGATACTTAAGAGGAAACAAAGAAAAAGGAAAAATAACTTTCCATTTTTGGTTGTCTATCCCCAGTGCCTAGCTTGGAGCATAGCATATAATATCTACAAAGCAAATCCTTAAAAGAACAAATGTGTTATGCTTTATGCATAATGAGTGCTAAGAGGTGGCACAGTAGATAGAGCACTAGGCCTAGATTAGGAAGACTTAATTTCAAATCTTAAAACCAAATCAAAACATTATGTTATGCTGAGCTAATCATTTAGTCCATTTTTCTTAGTATGCTCATTTTTAAAATGAGGATAATAATTGCACCTGTCTTCCAGAGTTGTTCTGAAGATCAAAAATCATTAAATACAACAGCTAATAAAATGCTTACCATATTTTATAGAACTTAATAAGCACTATAAATGCGATATTATTATTTATTATATGTACTGTCTTCTCTCTCTCTCTAACAAAAAGAAGGTAGGAAAAAAACATATCCTCATATGTCTGCAGAATTGTCCAACATTAAGGCAATAGAGTCCTAACATTGTGTGTATTTTTTTTCTTATAGGTATGTTTGACATTGCATGTGTTGAATCATACAGTTAGAATAGGCCTTTAGATGGCTGTGTTTTATGTCAACAAGCAGGACAGGTAAAATTAATTGGAATGAGATAACACTGGATATTGAAAAGTTATATTCATATGTGAAAATCCAGGAAACAGCATAGAGAAAGCATTTGGGAAAATGAAAGGAGAAAGAGAAATATAAATTATGTTACCATTAGAGTACATCACCTGGGCAAAATAAGAAAGACAATATCTTTAGTAAACATCACAAGCCTGGCACTGAGAATGGCACAGAAAAAGCATATGTCTTCAATTATCTAGGCATCTGTTAGAGTTTTCTGGCTATTGAATTCTGAATTCTCTTCTGATTAAGATTTTCATTAGCAGAGAAGAATTAGTCCTAGAGTAGAAATGGTTGTAACTTTGGGGGAAGTGAATACTCCATTCTAGTATTTGCAGTATAGAAGCAAAGGAAATCCAAGAATAGTCTGAAATACACATGAAATTTTAGGAAAGTAGATTTCAAAAGTGTCAGAGGAAATATACGTCAGATCCCTTGAAATAAGTGCTTAAGGGAAAATTATTCTGGGGGGCGGGAATCAATTAAGGAGGAGAGAGGCATTTGTCTAAGCAGACTAATGTAGACACATAGGAAACTGGCTAACCAATTTAGATTTTCAAACTAAACAGAGAACATGGCCAGATTAAAAAAAGGTAAATATAAAAAGCTTGTCATAATCATATAAAAAGTTATCAGGAATGCTGAAACTAACTGAACAAAGTCTGGTTCTGGACACCACTTTTCAGAAGGTCATTTATAAGTTAGAACAGACCCAAAGTAAGTGTCCTAGAATGTCAAAACATCATGATTTCATCACATTTGAAGATAAATAAAAAAGATTTAGAATATTTAACCAAGAGACAAGAAATATTAGAGATACAGGGGACATAATAATAATCTAAAAATATGAAGGACTCTTGTGGAGGAAGGGATTAGGCCTGTTCTATTTCACTCTGTGAGGAAATACCAGAGGATATCTTTGGGAGCTCCAAAAAATACAAACTTAGCCTTTAGGTCAGGGAAAGAAATAAGCAAACAAAAGTGGGAAACTCCCTCACAATTAGATCTGTTCAAAGGAAGAAAGTTATGCTTTGAGATATAATAGCTTTCCCTTTCTTTAAGAACTTCAGGGAGAGAATGGAAGATTCCTATCAGAAATGAACGGGAAAGGGTGACTGTTGAAGAAAACTCTTATAGCTCTTAAATTCTACAAGGTGAAGAAGGGCACAAACAAAATAAAGAGTGTATGGTGTGTGTGTGTGTGTGTGTGTGTGTGTGTGTGTGAGAATCAATAAACATTAAGCCTACTATGTGGCAAGCATTGTGTTGAACACTGGAGCTACAAAAAAAGGGGAAAAAATGGTCCTTGCTGCCAAGCCACTCACAACCTAATACAACAAACAAGTATATACAAATAAGATATATGCAAGTAAAATAGGAAATGATTAAGAGAAGGAAAGGCACTGGAATCAATAGATTTTTGAAATGCTTCTTATAGAACATGAGATTTTAACTGGGACTTAAAAGAAACCAGAGAAGCAAAGAGATAAGGAGGAAGAGCATTTCAGGATTAGGAGACAACCAGAGAAAAGGTCTACAGATCAAAAATGGAGTTTCTTGTTTATGGAATAACCAGGTCAGTGACACTAATTAAAGAGTATATGGTGAGGAGTAAGATGTGAGAAAACTATTAAGAGGGAGTTTGGTTATGAAGAGCTTTGAATGCCAAGTAAAGTATTTTGGAGGAAGTACTAATGTATGTTTTTTTGTTTGCAGGTGATTATCATGTATTCAATGTAGTATCTAAAGTTGAGATGCAACAAACTAAAAAATTGTTGTTGCTTATGCTAATTTTGGCCTAACAATTAACATCAGGAAAATACAGGTACTCCAGTAGCCAGCATCACAATACTGTGATTTCCTAGAATCATTGGTTACAGCAAATGGAAAAGTTTTGAATTCTGTGAATAAGTTCACTTACCTTAACAGTCTTAGGGAAGTCCACATAAATGAGGCTCACAAGTGCATTGCCAGAGCTAGCTCAGTGCTTTTATGGCTCCAAAACAAAATGTGGGACAGAGGAGACATTAGATTTACTATCAAATAGTAGCTGTGGTGCTGACCTCACTGTTGCATGATTGTGAAACCTGGACAATATAACAACATGCCAGGAAAAAAAAAACAACTTTCATTTGAATTGCCTTAGGAAGATCCTGAAAATCACCCGACACGATAAGACACTAGGCACTGAGATTCTTTCTTGAACTAAATTGCCAAGCATTCAAACTCTACTGCAGAGAGCCCAACTCCATTGGGTTGGCCACATTGTTTAAATGTCAAACTTACACTTGCCACAAATGCTATATGTTATAGACAACTCACACAGAGCAGGCCCTCATGGGGAAAAAAGTGATACAAAGATAATTCTCAAAGTCTTTCTTAAAATTTTGGAATGTATTGTGTGACATGGAGGATGTGGACATGTGATAAGGACCTTCATTAGGCACAGGATCACCCAGTATCATGTGCCTTCATCAGAGAAAATCCTTGTTGTACATGAAAGATATGATCTCCCAAACTGATAAATGGTAAAAATATAAATAGATAATTTTCAGATGATGAAATGAAATCTGTTTATAGTTATATATAAAAATCTCTACATCATTATAGATTAGAGAAATGTAAATTAAAATAATTCCACGGCACCACCTCACGCTTAAAAAATTGGCTAAGATTACAGGAAAAGTAATGATTAAATACTAGAGAGGAAGTGAGGAAACTGGGACAAAATGGGTGGAGTTGTGAAATGCTGGAGCTGGAGAGCAATGTGGAATTATGCCCAAAGCACTATAAAACTGTCCATACCTTTGACCCAGCAGTTCCATTACTATCTCTAAATACCAAGGTAATCATAAAGGAGGAAAAACGGTGCAATAATATTTGTAACAGCTTTTTTTTTTTGTGGTGGCAAAGACTTGGAAAATGAGTAGATGCCCATTAACTGGGAAATGGCTGAACTAGTTATGGTTTATAAAGATAATGGAATATTATTACTCTGTAAACAATGATGAAGAAGCTGATTCTAAAAAATACCTGGAAAGATTTACAGGGACTTATGCTGAGTAAAACAAGCACAACCAGGAATGTATTGTACACAATAAAAGTAAGAAGGTGGGATGATCAGCTATAAAACACTTGGTTCATCTTAGTGGTTCAGTGATCTAAAGTAATCCCAATGGACTTTGGGCAGAAAATGGCATCTACACCCAGAAAAATAACTAAGAAGACTGAATGCAAATCAACACATGTTGTTCGCTTGTTTTTATTTCTTTTTTTTTAAACTTTCCCATGTTTTTCCCTTTTGCTTTGATTTTTCTCTCAACATGATTAATAAAGCAATATGCCTTAAAAAAGAAAGCTACAATGGAACTATGTCAAAATAAATGAGATATGAAGATTTAGAGAATTCCCATGTGGATTGATTGTGCCCAACTTTGTATAGAAGATTGGGGGTTCTTATTGGTCCCACCAGAACCTTGACTTTAACATAGTGATATCATTTGATCCTTTTTGAGAATGGACAATAACCAGAGGATTTTGTATTTGATCCTGAAGGTAATAGGGAACATTAAAATTCGAGATGATAGTTTTAGTGTTATTTAGAAAAAATTATCTTAATGACTGAATGGGGGAAAATGTAGTGGGAAGAAACTTGATTCAGGTAGACTTACTGGCAGATTATCATAACGATCCAGGTATGAAGTGATGAAGTCCTTCAAGAGAGTGATGGGCAAAGTCAGCAGAGAGAAGGAAAATTATTAGAGAGAAACTGCAAATGTTTAATTAATAAGCCTTGGCAAAAGATTTGTCAAGCATTAGCAATTCAATGAAGAAATATAAGTTGTTCCATAACCTTAAGTAAATTATATTTTACAAGAGAACATTCAATTATATTTTTGGTGCCATTTGTTCTACTTCACTTGTATCCTTTAATAATGGAGTATGCCCCTTTCATCCAGCAGTGTTACTATTGGGCTTATATCCCAAAGAGATCTTAAAGAAGGGAAAGGGACCTGTATGTGCAAGAATGTTTGTGGCAGCCTTCTTTGTAGTGGCCAGAAACTGGAAACTGAGTAGATGCCCATCAATTGGAGAATGGCTGAATACATTGTGGTATATGAATATTATGGAATATTATTGTTTGGTAAGAAATAACCAACAGGATGATTTCCAAAAGGCCTGGAGGGACTTACATGAACTGATGCTGAGTGAAATAAGCAGAACCAGGAGATCATTATATACTTCAACAACAGTACTATAAGATGATCAATTTTGATGGACCTGGCCATCTTCAGCAAGGAGATGAACCAAATCCAATGGATTTGGATTCCAATGGAGCAGTAATGAACTGAACTAGCTACACCCAGTGAAAGAACTCTAGGAGATGACTAAGAACCATTATATAAAATTCCCAATCCCTATATTTTTGCCTGGCTACATTTTTTATTTCCTTCACAGGCTAATTGTACAATATTTCAGAGTCTGATTCTTTTTGTATAGCAAAATAACGGTTTGGACATATATAGTTATTTTGTATTTAATTTATACTTTAACATATTTAACATGTTTTGGTCATCTTGCCATCTAAGGGAGGGGGTGGGGAGAAGGAGGGGAAAATTGGAATAAAAGTTTTGGCAATTGCCAATGCTGTAAAATACCCATGCATATAACATAAATAAAAAGCTATTAAAAATAAAAAAAAGAATGAGAAAATGTGAATAAAAACAATGGGGTGTGCCAATTTGCTTGGCTATGTGGACATAAATAATAGGATAAGTCTTCTCTGGACCCTGGCTTAATTAAACCACAATATTATTATGATGAATACAATTAGATTAAATACAAAATTTGTTAAACAAATGAATAAATTGTTGTTGTTTACTTGTTTTAGTTATATCCTACTGTTCTCGATTGCATTTGGTGTTTTCTTGTCAAAGATATTGAAGTCGTTTTCCATTTCTTTCTCCAACTCATTTTAATCATGAAGAATTGAGGTAGTGACTTGAAGGTTAAGTGACTTGCCCTGGTCACAGCTAGCAAAGGTCTAGTCCAGATTTGAACACAAGGTAATGAGTCTTCCTGATTTCAGGCCCTGAACTCTGTCCATTGCTCTCATTTAAAAAATGCATTGCATCATATTATAACATTACAAATTTTTATTATAAATTATCTAAATCAATCTGAATATAAATAAAATCATTTAATCAAACTCATCTGGATTTTTATTTTTTAATAGTGGATACGTTTCAGATTTTTACCATTTTAACTAGAATGGTCAGAAAGTTGAATTTTTGGCCATTTTCTTTCCTTTGTAATGAATTATATTTGTGTACCTTCAATAATACATTCTGTGTGGATTTGATTAAATACTGGTAAGGGGAGGAAGAGAGCTTAGGATTGGTCATGGATTATCTCAATCAAATGGTTAGCACATTTAACTTCTTGATCTTTTCTTTTCAAAATATTTTTTATTAAAGCTTTTTATTTACAAAGCATACATATAGGTAATTTTTCCAACATTGATAAAGCTTTTTGTTCCAAATTTTCTCCTACTTCCCTCTAGCCCCTCCCCTAACTGACAGGCAGTGCAAAACATGTTAAATAAGTTGAAATATATATTAGATAAAATATAGATATACAAATTTATAGTGTTCTCTTGTTGCACAAGAAAAATCATATCGAGAAAGAAGGAAAAGAAAAACTAAAAAAGAAAACATAACGCAAGCAACTAACAACAGAAAGAGTGAAAATGCTATGTTGTGGTTCACACTCAGTTCCCATAGTACTCTCTCGGTGTGCAAGATGGCTCTCTTCATCACTGAACAAGTAGAACTGGTTTGAATCATCTCATTGTTGAAGAGAACCATATCCATCAGAATTGATCGTCATATAGACTTGTTGTTGCCATGTATAATGATCTTCTAGTTCTGCTCATTTCTCTTAGCAATCAGTTCATGTAGGTCTCTCCAAGCCTCTCTGAAATGATCCTGCTAGTCATTTAAAACAGAATAGTATTCCATAGCATTCATATACCATAATTTATTCAATCATTCTTCAATTGATAGGCATCCATTCAGTTGTCAATTTCTTGCCAATATAAAGAGGGCTGCCACAAACATTTTTGCACATACAGGTCCCTTTCTCTCCTTTAAGATCTCTTTGGGATATAATCCCAGCAGAAACACTGCTGGATCAAAAGGTATGCACAGTTTGATAACTTTTTGAGCATAGTTCCAAATTGTCCTCCAGAATGGTTGGATACATTCACAGTTCCACCTACAATGTATCAGTGTCCCAGTTTTCCCACATCCCCTCCAAAATTCATCATTATCTTTTCCTGTCATCTTAAGCAATCTGACAGGTATGTAGTGGTATCTCAGAATTGTCTTAATTTGAAAATTTGCATTTCTCTGATCAAGAATGATTTGGACCACCTTTTCATGTAGCTAAAAATAGTTTCAATTTCTTCATCTGAAAATTTTCTGTTCATATCCTTTGACCATTTATCAATGTGAGAATGGCTTGAACTATTATAAATTTGAGTCAATTCTCTATATATTTTAGAAATGAGGCCTTTATCAGATCCTTTGGATGTAAAATATTTTTTTCAGTTTGTTGCTTCCCTTCTACTCTTGTCTGCATTAATTTTGTTTGAATACAAATTTTTAAAATTAATATAATGAAAATCATTTTATTATCTAATGATCTCTAGTTCTTCTTTAGTCACAAACTGCTTCCTCCTCCACAAATCAGAGAGGTAAACTATCCTATGTTCTTCTAATCTCTTTACAATAGCTTTATTTAGATCTAGACCATGAATCCATTTCAACCTTATCTTGGTATACATTATTAGGTGTGGATCTGTGCCTACTTTCTGTCATACAGTTTCCAATTTTCCCAGCAGATTTTGTCAAATAATGATTTCTTCTTCCAAAAGCTAAGGCCTTTGGGTTTGTCAAATACTAGATTGTTATAGTTATTGGCTATGTTGTTCTGTGAACCTAATGTATTCCCCTGATCAACTTCTCTATTCTTAGCCAGTATCAAATGGTTTTGATGATTGCTGCTTCATAAAATAGTTGTAGATCTGGTGCAGCTAGGCACCTTTATTTGTTTTCTCTTCATTGATTCCTTTAAAATTATTGCCCTTTTATTTTTCCAGATGAATTTTGTTGTTATTTTTTCTAAGTCTGTAAAATAGTTTCTTGGGAGTTTGATTTGCATAGCACTAAATAAATTAGTTAAGGGAGTATTGTCATCCTTCTTATATTTACCACATCTATCCACGAGCACTTGATATTTTTCCAATTGCTTAAATCTGACTTTATTTGTGTGGAAAGTATTTTGTAGTTTTGCTCATATAGTTCCTGACTTTCCCTTGGCAGATGGATTCTTAAATATTTTATACTATTGGACACATATTTTGAATTGAATTTCTCTTTGTATCTCTTGCTGTTGGATTTTGTTATTGATATATAAAATTGCTGATGATTTATGTGGATTTATTTTGTATCCTGCAACTTTGTTAAAGTTATAGATTATTTCTCATAGTTTATTTTAATTTGATTGTCTAGTTTTCTCTTAGTATAACATCATCATCTGTAAGGAGTGATAATTTCATTTCCTCATTACCTACTCTAATTCATTTAATCTCTGTTTCTTCTCTTACTGCCAAAGCTAGCATTTCTAATGTGATATTGAATAGTAATGGTAATAATGGGCAGCCTTTTTTCATCCATGATCTTATTGGGAATGGTTCTAGCTTATCCCCATTACATATAATGTTTGGTGATGGTTTTTAATAGATGCTACTGACTGTCTTAAGGAAAAGTCCATTTATTTCTATAATATCTAGTGTTTTTATTAGGAATGGGTGTTGGATTTTATCAAATGCTTTTTCTGCATCTATAGAGATAATCATATGGTTTTTTGTTGATTTGGTTGTTGATATAGTCAATTATACTAATAGTTTTCCTAATATTGAACCAGCCATACATTTTTTGTATAAATACTACTTGGTAATGGTGTATTGTCCTGGGGATTATTTTCTGTAATCTCTTTGCTAATATTGTATTTAATATTTTTGCATTAATATTCATTAGAGAGATTGGTCTATAAAGAAAAATAAACTCTTGAGGTAAATTGCATCTCAGGAAAAGGCAAAGGAAACATATTATAATTGAGGGAAAGAAGAGAGGGTGATAAATATTGTTTGAATGTTATTCTCATCAGATTCATGAAAAAATATTATGTATATTAGTTTTCACCAAGATACACCTCTCATCTTTTTTTTAAATTATTATTATAACTTTTTATTTACAAGATATATGCATGGATAATTTTTCAACATTGACAATTGCAAAACCTTTTGTTCCAACTTTTCCGCTCATTCCCCCCACCCCTTCCCCCAGACGGCAGGTTGACCAATACATGTTAAATATGTTAAAGTATAAGTTAAATACAATATATAGATAGATAGATAGATATAGATATATAGAGATATACACACACACACACGTCCAAACAGTTATTTTGCTGTACAAAAAGAAGCGGACTTTGAAATAGTGTATAATTAGCCTGTGAAGGAAATAAAAAAATGCAGGTGGACAAAAATAGAGGGGTTGGGAATTCTATGTAGTGGTTCATAGTCATTAACCAGAGTTCTTTCACTGGGTGAAGCTGGTTCAGTTCATTACTGCACTATTGGAACTGATTTGGTTCATCTCATTGTTGAAGAGGGCCATGTCCATCAGAATTGATCATCATATAGTATTTTTGTTGAAGTATATAATGATCCTCTGGTTTCTGCTCATTTCACTCAGCATGAGTTCATGTAAGTCTCTCCAGGCCTTTTTGAAATCATTTTGCTGGTCATTTCTTACTGAACCATAATATTCCATAATAATCATATACCACAATTTATTCAGCCATATGGACCCACACTTAACACTGTATGTCAAGATAAGATCAAAATGCCTCCATGATTTAGGCATAAAGAACGAGATTATAAATAAATTAGAGGAACATAGGATAGTTTATCTCTCAGACCTGTGGAGGAGGAAGAAATTTGTGACCAAAGATGAACTAGAGACCATTACTGATCACAAAATAGAAAATTTTGATTACATCAAATTAAAAAGCCTTTGTACAAACAAAACTAATGCAAACAAGATTAGAAGGGAAGCAACAAACTGGGAAAACATCTTCACAGTTAAAGGTTCTGATAAAGGCCTCATTTCCAAAATATATAGAGAATTGACTCTAATTTATAAGAAATCAAGCCATTCTCCAATTGATAAATGGTCAAAGGATATGAACAGACAATTTTCAGATGATGAAATTGAAACTATTGCCACTCATATGAAAGACTGTTCCAAATCACTATTGATCAGAGAAATGCAAATTAAGACAACTCTGAGATACCACTATACACCTTTCAGATTGGCTAAGATGACAGAAAAAAATAATGATGAATGTTGGAGGGGATGTGGGAAAACTGGAACACTGATGCATTGTTGGTGGAGTTGTGAATGAATCCAACCATTCTGGAGAGCAATCTGGATATATGCCCAAAAAGTTATCAAACTGTGCATATCCTTTGACCCAGCAGTGCTACTACTGGGCTTATACCCCAAAGAGATACTAAAGAATGGAAAGGGATCTGTATGTGCCAAAATGTTTGTGGCAGCCCTGTTTGTAGTGGCTAGGAACTGGAAAATGAATGGATGTCCATTAATTGGAGAATGGTTGGGTAAATTGTGGTATATGAATGTTATGGAATATTATTGTTCTGTAAGAAATGACCAGCAGGATGAATACAGAGAGGCTTGGAGAGACTTACATGTCCTGATGCTAAGTATCATTATACACTAATATATGAGCAGAACTAGGAGATCATTATATACTTCAACAATGATACTGTATGAAGATGTACTCTGATGGAAGTGGATTTCTTTGACAAAGAGACCTAACTCAGTTTCAGTTGATCAATGATGGACAGAAGCAGCTACAGCCAAAGAAAGAACACTGGGAAATGAATATAAACTGTTTGCATTTTTATTTTTCTTCCTGGGTTATTTTTACCGTCTGAATCCAATTCTCCCTGTACAACAAGAGAACTGTTCAGTTCTGCACACTTATATTGTACCTAGGATATACTGCAACATATTTAACATGTATAGGACTGCTTGCCATTTAGGGGAGGGGGTGGAGGGAAAGAGGAGGAAAATCGGAACAGAAGTGAGTGCAAGGGATAATGTTGTAAAAAATTACCCTGGCAAGGGTTCTGTCAATAAAAAGTTATTATAATAAAAGAAATGAAGATAAAAAAATATTTAGCCATTCTCCAATTGATGGGCATCCACTTGGTTTCCAGTTTTTGTCCACTACAAAGAGGGCTGCCACAAATATTCTTCTACTTACAGGTCCCTTTTTCTTTTTAAAATCTCTTTGGGATATAAGCCCAGTAGTAACACTGTTGGATCAAAGAGTATGTACAGTTTGATAACTTTTGGGGCACAATTCCAGATTGCTCTTCAGAATGGTTGGATTCGTTCACAACTCCACCAACAGTGCATCAGTGTCACAGTTTTCCCGCATCCCCTCCAACATTCTGCACTATCTTCCCTGTCATTCTAGCCAATCTGACAGGTGTGTAGTGGTATCTCAGAGTTGTCTTGATTTACATTTCTCTGATTAATAATGACTTGGAGCATTTTTTCATATGACTAGAAATGGTTTCAATTTCTTCATCTGAGAATTGTCTGTTCATATCCTTTGACCATTTATCAATTGGAGAATGGCTTGATTTCTTATAAATTAGAGTCAATTCTCTATATGTTTTGGAAATGAGGCCTTTATCAGAACCTTTGACTGTAAAAATCTTTTCCCCATTGATTGCTTCCCTTCTAATCTTGTCTGCATTTAGTTTTGTTTGTACAATAACTTTTCAATTTGATATAATCAAGATTTTCTATTTTGTGATCAATAATGATCTCTAGTTCTTCTTTGATCATAAATTCCTTTCTCTTCGTGGAATTGTTTTCAAGAATAACTATAGTAGTTCACATATTCTTCAGTAAAACATTAGCGTCACCTCCCCCAACATTTGTTACTTTCCTTTCCTGTTACACTATTGAATATGAAGGATATAAAATATTTCAGAATTGTTTTAATATGGCTTCCTAATCAATAGTGATTTAGAACATCTTTTCATGTAATCATTGATATTTTTGATTTGTTCTAAAATTGTTTGTTCCTATATGAATTACTTTGTTAGTTGGGAAATGGTTCTTATTTTTATAATTTTGGTTCATTGAGAATTGAAACCTTTACCAGGGATGCTTGCTATAATAAAACTTGTCCTTCATCTCCTTCTCCCTCCCCCCCACCAGTGTTCTGGTTTCTGGCATATGTGTATATGTATGTGTACATATGTATATATTCAAATATATATATATATATATATATACATATTTTTGATTTTATGTAGTCCGAATTATTCTTCTTTATCTCTGGTTTAGTTATAAACTTTTCCCTTATCTTTGATCTGACAAGTAAAGAAGTTAACTGTTTTGATGATGTGTCTATAAAGATTTATACCTTATTCATTTAAATTTTTAAATTAATGATATTTTATATGACCTTTATTTTGGAACATACTACTCCTCCATCCATTAGACAGAAAATATTTTCTTATTGGGTAGAATAAAAAAAGGAGGAAAAACTAAAATCGTCAAAAGCAATTAACATCACAATTAATTGTGACAATGTTTATAGTGTTCTATACCTCTAGTCTTCCTCAGCTACAATGTAGAGAGGGAGGTGGATATTTTCTTCTCTTTTTTTGGAACAAGATTTGTAATTAAAATTACACAATCTATGATTTTGCTTGTTATTATTATTCTTTCAATTTATATTATTCACATGAATTTTATTTTCCACAGTTCTGTTTATTCCATTTTGTATTTCATCTTTAAATTCCTTTCATATTCCTCTGCATTTCTTATATTCACAATAACTTTCTACAAGAAATATTCCATTATGCCTTTGTGTCACAAGTCACTTACCCATCTTCCAATCAATGAACATCGACTTTGTTTTGCATTCTCTCTTCTACCAAAAAAATGCTGATATGAATATTACATTACATATGTGATTTTTTTCTGTTTTTGATCTCTTGGTTCATATACTAAAAATTAAGCTTTCTGAGTTGAAAGGTATGTGTATCTTAATTTTTTTAACCTAATGCCAAATTATTATTAGGAATAACAAGACAAATTTATAATTCTACCAATAATATTTTAGAGCACTTACTTTTCTACAACCTTAACAATAATGAATATTCCCATTGCTCATATTTGCCAATTTGCTGCATTTGTGGTGAAACCTCAATGTGCCCTGATGTATATTTCTCTTATTATTAATGATCTGTAGCAATTTTTCACATACAGTTATTGGTTTTTGTTTGTTCATATTTTTTACTTTCTGATAGTTCTTTTAATCTACTACCAGTTGCTCTGCTGTATTCTTTGTTAGCCCAGTACACAACAATTCAACAAAATAAATTTTCTATTCAGAGTTTGTAAGAAGCACTAGGAACTGTGAAATATTATTGTTATGTTGTTTTTGTTGCTGTTATTGTTGTCGCTATTTTATCCTGTGTTTAGGACAAATCTTTGTAATTATAATAATATGAAATCAATTTTTCTTGTTATTGCTATTTTTAAAAATCTTCATTGCTAATGATTTTCAAGTTCAATTATTGCCTCATTTATCAATTACTGAATCAAATGGAAGGGTCATCGTTTTCTCAATTCCACTGTTTCCTGGAATAGAAAGGTTATTTTTCCTTATTATTTTTTTTATTCTTTATGTATTTAATTGCTCCCAAATCATCCCTTTTGGTATGATAGTGTTAAATACACTACCTAAAGGATTTGCCCTGGACACTCTCAGAAAAGAAACAGCACTATTCTTCTACCCTAACAAAAATTATTTCCATATTTGTTTTGCTATGTTCCAAACATTGATGTATAGATTAAAAATTATAGACTAGACCATTAATCTATTTCTATATGACATGAACCAATGTGGGTGAAGCAATTAATCAGTAATACTTCTGTGTATTATATTCTGCTTAACTGAGGGAAAATTTTCCTATTTCAGTTTTCAATGAGCAACTTCAACCTAGATTCTCAGCTTGGCATTATCTGTGAGACAAAAAGCATTATTTGGTGTCTATTATGGTATCAGTGCTTAGTACAATGCCTGGTGCTTAGTTGGTACTTGATAGATGTTTATTGACTTAACTGATTGTAAAACATTAATTCTCTGTGTAAGTAATATGAAATATGTGTGCATCTGTATGTGTATCTATGTGTGTGTGTGTGTGTGTGTGTGTGTCTTTGTGCTAGGGAAGTAGGGAATTAGAGTATTGTTTATAAATATTTATTGTCTGAAGATAAATATGAATGATAAAGTGTTTTACCTCCTGTATACAAGGTTTTTTTTTTAATACTCTCACTTGTTCAAAATTTATGTAATATCATTCAAAATGCTTGCATTTCTCACATTCAACAGATATGTGTGGTACACAGGGGGACTCCCTTATATTTAAATATCATCCTCTTAAAAGCCTATCAAAAATCCATTTTTAATTTTGTATTTTAATTATTCCTCTTTACTTTTTGGTAATAGTTAATTGTTTTCAGCTCAACAAAGTTTTAACTGGAATTTTTCCTCAAAAAATTCAAACCTGGCAAGGTGGCACATTAAAATTAGCATTGGCATTGGAAGACCTAAAGTAAAATCTATTTCTGATGCTTATAGCTGTGTGGTCTTAAGCCAGGCACTTAACTTCCCTAGGTCTCAGTTTTCTCATCTGCAAAATTAATGTGACAGGACTAGATGACCTTTGAAATCTCTTCCAGATTTAGATCTATAATCCTGTTTCCCAAAATTGAAAAAGCCTTCTTGAAATTCTTCCATTAAAGACATTGTGATTATTTTCCTTTTGTACTAATCTATATATTTTTGAGCTTAGCAGCTTTTTTGGTACTCAATTAGGTATTTTGAAATAAGATCTCTATAATTTTCTTATCACTAAAATATTTTGTGGTGTTACTGCCTTATCCATTTAAGAACAATTTATTTTAAGCTATTTTAATTTGCCTGATATGGCCAAAATGATTTTGAAATACAAATTAAACCATGTTTCTAAAAGTTTTCTCTCCTTTTCAAAACCTTATACTTCTGCAGAGCTATGATTTTATCAACTTTTGTACTACTTCTTAGTGCAGATTACATCATGTTAGCCTTTCGTACTTTGAATATTAAATCAACATGCATTTATTTTTAAATGTTTCCCCCATTTCATGTAAAATTATTTTAACATTCATTTTTTTAAAATTGAGTTCCAAATTCTCTTCCTATCTTTTCTCCTCTCCCTGAGACAGCAAGCAATTTGATCTAGATTATAAAGGTGCAATAATGTAAAACACATTTCCATATTAATCATCAATGTGCATTTATTAAGTATCTACTCTGTGTTATGCATTTTGCTAGATATATAGCCCATAAATCCATCTTAACAGACCTACCACATGAATTACAGGCGTTCTTCTAGACTTTTGAATATTCTTGGTAATCAGGCTAAAACTTATGAACTCTCATTCTTTTAATGTGCTCTATGTTTGTTGAATAGTATTTTCAATACTACTTCTTGAATAAATGATATTATTGGTAGCATGCCAAACTCACCTGTTAAGCAGATTCATGTTTCCATTTCTTCTGAATTAGCCACAATATTGATATCTCAGAGACTGTGATATCTCATTTTAACAACCATGCATCAGAACAATGTGTGATTATTATTTGTTCTAGGAACTGAATTACAATCTTGGAATAAATGAAAAAGTGAAGGAATTATCTCACATCAACAGAATTTATTGCATTGTAGTGTGGGATACATATTTTATATAGATACATATAATACAGAGTAGAGGAGGGGAAATTCAGAAAAGAAAAAACTAGTAGTTGAGAGAATAAGAAAAGATCTTCAGCATAAAGGACACTTGAATAGAGTCACATAAAAATCTGAATGACCAAGAGTTGAAAATGAGTAGGGAGGGCATTCTATCCCCAAAGGAAAATTTGTATAAAAGATAAAAGATGCTGTGTGTTGTGTTAGAAACAGAGATTAGACTGTATTGTAGAGCTTTTAAAATGGAGTAATATGAAAGAAAACTATAATGATAAGAAAAGGCCACTTTGTAAAGAGCTTCAGATGGAAAATAAAGGAATTTACATTTGACTCTAGAGCTAATAGGAAATGACTTGAGTTTAGTAGCTGAATTTATTTCATTATTTTGTTGTTTGGTCATTTTAACTTGTGTCCAACTTCTCATTAACCCATTTTGGATTTTCTTAGCAAAGATATCAGAGTAATTTGCTATTTTTTTTTTCATTTTACAGAGTCACATGGATAGTAAGTGTCTGAAACCATATCTGAACTCACCAAAAGCTAGTCATATAGAGGAAGAATTGTAGTTTGGAAGAGAGATTTAAGACAGGAAAACCAATTAGGAGATCAAAATAATAGTTCAGAAAAGAGATAATGAGTGCCTGACTTGGCAGGATGGCTATGCTAGTGAAAAAAGGGGTCTTATTGGAGAGATATAGAGTAAATAATGAAAAGATTTAATAACTGATGCAATATGGAGTAGCTAAAAGTAAAGAGCTGAGAATGATGCTGAAGGTGGACGCTTCAACTTTTTTAGAGAATGGAAAGTAGAATATCATTGAAGTTAATTTTGGCAAGGGGAGGGGAGGTTGTTTTCAATCTATCAGTAAATCACGCGAGACTACTGAAAATATAACACAGTTCTCA